>NC_137647.1:5059368-5566931 GCF_963383615.2 Lipophrys pholis
GATTTCAAAACCACTAACCTGGACTTGATTCCTATCAGTTCCATAGACATGGGGCAGTTGGGACCATCTCCACCTCCTCCTTACAGAACTCCGTTTGAACACTGAAAAATGCGAGCAATGATCTATTATTGTGTAAAAAAAACATGTTTCTTTGGTTGAATTTAACAGTTTGCACTGTGGTAGGTAGTTTATGTATCCGTTTCCATGGCGACCGTATCAAACACACCATTAAAGCCACACATTCGCAGTTTGGTTACGTTTTGAAAGTATTTATTTGGGGTTATAAAAACAAACATGATTTCAATAACTATATTACTCAAATACAATATGTTGCTCATGTACGCGAGTTCGGAGTGAACGTTCCGTTACTGCTCTACTCTTCGTTCCATCTCTAGTTCGGCTTTCAATGATTGTTTCCTTAAAGATTTGACAGTTACATTTTGTCCGTCACTCCTCCGGTAGCAGGGCTGCACGATATGTCACAGAGTTTTATTTTAAAAAAATCTACGCAATATCAACATCCGCAATGTACATATCAACGTTTTGAAATTGCAATAAATTATATGTTTCCATGCAGTGTGCAGTCATGCTTTTGTATTTGTCGTCAGTGAGAAATACAAAACGCATAAAAACAAAGGAAAAACTACTAAAGAGAACAACAACAAAAAAGTGTTGTGGCTTCTGAACTGCTGCAGGTAGGAACTAAAGACATGCATGTTTAAAACAAAAACCAAAACAAACTTCTTTGATGTCGAGTTAACGCTGGGTCCGCCAAGAGAAAGAGCGAATCCCAAAGCACAAAGACGGCAACATCATATACTCAAGTATTTATCTATTGCAAATCATATCGCAATGCTTCACTGCATCATCGCATGTTTAACAAAAATATCGTGCAGCCCGATCCAGGAGATCCATTCTACCCCCCACGTCTATTGAACGCGCTGGGACATTCAGCTGGACTGACCATATTTGAACCTGGTGGCGCCCGGACCATCAAAAATAATAATTTCGGCATGAATGGATTAGATTTGCAAGCATGTGAGTCGCAGCTTGGAATGAAAGGTCCTCCGGCTGTGGGGGTCAGGACGAGTTGAAGGCCGAATCCAAACCGAGCAGGTTGAATCAGAAATCTATTTAATCTTGAAGCCAGACACAAACAATGAAAGCTGCTGAAAAGTGACCTTGGAGGAAGAAAAAAAAACCCACAATATGAAGTGAGAGGAGGACGTCGATTGGATGGACATCGAACATCGAAACAAAACACTGCAGCAGCATTCCCGTGAAAAAGCGTCAACAGTCTTGGGAAACGACGACAACCTGCGAGCCGCTGCCGCGGCTGCTTGTCCGTCGTCGCTTCTCAAAACACAGCAGCCTCATTTTGAATCTGGAATTTCGGACGCGAGTGTGAACAACAGACCGTCGTCTACAGACGACACACATCCGAAGGCTTCGTAGAGCCGGAAGCAGCACGTTAACGCAAACTTCTATTGTTTTCTTTCTTTCTTTTTTTAAACAAAGACGACAAAAGGCAAACTGATCACTTCCTGTGTTTGGGACGTCAAACCCACAGTGACCAGGACTGGATTTGGTGGCTCTAACAGCTTCGGTGCAGCTCGTTGAGATAAAGCTGTAAAAAAAACAACAAAAAAAACAAACACTCAAGGAGGAAAAGTGAGTTGCTTATGGCTGATTTTCATTCCGTTAAGATGCGCTCCGTCGCGGGTGTGTTGACACTTGGGAGTTCAGTCCGTTAGGAGTCATGCTGGAACACGATGAAGCATGTTTTCCGGTTGAAGCTCAGTTCATCTGGAGATTCTCTCAATTGTGGGATCTGCCCCTCGTCGGCTCCGTTTACGCGACGTGACAATGCGCCGCGTTTCTGCGCTTTCGCTTCAGGAGGAAAGTTTCACTTTTACACGACAAGCTTGGAAAATAACGTAGATTTTCTGTAGGGCCACTAGGGGGTGCTGTTCGATTTTGTAATGAAACCACACACACACACGTGAGCTTCTTGTTACGGCAACTCCCAACTATAAAACCACCAAGTCAAAGGAGCCGTTTTCATAAAGTTGTGTTTTCAGTGGCTCCGACCACCGTTGCCGTGTAAACAGACCCTTGAAACACAATTGTGGGGGCAGGAGAGCGTCCAAGTTAACTCCAAATGCATGTTTTAGGACAGTAAGAAGGGACTGGGTCACCCAGAGAAAAACTACAAATGAACAGAAGAGGGGAGAACATGCAGCTTCATCATAGAAGCGGGTCAAAGCAAACCACATGGGGGACTTTTTGATAAACCAAGTATTTTATGTCTAAATGCACAAAACATAGGTCAAGGTGGTCGTGTCCATATTTTGGTCGATGGTAGTGTGGTGATTCTAGTTTTAAGGTGAAAACACACAAAGACACGAGGACATTGTGGTTCCTACACCTCCGTGACTTTACTGGAAGTGCACCTTTTTTAAAAGGACACACCAACTGAACCTTCCCAGTGTGAACACGCCCTCAAAGACCCCCGATTCGGTCCTTCCAGACTAAAGCTCGAGCATACTGCAAGTTGAGAACAAAGTATTCAGCATGACGGTGTTCAAACCAATTTTCACAAAAAAAAATAAATAATAATAATAATATTGAATTTCCTCATGTTTCTGTAAGCAACCGACACTTCCTGAATGAAACACACAAACTTTGCTCCCACATTTTTATGGCAAATGTGTGCGAGTACAATGAATACTACAGATAGTTTCTCGTAGGACATAGAGGCAAAGTACAGATTTAGCTCAATCTCACTCTGGGCGTCTTCGGACTAGACGAGGCGAAGGCCGGATTGATCTACGCAAACTAAAACTTTTAGAGCAAGTACTTCCAGAGGACGTGATTCTAGTGCAACATTCAGTTTCTACGAGGAGCAGTAAACTACTCTATGCAACGTTTGCTAAACTTATTTGGAGTTGCGAAAATACAGAGACAACCCAAATAATTTTACATTCCGGTGAGAAAAAAAAAACTAATGTTACCGGCTCGTCCAGGCAGAGCGGACATGCTCACAATCACCGTGCCGACATGCAAGTTTTTCTGCAAGGTACGTTAACGTGGAAGCATGTTAACCCTTTAACACACCTCAACAATATGAATCCAGATCCAGAGTCCCGTGAAGCCGAGCAAAGCTGTTTGGAATCCACACATGGACGCCGCAAAACCTGAACGTGACTCCTTGTTCTTGACTTGACCTCTTTAAACTGCATGGTACTCTTTAATCCAGCCTTAGGCCCTGTTTACACAACTACTCGTTTTTCAGGTTTCGTTTTTCAAACGCTTCGCGAAATGATCGCCGCACACCCCTAGAAATACCGGAAATACCGAGAATAAATGTAGTTTGCGCGCCGTGTTTTAGTGATACGACCAGAGAACAGTACGAAGTACTTGTTTGCTCTCTTTAAAGCAACTTTTAGATTTAAACTTTTTCTTTATTGTGGCGCAGACTCTACGTCATGGAATTGTCTATATTCTCGCAAAAAACAAACAATTACTACTGAAAATGTGTAAAATCTCAATGTGAAGTTCATTTGTAAATTTTAATTAAACATTCTGGTGCAAAATACAGTGAAATGTCCCCAAAAAAAAAAAAGAATTTAAAAGTCCTAAAATCAATGTTTTCTTTGAAATTGTTTAGAGTGGCGCCTCTGGTGGGCCAGTTTTGGCCCATGGGCCTGATGTTTGACACCACTGGCCTGAATCATCAGGAAACCCCCCCCCCCCCATGTTGTTATTGTTGTTGATCCACTTGCACATGTGCAGAAAAAGTATCTACTGGATGAAAATAAAAGCAGTTTACAGCGACTCTAAATGCTGCAAACGTCGTGTAAAGAGGGCCCCAGACTCTTGAATTTTTTTTCAAGCATTTAGCAACACAGACCGCCGGTGGACCAGACAGCGAAGGGTTAACACGTCACTAATGAAGCTTAGCCCGTTGAGAATCATTCACATTCCTCTGTCATTGTCTGTACAAACTGTTTGTTGAGAAAGTTACGTCTGGATCAAACCAAGGTGCTGGTGCGGGAATAAAATAAATATAAAATAACATGCAGTTTGATGCAATTTTAGTTTTAAGAGAATTCCTGAACACTCATTTTTAAAAGCCGCGTCAAAGCCCCCCCCCCAAAAAAATGGTTGTGTTCATAGTCGATAGAAGTGGCCTCAATGGATGTTTGGGTAGTCGTGTACTCGCAGTATTTTCAATCAGAGCTTGCCAGCAAGCCGTGTTATTTAAGAACAACAACAACAACACACATACAGGAACTCATAATAACACCTGCCACAAAAATACATAAATCTGTTCATAACTTTTAACGGAGCACCATTTTGCAAAAAAAAACAACCAATAATCTCAAAAGTGGATAATATATGTGAGCATAAATAAAAGTACAGGCTGTGACCAGTGTGAGAGGCTCAATCATCAGCCAGTTGGTCAATTTTCAGCAAATCTAGACAATATTTTACGATCTAAGCGACACATTTCCAGCACTTTTAACAACTTTCCTTTGCGGATTAAAAAAAAAAGAAAGAAAAAAAAAAAGTCTTTGATTCACCATTTGAGGATTCTCCATGAGGGTCAGCTGGAAGACAAGAGACGGTTTTCGACCGACGTGCGAAACAACACACACGTTCTATTTAGTGCATCTGGAGCATCGGGGGGTGTAAACGACCAGGCGGCTCAAAATGCTGGGAGGAGTTTATACTGAGTGAATTTTCTCCTCATTAATGTGATGAGAGTCATTTCCTCAGCTGGCCCGCCACGGCTTTTGTTTGCAGACTTTTATTTTCTGTGCGAACCATCATCTCCGAGAGCGAAAGTGTCACAACACATTTTAGTTCAGGGGCCACACACTCCAGTAGTGCCACAATAACCTTTAAATTGAAGTTTTTCTTTGTTGTGGCGCCGAGTGTATGTGGTGAAAAGGTCAATATTCTCATGAAAACACACAATTTTGAAGTGGAATGACTACAATCTCAATATAAAGCCAATTTTAATGATACCTTCTGGTGCGAAATAATGAAATGTCAAAAAAATAAATGGATAATATGATTTGGGTCGAACAAAATTTGGTTAAATTTTTTGTTTTGTTTTTTACAATTTACTTGGTTTGGGTGAGCCGGTTGTGGCCTCGTGTTTGACACGCCTTGATTTTAGATTTATTCGTCGATGGGCTACTCCACGTATGATCCTTTCCTCCAACTCCACAGATTTGTGCTCCAGCCGCACGTGACAACCTCACTTAAGATGCTCGCCACATCACCCACGGCGTTATTCTTAGTAAACCCCCCCCCGCAAACCCGAAATCTTCCGCGCGAATACATCAATTAATCACACGTTATGCAAGATCTGAGTACATCAGGTACAATGCGTACTCCCCCAAGTTTCCAACAAGGGGGGGGAAGCCGCTAATGAAGCCCGAGGATGAAAAGTGAAACTTTCTGTTTTCCGTGTCGACGTTTAAGACAAGAGATTAAGAGATTAAGAGAGAATCTTCCCTTGTCGCTCCGAGCTGACCCTCAGGGACATTTCTCTGACCGAACTCCAGATTCAGTCTGGCGTCTAAAAAAAAAATTAATAAATAAAAAATCAGTCATAATATTTCTGGATGAATTCCGGTAAAACTGGTTCATGTTTTATTTATTTACTTATTTATTTATTTTTAAATCATCTGACCACAGTAACATTTCTGTGTTCCACCAACATTTGGACTATTTCAGGCTACCTATCAAAGTTGCTAAAGGTGTAATACTGGCACTGGGACCTTCTACTTTTCTCCTAAAGCGATTCAAAAAAAAAATAAAAAAAAGCTGTTGTGTGTGTGTTTACATGCACACGACTTTCAGGGGAAACAAAAAAAAACAACCAAATAAACACTGACAGGTGAAGGTTCCACTAAAACATTTCTGGAGAGGCACGGGAGCGTAAGAAGGCCTCGCTAGCTAAGAGGGGGAAGGACGAATACTGACTGAAGTGAGAAACTTTCTCACCGACGATTAGAAAAAAAAGATTCTCTCGTTTAATCCGAGTTAGTATATTTGTGTCGCTACGAGCTAGAATGAGCTAACTACACGTGTACAAGTGGTTTAAAGAGGCAGACCCGTCCTGTACCCAAACAACGCTTTAATGAAATACTAATTATTATAAAGATTGGAAATACTACACTTTGTGATTGAATTCTGATTTTTTTTTAACCAGTAAAATAACTTTGTTATATTCAGGCCTAACAATTTAATCTAAATCACATTTTTCTAAAATACTTCTTTTTATACTCTTAAACGGAAGCCGACCATGCATCAATAGATAAGGTGGAGTTTTCTTTTTTCACAATAAAATATTTCACTGCGGTATTTCAAGTGAAAATTGAAATGATTATACTTAATGTTATTTTGATTAGCAATTCGTAAGCCATGTTTAAAATAGATTTTTTTTTTGTTTGTTGTCGTGATTAAAATGTTCCAGTTACTCTATAAAATAGTTTATAAAACGGAGATTTTATGGCTTGTTCTGCTCCATCATTATATGTAAATATTAGACGGCGTCAGACGAAGCGCACTACGAACGAAATTAAACTGCGAATTAACGTTTGTCCAAAATTCAGGACAAAATACAAGGAGAAACTAATTGCAACTCAAATCAAGACTTAGAATGACGGATTTTACCTTGATTATTTTGAGTGTTTCTCTCAGAATGAAATAATACTGAAAATGTCGTCTTTATTTGATCTTATTCCTAAAGAGACACTTGAGGTTTAACTTAATTCTCCAAATACTGCAAAAAAAATGTTTGGCTCAAAATTTGTTATTGAATACTTTGTTCAGCAGGTTATAAAAATCTTTGAAAGCTAAATTTAAGAAGTATTTTGAGAAAGAATAAATAATAATCCACGCATTGAATGCGGGAGTAGCGACTTTTGGTGTTGTTATTGTCAACGGCCGTAATCCAGAGGTGTCAAAACCATTTGAGCTCAGGAGCCACAAACAGCCACATTTCACCTTGAGTGGGTAAAATAGTCCCATAATCACATTTAAATTTAAACTTTAAAAATGTGTCTTTGTTGTGACGCAGAGTATGCGTTTGGAAAACGTCTCTATTCTTTGAAGACATGAACAATTGGTACCAAAATTTACAGCAATCGCAACTATAAGCCAATTTTAATTATGCAGAATACAGAGAAATGTCCCCCCCCAAAAAAACCGTCTATAACTTATATTTTAGAGCCTTTACCATGCATGGTCACTACTTTTAAGAAAGCTGTGCTTTCTTTGCATTTTTCTTGGTGGTTTGGTCGGATCAGAGCCTCTTCCAGGCCGGTTTTGGCCCACGGACCTCATGTTTGACACCCCTGAATCGAAGGGAATCCTCCGTGTTTTAATGATATTAATAGTTTTTACCCTGCACGTTTCTCTTCATCATTGTTTTCTGGCTTAAAAGGGAAAAGGGGAGAAGTGCACCCCCCCCCCCCCCCCCCCTCCCAACGATTGAATAAAACAACAAACCATGGCGTAACATTTAGCATTAATTTCTCCGCCTCCAAGAGATGTTTGAGCGTCTGATCTGAGAACTCCCTGAATATCCCCGGCGTGGCCGTGCGGCTCCACGAGCACCGACCCGTCCATTCCAGCTCGCGCATTTTTGGGCTTCGGGTGAGAAGTCGGCCCGTGTTGGGAGCGACCCCTCTACCGACGCCAGGAAAGCAAGTCGCACGCCTGACCCTGAATCACGGGAGGCCGGCGTGCATGTAAACCCACAGATACTGCAGTAAACACCGGACTAATACACGCCGCCTAAGAGGCTTCACAAGCACACGCTGGACAACTCGCACCCTGTTTGCCGTCGATAGAAACGAGATGAAACAGAAACTTTCCCTTCGCTCTCGGACATCACGTCCAATTGAACTGCTCCAAAAGCTTTTTTTTTTTTTTTTTTCTTTTAAATTAACGTATAGAATATGTACAAACGTGACGCCGCCGAAGCTTCAAACCTGAAGAGCTTTTGCTTGATTCCTTACTACAGAGAGAGGAGCTGGAAGAAAGAGAAGCCAAATGCCGGAGAGGGAAGTCTGTCGCATTCTGCACTTTCACAGGTTGGATCAAAGGTTGTTTTTATTTTTATTTTTTTTTAAATCTTTATTACTTTAACTATCGGCGGTGTGGTGGCTGTTTTCCTTTTTCAGAGTTTTGTCGTGTTTCTACTGAGATTCCGCCTCTCGGCTGGAGTCACGGCGGTCCCTTCGGGTGTTCCCACCGGCTCAGAGAGAGAATCAACGTTTGTTCCCACTCGGCGAAGGTCTCGTCCGGTCGCGTCGCCACAGTCGTGTGTTGAGTTCCTCACTCTGCATTTCACGTCTCCCCCTCACTCTATAAAGCACTTTGTGACGAGCCTGGTTATTAAAAGCGCTTTTTTTAAAAAAAAAAAAAGAAAAAGAAAAAAGTTGATCCACGGGAAAAAAGTCTGCTGAGATCCTGTTCATGAGGAAATGAAAAAGAAGTGTGGTTTCGGTGTTTGATTGCCGAGGCGGGTACCAGGAAGACACATGAAGAGGGGCGGGGGTGGTGCATTCTGGGATTGGAGCAACTGGGTCACTGGCGGGTGTTGCGGATGAGAAGGTTTCCCCCTGTCGGTTTTGTCGCTCCCCCTCCCCGTGCAGTGGAGTGATTGGAATAGAATGCAGCCCCGGTCAGGAAGAAGGCGGAGCTCCTCCTCTTCCAGTCGCAGACGGGAGGTCGGGAGCAGCAGCAGCAGTCTACGAGGGGTTGGGGGTCTTCAAGGCATCCACTTTGGTCTCCAAGTCCGTAATCTGCAGAGGAAGGACAAAATAAAAGGAGGATCTTGTATCATCATCGTCATCATCGTCACCCAGGAGATGACAGGATTTCTTTGTGCTCAGCTCTGGAAGCTCTTTACGGGCTTATTTTATAAAGCCTCTTCACGGGTCATCATATTCACGAGCCACGACGGCGTCAAATGTTCCTGAAACCTCGAGTCTGTTGTGCTTTTAAGAGGAGCAGAAGATTCATTTACTCTCCTCCTGCAGATCGATAACAACGTAGTCATACTTCTGGTATTTCTGGCTGCGGTTCGGTTCTCGTCTCCAAATATCAATACTTAAACTGTTGTTACTATTTTTGACAAACCTGTGTTAGTTTTTTTTTTCCTATTTGTATTTTTTATTTTCCTTTGGGCTTTATTACATTGAAAAAGGTCCAAACTGTTACATTATTGGGAAGTATTGCATTACCGGCCATAATTAAAATATTGCCCCACCTTTCTAATTTATTTTTTTTTTAATTTACTTTTTTTTTTTTTTAAACAGGAAGATTTTACATGAATGCAACATTTTACCAACTTCAAAACATTACAGCATGACAAACCTGTGTTTTTATATCAAAGTTTATCAGTTATTATGTTATTAAGGTCAGAGCCGGACATGTAACAACGACCTGAATATTATATGATATAATGTATTAAAACCTCAAATGTAATAACGGGTCAATAATGCAAAATTAAAGGAATTTAAATGTGATCTTAATATGGTTAATGCTCGTCATTATGTTGTACTGATGAATGGAGAAATCAGATTATAGAGAGCAGGAGACTATAAACGACTTGGGCAACAGCAATCGTACACAAATACAATAAACTCTATATAGATATACGGATAAATAAATAGTTTAAACCTTCAGAGCTCATTATTTCTGTGTTATTCAAATTGAAGCAGTTAAAATCTAAACCATAAGTCATTCACTCACTTTACAATGTAATGAAATTATTACAATATTAAGGGAAGAAATATAAAAATATTTTGCCTGCCCCAGAATGTAATATTACATTTTTTTAGGTTTTGAGCTCAGCTGCTCATCACATTATATTTTATAAGAATTTGTGTCATTGTTCCATTCACATTAAGTGAAAATATATTGTTTATTGCGTTTATGATTAAGAAATCTTTTTTTGGGGCGTTTGCAGGGCGATGTTTTAAAAATGGCGTTCGTGTCCTCCACTGTGAAGGCCGCCATATTTGTTATTGCCCACCTGCTCACACATGTACAGAAGAACTACTTACTACGTGTTTTCAAAAAGTTTCCAACGGAATGGGAACTACATCTTACTTCCTGCTGGTTATCATCACTACTTCTTCTTCTCCTCATATAACAAAACACATGTAGAAACTCGGTGTCGTCATGTCAGAGGCTGAGATGTGATCAAACGACTGCAAATGAAATCATTGTTCAGCTCAGAATAAATATCAAATCAGAGCCGTCACTCTTCACTAGTTGATTCAGTATCCAATGGTTTTCAAATCAAAGTGTGTTCTGTCAGAAACTGAAACTGAAAGAGGGAGAAGATTAGTTTAATATCCTGGAATTATGTTGAAAACGATGAAAAAAATGCAAATATCCGAGGTTTATGTCTATATAACACATACTTCCTTAATCACCAGAGCTTCATGTAGCTTTTGGTGACGTTATTTTGTGCTTTTTTTGAGTGTGATGAGTGTGATTTCACCTGTTCCTGCAGGTTGTCCGTCTCCTCTTTATGAGTGGCCTCGCTCTCTTCTTGAGCTCGACGCTGAGCTGTCTCCTTTTTCAGGAACTCAATCTCTCTGCAATTTGCACATTCAAATAACACATCCAAAATAAAAAATTTAAAAAGGTTTTACGATACCATATGTTCCAGACCACAAGTCACGTTTTGTTGTTGTTGTTGTTTGGCCGGTCATGGGACTGACACTAAGAAGCAATATACTCGATGTGCCATATGTGACCACTAGATGTCACTGTCTGACAGCAGAATGTTGCCGCAGCACCAAAGAACATCCTCCGTCACTACTGTGTTTTGACTGAAAGCGCGTGTAAAATGTTATCGAACAGAAAAGGCTACACGGCAGAATTGAAATAAACAAAAATTAAAAACTATGTCACCAAAAATGGAAACTATTATCGATACGTCAATGCAACTTATATGATTTTAAGTGTCTTAGGCCGTTTTCAAGAGAAAACAGGAAACCTTCGTTGTGTTTTTCTGTGCTGGGAGTCACTGAATACAGAACTTCTTGATGCGTTTTCACTGAAAACGTTGTGTCGTGTAAATAAATGGGCCTTAGAGTCTGGAAAGTACGTTCATGTCCACCCAGTTGCTTTCAACTTTTTTTGCTCACTTCTGCTGGTATTCTTTAATCAGCCTCTTGGCTTTGCTGTATTTCCTCTCCAGGGTTTGGTACTGAGCCTGCGTCTCCTTCAGGTGCTCGTCCACTGCCTGGAAACACACAAACACCCGCCGTCAGTGGCCTAGACGACACAATCTCCACGGTCTGCGAAAGAGAGACCCCCTGGACGGCTCCTCGGGAAGTACCACGTCGTGTGCCTTTTGGTGGATTTACCTTACACAGGGACTGCGCCTCCATCCAGTAGCCCTCCAGCTTCTCCATCCTCTCTTTGCTGTCTCGGATGTTTTGCTCCAGCTGAGCGCGCTCCATCCGCCAACGCAACTTATCCTGCTCGGCGTGAGCCAGCTGGAGGCGGGAGGGGGTCGACGTGGGAGGGAGGAGGTGGCGTGTGGGAGGCAGGACAGCGGTAAGTCATCCAACAAGCACTCGTGCACGCGTAAACTCTCGCCTGTGCCCCGCGCCGCATCGGATATTTTTACCTTTCTCTTCAGCAGCTGGATCTCCGCCTGCGTCACTGCGTGTTTGATCTGGAGCTGTACGCAGGAAAATGATGTGAAGACAAACGGCAAGTTTAGAGCAAAAAATAAATAAAAAATAAAAAATCTTCACAAGCATAAAATAAATGAATTATCGAAAGATTCCAAATAATCCAAGATCGCTCATACCTCCTTGAATTTGTGGGCCAGCTTCTCGGGGTCCAGCTCCACCGGAGACAACGTGTCCTGGTTCTCCGTCAGGTCAAAAACCTCGATAGAGTTTGGAAACATTGGACTCATTTCCTCGTCCTCGTCTGTCGCATATTCGCCCGTCTGCGTGTGAAAAAAGGAGGTAAATTTACGTGAGTAGGGAGAAAACTCTTTCCCCATTTTCCTAATGTGACGGCCGGAGTCTCCAATGTTTTGTATGTGACGCCACTTCAAATTTGTCAAACTGACAAAGTAGAAATCTTCATTTTGCATCAGTTACATAGATTTCTAGTAGTCAGGCTTGGAATAGGGTGCCAAACTCATTTTAGTTTAATCCTGACCATTACAAATATTCCTTTACTCTAAACTAGTCATCCAGAATGGAAGAAGCCATTTAAATGGGAGGAACATATTAGATTATATCAGCACAATTCACAATATCTGACCAACACAGTTCATTCAGTGCATTTAAAGAGATTCCCTCGAGATTTTACTACGATATGGACTTTTCAAAAATAGAAAAACTTCAGTTACAAGTTAACTTTTGATTTAAACAATGTTTGTCGTCCAGTGTGAGTGAATAACATGAGTTATTAGCTTTTAATCTGGGATTGAATGTCTTTTCAGGTATTTTCAAGTGAAAAATGAAAACTTTTTGTTGCGTTTTGAGTGTTTCCGTATAAACGGACCTCGTTTTCTGATTGTTGCCGCGTGAATGTGAACCTTTGCTGCAACGAAAACGAGAAAACGATGCGTTTTCGTGTAAATTCTGGCCTTAAAAGCCCTAACTGATTTCACAGTCCTGTATTGTTGTTACTAAGATTTATAATAGTTTTATGTATGAATTGAGAAAAAAACTAAAAACTTGCATAAAGCTGTTTGAAAAAAATGGAAGCGCCGATAAAACTATTTCATTTAACATTTTTCCTATTTGAAAATGGTGCAACTATAAAACACGAACAGCTCATCATTTTTTAATGAAAAAACGGGTTTGAGAAACCAAAGTTCAGACCAAATTCCAGGTTTTTCCCTTCCTAAAGGTGCCGTATAATGCCATTAGATGACCGTGTATCACAGGACGATACACATCGCCGGTGGTTTAAGTTACAAATGAATTGAAAAAGCCGCCTCGCCGGCAGTCTGACACGTCAGCCTCAAACCTCTGGAACCAGCCGCCGCATCTATCAGCCGCTAAATGGCCTCCTGCGATCGATACCACTCTGCTGAGCACGTGTCTCCTTCCTCTCTGCACAACTACAAAGTACATTAGCCTCACATTAGCTGCTGTCCGCCACGTCCTTCCCGCCTGACGGCAACTTTTTATCGCGGCGGAAAACGCATTAAGTTAAAATACGGGCTCATACATCACGCCTCCGTGTTAAGACCCTTCATCCTGAGCCTCACATGCACAAGAAGACCAGTTAACATCCAATCAGAATGAGTGTTAATGCGTCAATATTCTCTGTTATTTGCAGTTAGGTGTGAAAAATATGTGACGAAACATCTCAGTAAATGTGCATGAAAGATATCAGTCAGGAATTTTATGTGATGGTCTAAAACGCCTGGTCAACAAATAAAAAAAGTGATTTTTGCATGTGTATTTTATTTAGTTTTAAAACTTGCAGCAGCTTTGCTCGTTACTGAAAACTCAATCAGTGACACGATTTTGTTTGATTAGATTCGTATTGTTGTGTTTGATTTTAGACTTAATATGTGTGAAAACTTTTCAACTATATCTATCTATCTATCTATCTATCTATCTATCTATCTATCTATCTATCTATCTATCTATATACATATATATATATATTTTTAAGTTAAAGGTACACTTGCCCAGAGTAGCAGCCAGATAAAATAAAGTGTGGTATGCAATGAAGGCCACACCAATAAAACAGTAAAACAATAAAACAGAAAGAGAGCTATTCAAGGACAGAGGCCTCATGAAAAACTGAAATGGCTCATCAAACAATGAGTATTATTATTGATCAGCTTTTTGAATAAATAATAGATTGTTCTTGAGATTAAGAGTTTTAATGGCGTTATTTTAATGTATTTTCTTTATTCCCTCATAAAGCACCTTGTGCCTGAGTAGTGCTATAAAAAAAATGTGTAAATGTCATTGCTAATTATCACACTTTTATTCTTAATGACTCATGAATATTTTTTCCTGTGGTGTTGTTACCACCTATGAACACTAGGTGGAGCAGCTGGACTGAGTTTAAAACAACCAGCCACGTGGTGAAGTGAAGACGGACATTTTGTCATATACACAACCACAAAAACACACACAAGCTGATATCTGTTCAGTTTTGATGCCATTCAAACCAAACCCGTTAGTTGTGTGTGTGTATGTGTGTGTTTGCGTGTGTGAAGGCACCTCCTCATCTTCCTCCATGTACTGCTTGTATCTCTGCTCCATCATCTCCCTCTGCCAGCGCTCCTGCTCCAGGGTCTGCTGGATCAGCTGAGCCACTTCGCTCTGCTCCCCCGGCTTCTCCCGGCCAATCACAAACCTGGAAAACATGCGAACGGTACCGAGAAATGTGAGCTTCCTTTGTCGAGTGAGGAAAAAGAGATTTAACGCACATTATGATGAGGTTGTGTGTGTGTGTGTGTGTGTGAAACCGACTTGACTGTGCCCGTCGTGTTGCGGAGGACGGACGCGGCGAAGCTCTGAGTAACACCGACGAGGCTGGTGCCGTCCACCTCCACGATCAGATCGTTCACCTGGATCCTGCACACACACACACACACACACACACACACACACACACACACACACACACACACACACACACACACACACACACACACACACACACACACACACACACACACACACACACACACACACACACACACACACACACACACACACACACACACACACACACACACACACACACACACACACACACACACACACAGTTCTGCTGATTACATTTAAGTACTTTAACTAACAGTTTTTAGCTGGCATTGTAGGTTTTTCCTTTTTGAAACATCTTAATCTGTTTAAACCATTTCAACTTGTTCAGCTCTTCTGCCAGCTTTACCTTCTTTCACTGTTTTACCAGTTTTAGTTGTTTTTACCTAAATTAACTCCTGTCAAATTTGTCTGTTGAGCTTCGAGCTCATAGTCTCTTATAGGCTCCATTTGCTGGACAACGTTTCAAGTGAAAACGCGTCGTTTCTGTTTCAGAAAGGTTTCGAGTTTCCACGGCAACGTTTTCTAAATCATGTCCGTTTCCACGGGAACGGCAGAAACACTTAAAACGACGTAGTTTTCATGATGGGCGGAAACGTTGTTATGGCCCGTCTACTCATACGTGCAGAAAAAACTATTTTGTAAGGCCTGCGTCGTAGCGGCGAATTCAAAACGTTGCCTTTCCTCCTGTTTCCATGGAGACGGAATTAGGACGTTTTTGAAAAGTTCCAAGGAGACAGAGTCGGAGTGTTTTCCAAAAGTTGTGTTTTCAGTGGCCCAGAGCGTCGTTGCCATGCAAAACGGACGCCCAAAACACAACACAAGTTAAGCATTTTCACTTGAAATCATTGTTGTGGCCTCAGAAAGACAATTTTTTTTATACGACGACATTAAAATAAGAATAATGAGACACTACAGACAAGCCGAAGATCCTCATGTGGCTCCACGTCCACAGGCGCGAAGCTTGATAGCAATTTTTAAATAGGATCTAATCTGTTAGTCATGCGACATTGTACTGGGCTCGTAACAATCCCCGACTGGTCTCTGGTCAGTCGGTCAGTCCAGGCTCAGCTAAGAAGTTGAGTCCAGGTGAAGGTGGGTACCTGCCATCCCTCTGCGCGGCTCCGCCCTCCGTCACCGTCTTAACGAAGATGCCCAGCTTCTCCAGGCCCATATCGGCTCCCGCGCCCATACCGATGATACTGATCCCCAAACCGTCGCTGTCTGAAAGACAAATGCTCCTTTTATTTATTATTTCTGTCCACGAAATCAGGATTTCACTACACGGCGACATGACGAGCACACGCCCGTTCACACTCGGCGTCGCTGCACGTCAGCGTGACGGCCATTGTGCGGCGCTAAGAGCAGCCGTCACGCAGTTTCGGGTTGAAATCCATTACCTCCAGAATTACTAGCCGCTAATTAGGCTAATCCGCACTAAATTCAATCCCATAAGGGGATAAGGGAGCAGACAGACGGTGTGTGTCCACTGGCAGCGGCCTGTCCGTTATTGTGTGCATGTGTGTTTGTGTATGTCGTTATGTAAGAGGCTTGACTGAGTGACTCTCACTCGGTCAGGCGTTTAAAAAAAAAAGAAAAAGAAAGAAAAGAAAACCTGTGCAGACCTTTGTCCAGCTCCACCGGAAACAGGTCCAGCTTCTCCACCCGCTTCTCCAGCTCGTACTCGGCCGAGGCCGCCATGGGGTCGACGTCGTCGTTCCGCCGATCGTAGTCCTCGTTGGAATAGGTGGTGAAGACCTGGATGAAGGTCAGAGGTCAAGTGGGATGTTTGTGTGGCGGCATAAGGATTGCATCGGGATCCGCAATCTTTGCTTTAGATTGAGTCTATGAGTTATTGCCAATAGTGGCTCAATATCTGATTTTCTTGTCAGATGAACGATTTTAAGGCGGCAGATTAAAACCAGCCAGTCGGGCTGAATCCATGTTTCCTTTCACTTCATCCATGAATCACCTCTGAGGGTTTCCTCTCCTCCTGTCTGACGGCTCCGTCTCCAACATCCTCTGTCCAGTAAAGGCATCATCTCTCCTCAGCACATGTGCAAACCATCTAAACCTGGCCTCCGCTCCTTCATCTCTAAAATACTCATCATTTCTGTATTTGTTTTAATCCTGTCCTTCCTGCTTACTCAGCATCTTCCTCTCAAACAACTTCTAAATCTGTTCTTTCGGAGAGAGCCTTCATGATAGCAGGTCTCAGTTCTGTCAATCTTTTCTTTCACTCTCTTTGCTATCCTCCTTTCACACATCATCCCTGACACACTTTGCTTTATTCATGTGACCCTCAGATACTTGAACTCACCCACTTACTATGTTTACTCCTTGAATTTTCACTTTTCCACGCAGTCACATGTATTCTGACGTCACTTCTACCTCCCCAGGTTCTGTTTTTTTCTATGTATTATTCTTAATATATATTTTATTATATCTTCCTAGTCTATGTATGATAAAATCCTTATTTCTATTTATTATTTTGTGCATCATATTGTTTTCCTGCCTCCTCTCACAGCTTCCATACCCTCCTTTGCACGACAACATTTCAAGTGAAAACTTTGTTTAGTTTTTTTGCGCTTTCGTTTCGAAAACGTTTCACATTTACACAACAACCTTTTGAAAATGATGTGGTTGAAACAGAAATGGCTGAAAACGAGTCGGCTCTCTTGGTTGTTTATGTAATGAAAGGTTTTTGCAAAGTTGTCGTGTCCCCCCCGTCTCTACGGAAACGCAGTCAGAGCGTTTCCAGAAAATTCTTGGGAGCCGTTTTGGTTCCAGCGGCTCCGAACACCGTCGACGCGCAAGTTCTCCATTTTCAGTTGATAATGTTGTTACTTAAGCGGGGCCTCAGTGTTGTGTTTATTGTAGTTGAAAACAATAAAAACTATCGATCATATAATATTTTTGTCCTAAACTGCTCTTACTGCATCTTACAATCATCAATCCCAGCGTTCATCTTACTATACACTGATAATATTCATTTCTATGAAAAACAAGCACAAATGTTCATCCTGCTTTAAAAAAAATTTCCAAAACCATGTTTAAAAAAGCTCCCACTGTCCCCCCTCCATATGGTTTCTCCATCCTATCTCTGCACCGCCCCTCGAAAAGGTCACCAGCATCCGTCTCTCCAGTGACCAGGGCTGTGTGTTCCAGGAGCAACCGGGGTGGGGGCTGAACCGCAGCAGGAGTTTGGTCTCGACCTCGGCTCTCATCTCTCAGTATCAGGTCTCTCGTCCGTCATCTGAGTCTAACTTCTCCTCTTCTCTCGTCTCTCCTACTCTCTCTCTCTCTCTCTCTTTCTTCCTTCTCTCTCTCCTCTCTCTCTCTCATATCTCTCTCTCTCTCTCTCTCTCTCTCTTCTCTCTCTCTCTATCTCTCTCGTCTCTCTCTCTCCTCTCTCGATCTCTCTCATCTCTCTCTTCTCTCTCTCTCTCTCTCTCTCTCTCCTCTCTCTCTCTCTCTCTCTTCATCTCTCTCTCCTCTCTCTTCTCTCTCTCCTCTTCTCTTTCTCTTCTCTCTCTCTCTCTCTCTCTCTCTCTCCTCCTCGTCTGGTGAATATGCTAAACATGTGTATATATGAATGTGTGTGTGTGTGTGTGTGTGTGTGTGTGTGTGTGTGAGAGAGAGAGACGGTAAGAGACATAGCCAGAAGCCTCTGTGTGTAGGAGGTGCTGGTAAAATGATAATTTATATGTCCCTGAGTGTAAAAGAGCGAGTTACACACAAGAATAATCTGCCACAAACAAGGTCAGAGGCCCGGATTGTTAAAGTGTTTCCTGTTGTCACGTTTCCTTCCTGTTGAGTAACTTTAAAGCTCTGGGTGTGTGTATGTGTGTGTCTGTGTGTGTGTGTCTGTCTGTTTCAGTGCGTTCCCATCAGACGTCATTGACACAATCTCGATTTAGCCGCTGAAAACCGAACACAACTGCACCCAAACAGACAACTCAGGACTCGATGGCACAACAAATGAAGGACTAAGAACTACAACCGTGTAGAACACACACTCCTCAAACTGCACAGCCGCGTGCTGATTGGATAATCTCGGACACATCGTAGATTAGCTCCATATGAAAAGAAATTATGACCAAAGAAATAAGAAACTTTGCAAGACATTCCTGTTATTTTTGACTGAATGCATCACAAGGAGGGTATATTGATATTTGGTTCATATGAAGTCACATAAAACTAGTAGTACAGAAACATTGCTGTGGGTTTTTCTTTCCTTATGGCGGGACAATATTGTTGGTTTTGTGCAATAAAATCATATCATGAGAAGTAAGTGAACGTCAACATTCACCCGCTCATGGTAGATTTTGGAGTCGATAATGTTTGAGTGGGTTTCAAGACATGTAAACTAGTGATAACTGTTGTAGGTGAACCGTGTTTTTAGTCTAAATTACTTTGCGCTCTGCAGACTGAAACCACAGTTTGTTAACTAGAAATAAAGAGTAAGAAGATCCAGTGGTGAAGAGTAAACAAATCGGCTCCATCTCGGCCCTGAATGGATCCAAACGTTCTAATGCTGCCTTGAATGACAAGCCTCTGCACAAGTCAGCCAATCACAAACCGTGAGCTCACTACGCTGGCGAAAGGCCAAACCACCGAGACGTCCTGCAGGAGGCGGGCTGGACGCCTCGACGCACTGCCTCTCGCTGCACGTTGCTTCCCTGTTACGTGTGGACACTGGTGTTCTGGATGGCAGAAGTGTAGAATCGTTCTACATACTTAAACTCACATTAAAATATTGTTTCATTCCGCTTCTGTCTGTCACCGTTCTGCTCAGATGCAGTTTTGTTGCTTTGCACATGAATGAATGAAAACTGAATCCGAAATGTAAACTGGAAGCAGGCCGACACGCTGCCGACCCACACTGGCTGAGTGATGACTCGAGTCAGCGCCACCTGTCTGATGGACGTGTAAGTTTCAGTTATGAACTATGCTCTAACACACGTTCATTTAATCAATATATTATCAGTCAGACCTGCAGGAAGCCTGATCGACGCTCCAGTCCGGGTGTGTCAGAGCAGCAGAGCAACATTAAACACCCTCCAGGAACAGGAACTGAAACGCAACAATGAAAAGCCCAAACAGTGTGATGTGTCAATCAGGAGGTGAATAGTTGGATATAATGTCTTTATTAGTCCGTTTATGGTAATCCTGCCACTTTCTCTGTGGTTCGCGGCATCACACAGTTTGTTCAGGGCCGGCTGAAGTCAACATTAACGACAAAAGAAAGATTATCTGGATGAACAACTGCTGTTTTGTACGTTGTGGCATTGCGACGGTGGCGCGGTGCTGCAGTGGTTTTAGTGCTGCCATCGTGCAGTAAGACGGTTCTTTATGAGGTTTAACTTCACTTTTTTTTTTTTTGTTCCACTCAGCAGTTTCTGCTGTTAGACAACAACATTGCTGCTTCTGCGCAACGGACATCGGACATCTGCATAACGTTGCCCTCTAAGCCAGAAACTTTTCTGGAACGAAAATGCACAAACGATGCGTTTTCACTTTCGTCGTGTGTGTGTGTGTGTGTGTGTGTGTGTGTGTGTGTGTGTGTGTGTGTGTGTGTGTGTGTGTGTGTGTGTGTGTGTGTGTGTGTGCATAGTTGTCAGTCTCTGTTTGCATCGTATCCAGGTCTACATGCACGGACAGGCTCCAGCTCGTATGTAGGCATCGAGCAGGTAAAACAGACGGATAGATAACTGCATAGAAGGAAGAGTATAACCAGGATCACCTCATCTCTGTGGTTATATATATATATATATGTTCCTCCTTTCTAAATTCATTGTTTCAGCTACGCTGCAGCACTTTACTTCTCTTCGTAACGATCTGACATGTTTAATGAGGCACGTTTCCCTCTCACCCAATCCCAACAGGAGTGACTTTGAACTGGGATTTTTCCGTGCCCACCAGGTGCCTTTTCATCTAAACAAAGCTCCATTCTGTGATTCTTATCGATCAGCTTCCCCTGTTTGGGTGCGTGTGTGTGTGTGTGTGTGTCCGTGTCCGTGCACGTTTTTTTTTTTTTTTTTTTCCAAGGAAAACAAACACACCCTGCTGCATTCCTGCTGCTTTTCACAACTCCACAGAAGCAGCCTTGTGTGCAGCTCAGCACAACCTGGCCAAGTGTGTGTTTGTGTGTGTCTAAGTGTGAAAAGTTAAATGCAAAAATGTCTACGGTCAAGTTCCTATCAGCTGAACAGTTCTGCTGTGTTCAGCTGCAAAATCATCCAGACCAATAAGCTGCTGGGCAGTTTGGTAATTGTTTATTTCTATCCAACAGTTGGATGTTGTTGGGTCAGGCAGGACGGAGACTTAGTTACGCCACCGCGGGAGGTTTGAGGTCTGCTGGCTGACTCGCGCTTCATGAAGTAACTCGTGATGTCAGGACGACAATTGCCAACCAGTTCTGGAAATGGAGCAGCGCCACCAGACAAGCCCGGACAGAGAGCCTCTTGGCTGCAGCAGAGCACCTTGCTAAGAGAAAAGAAACAACACTTGTGGTTGGAGGCCAAGACAGCGGGATGGTGCTAAGATCACCGTGTCTTACCGGGCTTCAACAACAAGAACTGGGTTTAATCCAGCCAATGTGACTTTAATCTCTTAAAGGGCACTCCATTGTAGTCAAACACCATTATTCTTTCTCTTTGCGTTCTACTTCCCTCGCTGCATCTATGAGCCTCCACACTGGTCTTCCTCTTAACCACTCGGTTCGGCAGCTCCGTCATCAGTATCCTCTTTTCTACATAGCTCTAACCTCCAACATACATCACCAAACCATTTCAACCGAATTTCTTTCACTTTCCCATTAAAACTGTCCAGCACTCGGTGTTCTTCTAATGTCCGTCCCTCCATCTTAGTCCGTATGGGGTCGCGTGGCAGACATAGAGAGCAATCCAAAAAAATGAAAACTAAAAACATGTTCCTTCCTCTTCCGCCCACGTGAAGTGGACATGACCGAGCAGGAAACGTGGTCTTCACCTTCAGTAGCCATTACGTGGTCTTTGTCCTCCGTAACAACATTAAATTGGGCCTCAACATGCTGCGACGCGCCATCACGGCCGCTCTTGTACTCCCTGTTCTCGCCTCTTCTGTTATGAGATACATCATACTTTGTGGTGTGCTGCTCGGTGGTTGGGTCTCGTGGGGGGAGAATCCCATTAAAGTGACAGCTCTATCAATGTGTTTCACAGCGCGTCGCGCTAAAACAGCTGACCCGCCGCAAGGTTGTAAGACGGAACATGCACGACGAATCCAGAAGAGAAAAGAGCTTCTGTTAAATTAAGATCTGTAAGTCCTCGCGCGCACACACACACACACACACACGTACGCACACACACACACACACACACGGTCTGAGCCTCAGTCAGCAGGAAATAGTGTGGCGAAATCACAGAGTGAAAATCCCCTCAGT
This sequence comes from Lipophrys pholis, assembly GCF_963383615.2. Taxonomy (NCBI): domain Eukaryota; kingdom Metazoa; phylum Chordata; class Actinopteri; order Blenniiformes; family Blenniidae; genus Lipophrys; species Lipophrys pholis. The sequence goes on from NC_137647.1 coordinate 5,081,386, forward strand.
GCAGTGAAGGAGGAAGTCGATGAGTCTTTTCAATTACACTCTCTTACTTATTAGGAATCGAAAAAGAAATGTAAAAAAAGAAGTGTCCATTTAGTGTCTTCTTCTTATTTTATATTATTTGTGGCACTAATTTACCAATTCGGCCAAAAGAGCCAATTAATAAACCACACTTTTTCTCACCTAATCAATCCCACACATCTTTAGACTGTGGTAGGACGCTCTGCATGAGAGGAACATTTTAATAACAATTCATCAAGTTGCCATGTGCCCAACCAGTTCATACCTGAGTAATATTCAATATATGTATCTGAAATCCCCTTAAGGCAAATAAAGGGTTGAACAATCCAAATATTCCTCAAGACTGTGAAAACAGAAGCATAAAAACTGAATGAGGAGTATTGAGGAAGGGGGAACGAGTGGCCTGAAGTTAAAGATATTTGTTGGAAATCATTGTCTTCTTTTCTACATGTTCACAGAAAGATAAATCAAATTGTTGTAGGAACAGTTTGTTGACGTAGCTGCTATGCTCTTCTAAAGACCGCCTACAGCCTTGTTTAAATGAAGTCACCAACATGGTAAAACGATAAAGTCACAGAGGAAGTGTTTCATCAAGGAGTTCCCCTTAGAAACCGAATGTTTCAGATATTCATACGTCACATCTCTGGGGGGGGGCAAACAAAACTCACCTTGATCGGATTCGTGCTGAAACAAATCTTCCTGTTGGGCGGAGCGGGCTCCTCTTCCTCGGGAAGGCCTGCGATTTCGGAGCAACTGGTCTCCGGTTGATACGGCTCCTCGTCCTCGTCCTCGTCCTCATCCTCGTCGTCGTCCAACTGGCTTCCCCCAGAGTCTTCCTCCCCCTGCCCGCTGTACGCACTGATATCCACCAGGTCTCCCTCGGAGTAATCCTCCTTCCTTGACCCGTCCTCGTCATTGCCCTCGTCTTCCTTGGCCCTCTCCTCGGAGTCGTCTCCTTTCTCCTCCGAGGAAGGCGAGGAAGACGGAGGCTCCTTCTGTCCGTTTTCCAGCGAGGCGTGAACCTCGGCCTGCACCAGCCTCCCGGCGGCCTCGGGTCCGTCCGGCTCGTCGGCCTGCGGATTCAGCTCGGCCGCAGTCACCTTACTTAAGCTTGTGGCGTCAGTCTCTGCGGGGCGTGAGTCCGACGCGAGATTGGCCTCCAGTGAGGAAGAGGAGGCGACAGTGGCTGAAGATGAGGAGGAGTACGAGGAGTTGGAGAGCTGCTCTCCAGACTGTCCAAACCCGTTTTTCTCCTCTAGGTCCCCTAAACTGCTTTGTCCAGAATCCGTCACGACTGGTACCTCTCCTGCTTGGCCGGTCGAGAGTCCTGATGCCTCCTCGTCCTCATTGGTTAGAGGAGACGTCTTCGTCTGAAGGAAAGAGACAAGAAGTCACCATGAAGCCATTTCATGGGTTCACACATTTTGACGATCTTCAACTAGTTTTAAACTTTCAAGCCAGTTTACCTTCACCTTCCTCTCGACGGACTCTCCTCTGGCCGGAGGTTTGGGTTTTGGCGCCAAAGCCGGGGCCGAGCGACGCTGGGGGAGGTAGGCGTTGCTTTGCACGTCGCCCTTCTCGAACGCGGCGCTGAGCTGGCTCACGGTGGGGCTGACGGCCTCACCGGGGTTAACCGACGCCGCGGCAGAGGAGACGGAGACGGATGAGGGAATTGGGGGGTCGTCGAGTCGGTCCAGAGCTTCGGTGGACCCGTTGAAACGGGCGACGACGTCGAGACGGCTGTCCTGGAAGCCCGAGGCTCGCTCTTTCTTCAGCAAGATGCGGTTAGTGGCAGCTTGCTTTTCCTGGAGGAACAAAAACAACAGTCAGACTTCGGGGTAAAAAAACTAAACCTAAACAAAACACAAGTAGGTATCGAAACTAACCTGCAGGGTCCGCTGCTCGAAGATCCTCCTGGTCTCTTGTAGCTTGGAGATACCTGCAGCCGAGCCACCGCTTTCCCCGGGCGCTTTGGGGTCAAACCGGTGGACCCTCTCCGAGACCGTGCTGCCAAGTTTCAGCAGGGCGCTGTGGTCGACGTTCTCATTGAGGCTGGACGCCCTCGGCAGGGACAGTTTCACCTCCTGGTCTATACCAGCCACAAACAAGACACACTCCTGTTACAGCTGCTCAGTTTTGATTCAGGTCAACAAATATCATTTCCAAGCATTTGTCACACCGACTCCCATGTGACCTCTTAGACCCCCCCATTTGCGCCACGTTTTCAAATAAAACGAACAACTTTCGTTGTGTTTTGGGGGTCAGAGCCACTGACAACACAGCTTAGTGAAAACCTGTCTACTGCTAGTGCGCACCACGGCCGTAGTAAATAGTTTGACTGCACATGTGGGAAGAGATGGACGATAACAACAACTCCAGAGTGTCATGATTCCATATTCTCCCCGGACTTGGTAGTTTTACAGTTGAGAGTCACGGTAATAACGACCCAACTTGGTCGTCTGTGCATGTGAATGTCCGTGTTCTCCCATTGTTAATACGTATTTATAGCGTATTGTTGTCTGTGCACATATGTTACCTTTGAAAGATTGTGTTTTCGTCTGCATTTGTTTATTTATTGGTATGTATGCATTTATTTATTGGTTTGATTGTCTGTATGTATTTTACCAACTTTTCGCAAGAACTATTAACCCCAATTGCATGAAATCGTCAGGGATGATTTCTCATCATCCACGGACTAATCGATTAGATTTTGGGAGGTTAACAGCAAACCGTTTTCGAAAAAATCCCCCAAAACTATGAAACAATGTCCCATATTAGGCTCTGCGCTCTACCGAGTGTAGCTCTAGATTATAAAAACAAATGCGTGGAAATGCGAAACCTTTCTGAAACGAAGACGTCGTCTCGTGAACGGGACCCGAGTCTAATCGCGGTTCTTACCAATGACTTTGGCTCCGTCCTCCTCATCACCGGGAGACTGCATCTGCATGAACATGTTCTTGATGCGGTGCACATTGGATCCATATTTCCGGCCCCTCCCAGTGGGGCGGGGCAGTGGGGCGGGCTTCGCCGAGGGGTTGGCGCCTCCATTTGCAGCATTGTTGAGGTGGTCAGTGGCCTTCTTCAGGGCGGCCAGGCCCGCCTCGTAGGCATTACGGTGAGGCGAGGGACTCCGCAGGTTGGAGCCGGTGCCACTAGGGGCCCCGTTGCCCCCTGTAGCCGACGGGGGCTCGGTCTTCATCATGTTTGGCGAGTCAGATGCCCCCCGGTGAAGTGCAGGTCAGCAGGGATGAAGGGTGCAGCATCCTGGAGCGGATTCACATTCGCCGTCTGAATCAGGAACAAATCAGTTGATTAGAAGATGATAATGGAAATGAGTTTTTTTGTTTTGTTTTGTTTTGTTCTAATGCAGGAAAGTTTTTGTCATATTTGCTGAAAATCGATGAGTCACTGAACCTGCAATGCCGCATCACAACATGTGACGCGTCGCACAGGGCACACGGGGAGCCGTCAAATTAATCCAATTAAAACGATGAGACACCGTGACCTCACACGTCTCCACGCTGCCACTCCGAACGCCGAACGTATTCTGGAAATTCAGCGATGCACGAGCACAAAGCACTCCTGTGGTCCCTGGATATCTCGCCGCTTTTCTCACTACCACCTTCTCATTCTCAACCCGGCTGCTGGTCAGTCTGACGCCGACGTTTCCATCAGGTTTAGTTTTGATTAGGAGGAGGACGATGGATGAGGAGACCCCGGAGACACTCAACAGCCGATATGCCGAGTGTCTCCTGGGTGTCTGCATAATGAAGATAATTGAAGGTGGCCACGTTTCAGATAAGTGGGTTTGATTGCGATTCGCTGCCAATATGTCACCGATGAGCCTCCCTGAGGACGGCCTCTAACCCTCTAATTCTATAATGTTCCCTGGATGCTGCACAAGGTCTGTCCACTGCTCCACACGGACGGGTTTAATGAAAAGGACAAGTTTCAGTATGTCTTCATGTGACAAATAATCGAATCTTAATCTCCTATTGACTGGCAAATATTTCATTTTTTTTGTGTTTTGTATTTGGGGAGTTTGTTGCTGGATTAGTACGCCAGCTTGTTAAATACAAAGACCCACAATATTTTGAAATACTGGCTTCAAAGTACCGGTTATGTTTGTTTCACCAACGAGATCAGTTGTCATTTCGTGATATTTCTCTGTGGTGTCAAACATTCTCGAACACATTATTACTACTTGAAGGTTTATCTGCAGTTGCAATCATGTATATTACGAGCAGTACCAACCACAGTCACCGGCTGCTGCCAGGAATGGGAGATATTATCACATGACCAGTTCACAGAGGAGACTCAGCAGGGACCTACTCATTAGTTGAGGAGGAAATACTTATTAGAAAGAGACCGCGGGCGAGGCTTAACATAGGTTTGATTACAGTTATGAATAGCTGTAAATACTCAAATCGTGTAATGTCACTTTAAATGCGCAGAGTGAAAGTCACAGTGAATACATTGGTTTTCCTATACGTCACATAACCTCAGCTTCATTCCTATAATATATGCCGCAGCCACTTGAAGTCACATAGCAGATTTAATAGGTTCAAAATTGCCTCTTTTATGTTTGTGATTAAGATGTGATTGTCAATAATAAACAGGCAAATTAAACAACATTGGACATTGTGGGTCAAGAAGAGAAATGAATGTTTTTGCAGCTGAAGAGGATTGCTTCATTTAATGAAGACAGAACCAGAGAATAATCTATTTTTTTTCTTTTTTTTAAATAAATGCCTCTGTGGGATTTGTGTGAAAATTCACAACCAAGGTGTAAATATTCGTATCATCATTTCAGTTGCACCGTCACATTGATATGACATTGTGCAGCTCGATGTAAAAAAATAAAAAATAAAAAAATAATAATGCGTTGATGCTTTTAGAACGGCCCCTGAGGAAAAGTTTGAATCAGAGTTTCCAGTTTGGTTGAAAGAAAAGACGCCGTAAACGACGACGAGCCACATGAAAAAGCAGCACCTGTGTGATGTCACGGAGCGAGGAGGAGATCCACGGTCAACGCACATCGCCCACATCAAACCGAGACGTTACGACATTTCCAGGAGCTGGAAACTCGGCCCAGAGGGGACGGGTAGGGTTGATTAAAAAAAATAAAGGTTTTATCTCAGTTGTCAAGGATTTTAAAGGTAGAAGATCAAGGAGAATTTAACCTGTGATCACCAAATCTGACCCGTCCATACTGAAGTCAACGCTTGTTGCAGACGTGAAGATAATTATCACAAGGAATAAAAAACAAAAAAAAAAAAAGGAGGGAAAAACCCGGAAATTGTTTATATTCTAGTTTATATAGCGTCTTGTTTTCTGCGTGTTTGTAGTTTCACTGCAAAAACAAACGGCACCGACATGCTGACGACATTAATCTCAGCATCTCTGTCGTTGTGGAAGCGGACATCATTTTCAAAATGCTATAAAAAACAAAAAAACAAAAAGCGAAACATTTCTGAAACGGAAACGTGAAAACGACGCGTTTTAACTTGAAACGATGTCTGAAGAAAGCCTGAACGGACAGCCAATAAAACGAGCGCAAACACCAGCTCTTTAATAAGTAAATGAATGTTTTTAAAGTCTGTCGTTCTGAGCTGCGCTCCGCTCACAGACACGACGCAGCGACACGCGTCTCCACTGGATAGCTGAGGAAAACAACTTCCGTCACGTCGCTTGTTTCTTCGGAGCGCCACGTCCCTTTTTCCAGACAAACTAAACTCCTCAAACGACCGCCGATTGACTGGCTCCACTCAAAACCGCCGAGGCGCCATCGGGTCAATTAGGTGACGTCTGAAGCAAAAGTGTGTGATTGTGGCTCTGTTAGGAGGAGAATTCTTATCACCTCGGCCTGTGGGAGGCTAAAACTGCCTGTGTTGGTCTTCGCTATCAGAGTATAAACACAGCAATTGATTGGAAAACGTAATTACTGTGAGGATTAATCAATACTGGAACTGTGTGGCTGCCGCTCTGGTACAGATGAGATCATTCACATGCTGCCAGTTCAGTTTTTAGTTACATCAAATGTACCTCTGCCCTCTACTCGGGACCGATCCCGAGCGTTTACCAACAGTCTCGTTTTCGCCCGTCGCCACGGCGACTGAGTCGGGGCATTTTCAAAAAGTTCCACAATGGGAGCCTTTTTCAAAAAGTTGCGTATTAAGTGGCTGAACGCCATCGCTGTGTAAACGGACGCCTGAACTACAACAGTTCTGCCTTTTCACTTGAAACCGTTGCCATGGAAACGGGCCCTAAAATAAATCATTAGTTTGCTAATTATAGCTTTATGTTACAGCTTTTTTACTATTACTTGTACTTTGATACTTTTGAACTATTATTGCCACTTAATTGATACATTTTAACTTTTACTGGTACTTTATTGATACTTTTTCACTATTACTAGTACTTTATTTCTACTTTTGAACAATTACCGGTACTTTATTATTACCTTCAAACTATTACCGTTATAATTACACATTTTATTTTTTTTCCTCTCTCAGACACACTCATACACACAATAATTGAGCTGTTGGTATTTGAATGTACTTAGTAGTAGCAGTATGGAGGAGATACTAGAGGGCAGCGAGCGGCAGGCACACAAAATATTCCCTGCAAAATATTTAACTTAATCTTATTATATCTAAATGGCACTTTTACAACCATGTTACAAACAGAGAACAGTCGACAATAAACATAAACATCGACAATAAAGATATCTAAAGAAGAAAACATTATTACGACTGTTGATTAATTTAGATGACTTTTTAATTGTTTACAAGACAAAAGTGTTACACTCTCTACTTTCCGTATAATTTAAACCTAATATCTAAATATGTCACAATTTAAATCATTAGGGTTTGATACACAATAATCCTAATAATGTGAATGTGTGAGGAGACGTGTTCACAACAATGATGAATACTCCTATACATATACAATCATAGAACACCCGCAGTCATAAAATTATAATATATTGCAAAATGAGACAAAGCCAAGATAAAAACATGATTCAAATCCTCTTCATGGTCACTTCTTAACTTGGCACAGTCGCACATGTTGCCAAACGGCGTTATGAGGAACAGAAGTGACAGTTTACGGCACTGTCTGGCTTCACACTGACTCCAGATGGCACTCCTGACCACACGGGGAGCAAACACACACACACACACACACACACACACACACACTGCAACCACAGTCTTGTGACACTGTGTTGCCAAACAGTATCTTCTCACACACACTGATCATGTGAAGTCAAGTGAGCAAATCAAACGTAAAGCAAAGAACCTGGACAGGCGCCTCCAGAAGTAACACACACACACACACACACACACACACACACACACACACACACACACACACACACACACACACACACACACACACACACACACACACACACACACACACACACACACACACACACACACACACACACACACACACACACACACACACACACACACACACACACACACACACACACACACACACGAGGCTCTTCCAGCTCTCAGCGTCTTTCCTGTTATTGTTAAGCCGAAGCTGGACGCTCCAGGACTCACACTGTCCAACACAACCTGGAGACTCGGTCAGACACAACCTGACCTCCAGCCTCCTCCTCAGCAGCAGGACAAGAGAGAAGAAGAAGTCCCTCCCTTGTTTTCTCCACTCCTGCAGCGGTGGAGGAATAACTGCCTCCAGCACGAGCACCAGCTCCTCTTTCTAAGAACAACTCCATCTGCCCTTGGCCTACCCATAATCCCTTGCGGTGCGGGGTGGCTTCCTGCCATTCAGTCCAGAGCGTCACGCCTAACTGCGCTCTGGTTTCCCTCTTTGAGGATTTTTTGTTTTTGGTTTTTGTTTGTTTGTTTCAATCTCAGCCTGTGGTGAGCGATTGTGATCTCTCCAGATTAAGCAGCAGACCGATGATGGGAGGCTGCGTCGAAAGAAAGTTGAAAAACCGCGTGAAATGTGAATGAAAACCGAATACAACGGCATTTAAATTATTAAAATCTTATATTCAAATAAAATAAACTGCACAAACATAATTGGTTGAAATTTAAACTGAGGAATTCAGATTTATTTTGAATAATATGCCCGTATTGAACGTCTTTTAAAAAGGTTGGGAAGGAGGAATAAAAAAATTTTAAAAAGTGAGTAAAGACTTCATCGTAATTGGGAATGAAAAGAGAAGGCCAGAGAGGCTCACATGCAATGGACTTGGCTTTTTCATATTTTACAATGAAGAACTTTGAGAATGACGAAGCTGATATAAATACTCCATCAAAAAGCCACTGCAAGATAAAAATACAAAATACTAGTAACACGAGCAACATACCATTACTATTGTAGGCAACAGGCCAGTGGTTTGGCTGGTCATGCGACATACATATATCAGAATGCTGCAACAGCATCACAGAAATAAAACCTCAATTAGAACTGTGATTGAGTAAGAAATATGCAGCTAGATGAAAAGTAGAATTTATACTATAGAAAATGGAAAAAAAGTAGCATAAATATTTTCTGAGAAACTTTAATTGAGCAATGAAACGCAAAGAAACTGTTCCAGTGGCGGCGAAAACAAAGATGGGCCGGTCGTGGGTTAAAAGCGCGACGTACAAATGCACAAATTCACAGATAGTCGGCTGCTGGGCGAGCGGCATCGATGGTGACTGCACCATGTACACAATACATGTTTTCTTCCTCTTTGTGACGCATCTTTTACAGGATGCAACTTCGACTCAGGTGTGACTTATAGTCCAGAAATAGAGAAATGAACATACAAACTATTACACATGTTTATTACCACTGACAAGCTGAGGTCACAGCCGTTTAACCACAGATTAGATTATCTCCTTTGACTAAATTTCACTGCCATAATCTACAAACTAACAGAAATGCTTCACAATCATAGTTTGCAGATTCCGATGCAGATAAAATGTTAGTGCGTGTTTCAAATTCTTCATCTACTTTAACACGACACCTCCTCCTGTGCAGAAATCGACTAAAACAACAGTTAGTCAGTGTAGTTGATGTAACAATGAATAACAATGTTGTTCTCCTGTATTGAAGCATGTTGTTGGAGTCTTCACTTCTCTTTTAGAGGAAATCGACATCCTCCCTGAAGTCTTTACCACGAGTGGATGACATAGAAAAAAAAACAACCTACATTTCGGTTTAACATATAAGGGATAAATAATCTCCACCATCGGACACAAAGCTGCCTCGCGTCTTGTAAACGCTGCTGCACAATCTGCCTGTATAGCTCCCATCAACTGGCCTGTCACAGCACCAACACATGCACTCTTCATCTCATTTTGATGTGTTGCATCTATCTGCTCAGCAGAGCTCCCATCCTCCTCCCACGGATGTTACGCACACACAGCTTCACTGGGGGCAACGCCATCTAAAATACAAACAATGCAGCAGCAGCAGCAGCAGCAGCAGCAGCAGCATCTGACTGTCTGCAGCCATCATCCTCAGCATATGGAGGCAAACAACTATTGACTTCCAATCTATTTATGGGAAGTCCCCGAATGCCTCCTCCCATCAGTAAATACAGGCTTGCACACACACAAACATGCGCACGGCCCCCAGCTGGTGTTTCTTACTGACTGGGGGGGGGGGGGGGGGGGGGGGGGGTCTGAATGGCTAAAACGACCTTGCACGGTGACATCCAGTCACACAAGGAGCAGTGGGAGCCCCTGTGCAGCCATTCCCATCTGCCTTTTGTGTGCATGCGGTGGTGGTCAGACACAGTTCATGAGGTGCAACACTGCAGTCAGGGATGTTTCTCAAACTGGCAGCAGTCTGTTCAGACATGAGTAATAAGTCCTCCAGTCCTCCACAGCATCTCTCTATCACTGCGCGCCCGGACGCAACTCGCTGTTGGACAGAAGGGACATTATAGTGGAGACAATGACTCTGTCTATTCACACCACAATCCCTGCATCTGTGGAGGCTCGGCCTAGCAGGAAGGTTGACTCTGGCACACACTGCGTGCTGCTGCTACTGTGGGCTAGCTGGAGAGACAGAGGGAGGGAGGCTTTGTTGGCATAGCCGACATATGCTGCGCGCTCCGAGGTCCCATCCGAAAACCGTCGGTTTTAGCAGGGTTGTCCTTCTGGCATACAAGTGTTAGCTTTACAATGACATCTTATCCTAAAACTGGAAATATATACACCGTCAATGAAAGCGGCGTTCGTGTCGGACACAGAGCAGCGTTGTTTACGAGTGAAATGTGCACTGTTTTCGCAGGTGTCCTCGTAGCCCTCCCACGTCAATAAACACCGTTCCTAAAGGCGACGCGTGCACTTAATTGGATTTTAATTTGAAACACATTTAATTTATTCAGTTACTCGTGCGCCGATTTGGAGAAAAGACATTCACTCATCCGTACGTATCAATGTTGACATCAGACGACGTGTTTACCCAAGCTGGGAAGCAGTATAACCTAAAATGTCATGTTTTTGTTAGGGAGCTTCGCATGACGTTTCTAGTAGAAGGTATTAGCAGGTTTTCCCGACGAATTTGGATCTTTTAAATGATCACGCAGTAGGAAATAAATACCGAGGCACAGCTGTGGCTGTATGGTGCGGTGTCCAGCATCCGGGCTGGGACCCGGGAGGAGGCGGACGGGTGGCAGCCAGGCCCCGCTGGGTGTCTGCCCGCTGCGCTGCGCCGCGGCGCTTCCTTCCTGCAGCCGCTCCGCACACAAACGGCGCTTTGTGAAAACGAAGCGTAACTCGGTGAGATGAGAAGACCAGGGGGGGTTGTAGGTGACCCCCTCCTCCCCCGGTACACCTACCGTATGTCCCCGGTTTGCTGAAGCAGACCCGGTGCCCGTTACGATCCGCGGTGCAGACGGTCCATTGTCCTGCTGCAGCTGCTGAGAGAGAGAGAGAGAGAGAGAGAGAGAGAGAGAGAGAGAGAGAGAGAGAGAGAGAGAGAGAGAGAGAGAGAGAGAGAGAGAGAGAGAGAGAGAGAGAGAGAGAGAGAGAGAGAGAGAGAGAGAGAGAGACTGCCTCCTCTCTGATCCTCCTCCACATCTTCATCTCCCCCAATATGATTTTTTCCAGCTCATTTACACATTCATCCCAAAACATCCTCTTCCTCCTCCTAAACACGACACTGAATGAGAAATCCTGCAGACACACAAATCACCAGGAAATAATATCTCGAGCTAACCCTTCTCATTTTAAATGACTATAAACTGTTCAAAAGACTCATAAACATGTTCCAAGTAAAATACTTGACGCTGAAGAGGAGAGCGGTTGAACCTCAAATCCATCAAGCTCGAACACCATGTCCCATTTTATTTTATATTTTATTGAATTGCTCAACTTTATGTCCATGTCCCCCAACAAATTCTGAGATATTATCAACAACTGTTGGGATTCATACTCAATAGAAATCATTAGATGCTTTGGTAAGTCTTTATATGTAGCCGGTGACCGTCACAACTGTTTATAATTTTGCACAAAAGCACATTTTATAATATCTCAGCATTAATACATCTCAGTTAAACTCACTATAACTTCAGCTCTTTGTAAAATATATATTTACACTTAAAATAATTTATTCATCTTGAAAGGATAAAACATCTTGCTGGTAAAAAGCATCACGTTGACTTGCAGATTTTAAGACCATCTTACACTTTATAACAACCTTTATGAGCAAAAGAGTCATTCTGGACCTTTTCTGTCAATATATAACGTGTCTGATGTTTCTCGTACTACAATATGGAACACTCTATTCTATAGAAATGACTAAGCAGGAGTTTTACAATAATGTTTGAATTAAAAACTTGATTAAAAGGAGTTTTGAAAAGATAGAACTGGTATAACTTATTAAATGAAATGCAGACAAAAAGGTAAAATTAGATACAGAAAAATTGACATAAAAATGTGGAATAATCTTCAATTGAAACTCTGATGTCCTGAGATCTTCCACTAAACATTATATACAGTTGTAAACAAGTTTCAGTTCAAGTTTTGGTTTCTTTTCCATAAATCACAGTCATGTATTAAATCAGAGTTCAGATTTTTAAAACAATAAATAAGGAAAAGGGAAAAACTAACCAATTTGAGCAGGTGTTTTAATTCACTTCAATGTTTAATATTAATGCTTAAAGATGAAGTTTGACGTGTTGAAATATGAACAAAGATCTCTGCCGCCACCTGGTGGCAGAACGCCGTAACACAGTTTCCATTCAATCATCCATCGGATTCTGACAGTTTATTGTACTTACTTAAAAAAGTTAATTGTTTTGCGCAGCACTGCAAGCGCAGGAACTAAATATTCCAGCAGTGATACACTAGACAAGGTCATTTGTAGAGCACATTTAAGAAACATTGAAATTCAAAGAGCTTTACATTAACATGTGCAGGAGGCAATAAGAACTGTGAATAAAATCAAGGAAAGACTTAAAAAAATAAATAAATACAAAAGAAGCTCAGAAGAGTTAAAGATAGGCTACATAAGATAAACTAAAGTAGTAAAAGGACGGCGTCAGCAGGCAGTTAAAAAAAAAGTGATAAATGCTTGTATACATATATATATAAAAATCCGTGTAGTATTGCAGTTGTCTCATTCTCCATCATCATCATCCCCATCTTCCTCCTCCTCGCAGACGAGAAGCTGTACAGGGTTCGTCCTGACTGGGATCATCGATGCTGTTTGTCCAGATTCATGCTGACCACAGATCCTGCCTGGACGTGTCCTTGCAAATCCCTGTAGTAGGTGAATATTGCCGCAAGAGGGCAGCAGATCACCTTTTTTTTTTTCTTTCCTCCATGTGGTGAATTTGACCAGAATCAGACAAACTTGGCATAAATATATATATATATATATATATATATATATATATATATATATATATAAAAAAAATACATCTTAACCCCGAGACGTGCCCTTTAATATCGTAGAGTAACTTGCGTGCTGCATTTTTTGTTTTGTTTTTTTCTTCATCAGCTTCACAGATGAGGTCATTTAGATTTGGGAGTCCATGTGGAAACAGTTTGTGAACAAGTTAAGAAAAAGTAAATAGTAAAATTCGGTTATAAATTTCCAGTTTTGTTGAATTCGGGTGTTTTAAGCAGTCTTATGTTTAGTTTCTTTGTTTAAAAAACCTATTTCTGCTTTTCAGTTCCATTTTAAAAGAGTCCTGGTCTGGTCAAGAATAATAAAAAAAAAAAAAAAAAAAAAATCAATCTAACTCTGTATCAGGCAGGTGACCATAGTTGGAATCAGTAACTTCCGCAAATCTGTTTTATCGGTACAATAAAGGGACCGCTTTAGCAATAGGTGTTGATTTCTGTATTATTTCTCATCATAGAATAAAAAGCACAATGTTTTGCTCCTCTTGTTTTTTTGGCCTAAACCTTTTTCCGTCACCATTTCACGCCTGATTGATGCACGTTGAGTAAAATAAGTGTCAAACTGCACTTGAACTTCAACATTAAACACAGAAAACTACAGCAAATAACTACACGTACACCCGATAAGTCGAATGAGTCATATCTAGTGTGCTTTATTGATGATAGCTCTTTATATTAGGAGAAAATAAGAATCAATAACATAAATCTCTACTTTACCAAATATATACTTGTATAATTAGATTAGTGCATCTTTCAAATGTAGAAATATCTTTAAAGAACCTTAAAATGTTCAATTTATTCATATTTGAGTAAGTCTGGCTTTTAGTTTTAACGTATTTTCTTCTTCTTTGGCATTAAGATAAAGGTTAAACGTTTGATTTTTGTTTGGCAGAGAACTGGTGTGCAGCCAAAACCCTGCAGGCAGAAAGAAAACCACATTCCTTCCCTGAAACTCCATAAACGAGCCTCGTCGCTTACCGGACGGTCGTGAGACGGAACATCAATGTACAAACTTTTATGAGGCTGGAATCAAATTTAGATTAAGCTACAGAAAATAGTAAAATACGTGACACATTATGTTCTAATGGGAGGAAAATGTGGGTTTATGAAAATGTTCAAATAAAAAAATTTAAAAAAGCAGAAGCCAACAAAGAGTCCCAGATGAAAATTCTTTATTTCACCGATGGAACCACCCAAATCAAGACCGGGCACAGACGGCAGGTCGATATAAGAAGGAGTGAAGAGAGATGCAAGTTCTCCGAATGAAACCGTAAAATAAACCTCATCAGTCCCGAAAACTGAAAACTCGCGACTCGTCTTCTCACGGCAGCCCGACTCCGAACGGCCAAGAACGTCACCGGCGCGGCTCTAAAAGGCAGAAACCTAATGCTTCGTCTACTCGCACGCCACTCGTCCAAAATCTCCAGAGAAGAAGAAGCAACTTTCACTCGATATATCTGACGCGTCGGGGTCCCTCAAAGCGTTCCAACCTCCGGGAGGTGACGCTTTCTGCACTCCCGATCATCCCGACTTCCGCTCACTGACTTGTGCAAGCATGTGGAGACTTGTATGAGTGTGTAATCCGATTTCTATTTTTCATATCTGTGTGTTTATAATGACATTCGTATGCAGCTACCAAAGTTTGTTGCTTGTTTTTGATTGGTGTGTGTGCGTGTGCGTGTGCGTGTGCGTGTGTGTGTGTGTGTGTGTGTGTGTGTGTGCACGAGGACCTGTAAATGTCTGTCGGTTGGATTTGCCGCTATTCTGCAAAAATTATCCTGCATTTGGGTTTTTGTTCCCTCGAAGTCGACAGGCAGGTATATTCAGTAACTTTACAGTTTTTTTTTAACACCGAGCAGCACTGGAGTAAAGCTTGGTAGCTCTACGTAACATTACAGAGGCTGAAGAGCGTCAAGTGAGCCTGTGAGGCAACGGTGAGGGAAAACTAACCCCTTGGTTGGAGTGAAGGTTGGACATTTACAGGCCCTTGTGGGTGCAGACACACACACATTAAAAAATTAGCTCATTAAAGACTCAGAAATATCTTCACACACATACAAATTTAAACACGCTTGCACAAACTCACTCCTTCCCCGTCTAACTTCACCCCCCTCCCCCACCTCCGCCTCCGCCCTCGCAGTGTGTGTGTGTGTGTGTCGGGGGTTTAGCTGCTGACCACGTGTCCGGCCCAGGTCTCGTGTTTGCTCCCCGGGTTGAGGTGGGTGATGGTCACCTCCACCGCCTGCACCTTCTCCAGCTTGGGCGGGATGGAGCAGATCTTGTAGCTCACCTCGTCGCCCTCCACCGGCACGTACTCGCCCTCGATGCTGCGGGAGGGAAATGAAAACGGTCGGCGCGGCGATAGTCATTCCTCTGGCATTCGGACACGAGACAATTCGGTGTTTTTAAAACAAGGCGATTAAGAAAAGGCATGTTGCCTCTTCTCGCTGGGGTTTTCTAAGTTATAGAAGATGGAAGTCTGCTTTTATATTTGAGGTGCGCATTACTTTGTGAATAAAATCACGACGCGACGCCGAGAGTAAAAACAAATGAATAAATAAAAAAATCTGTTGAAAAACTATAAAACACCCCGACTTCCTCTTTATAGAGCGGCAGAAGAGTCTCCAAGGTGAACCTTGGGAACTATTCCATTACGCCGTCCTATTAAAACAATACATGTCTTTTCTCTTTACGTGTGTGTGTGTGTGTGTGTGTGTGTGTCCCGCTGACGTGATTTAAACCTGTGGGTGAAAACAAAAGCTCTGTGGTGAAGGTCATCACATATTCTGTTGTCCTCCCACACACTCCTGCAGCTCCTGCCATCCCTCCGTGTGTGTGTGTGTGTGTGTGTGTGTGTGTGTGTATTTCCTCTTACACAGAGCCATGACACAGTTTGATCACAGGAAATAATTAAAACCAAAGCAGCCCTCGTGTGTGTGTGTGTGTGTGTGTGTGTGTGTGTGTGTGTGTGTCTTCTCATTGACATGATGTGTCTCCTGGCTTCCTTCCCAAGCAGTACCTCCTCACTGAACTTACACTGATAACTTCAGAATTTCTTTACCATTCTAAAATAATGTCAGGCTGCCCGAGGTCACTGGAAGGTTTTCCGTCACACAGTTTAAGCGACGGTCAAAAAGGCCATTGTCCAAGACGGCCAAGGCCGCGCAACGTGCACCAACCCGCAGCCCCGTCTTCTGATGGACTTTGTTTCCACACAAGTCCAACAGACTTCAGTCGTCACAGCAGTACTGAACACAGCGTCCACACACTCACTCTGAGATGTGGACAAAGATGTCGTTGCCGCCGTCCGAAGGTGTGATGAAGCCGTGGCCTTTGGAGCGGGAGAAACATTTACACACGCCGTGGTACATCGGACCCTCCGCCGCACGAACCGTCCTGCAGGGGGCGAGCGAGAGGTGGAGGAAGTCGTCATCACAGGCGTTTGTTTCACTTGTTCTGATGAAAAAGTTCCTCAATCTGTTCGGACACTTGGAATCATACGACCACAAAGATGAAATACTGTGTTATGTAGCGAGACATCCGCACATTGGCGCTTTCCCACTAGTTCCTGCCCAGCCTCACTCGACGCTGTTTCCGCCGCTATCAGGTACTTTCGTGGTTCCTGCGCGGCCGAGGTTCCAGGCGAGGGGAAAATGTGACGTTGGCAGCCGGCAGGCGGCTGATTGGCCGGTGCGTCACGACACAGGTGAGTCAGGAGAGCGTCTCATTCCCCCCGCCGTTTTAAAAAAAAAAAAACCTGATCACAACAAAACCCGACCAGAGGTTCCAGGAGCTCGACGGAGCGAGCCGCTACGAGTATCGGGAGGTCTCCGGTGTTTTGGATTAACTGGTTTCCCTGTTAACTGGTGACCGGCTTCCTCGCGCGTCCCCTTTTCACAGCAAATGTTAAAACTGTCCCGGTGAACGTCATTTAATCGCATTTACAACAAAGGTGAAAGCATCGTACCTTTTGTTTGTCTTATTTTAACATCAGCTGCTGCTAACGGCTGGTGGCAGAAGTCACCAGTTAACAGGGGCACCAGTGAAACCGAAACACCGCGAAGCACGATCGGTAACGCTCAACATTTTGTAATATTATTGTGGTGTATTAATACTGTTTATATGTGCATTAAGTTTGACCTTGTAGACTTGCCGTAGTTAGCTTTTGTGTGCCTACTGCGCATGTCATTAGCGGAGGCCGCTTGCTAACCCCCTTGTATCACGTTGTCTATGTTGCTCCCAGATATCTGAATAATAAGTAGTGAAACGCGTGTCTCGCCTCGTTACACACCACAATTATTAATAAATATATTCAAATACATAATTAATGAATTATTTGAGCTGATATCCAAACGCATCATATCGGGGTTGATTACTTGTGCACGACGGGAAAAGCCCCGATGACTCCGCCCACTCTGTGGTATAATAACATGACAAACTATTGTAAGAAACAGGACGGCCAAGAGCACACAGGTGAAAAGGTTTCATGTTGAGAAAATGTGTGTGTGTGTGTGTGTGTGTGTGTGTGTGTGTGTCCTCACGCCGAGTAGGTCCTGTTCCTGCGCGTGGGCAGAGGGCTGGGGATGAGGTATCCCCTCATGGGGGAAGGTGAGCGGTCTCTCTGTCTGCAGGCTGGGAGCTTCAGAGACTCTGAAAAGACCAAAAAACAAAACAAAAAAAAAAACTACCGTGACTCACAGGACGTCACGTCACACAGCTGCTTCTTCACACAAGCAAATAATTTAAAAAAAATTATTGAAATGGCAAAAATAACAAATATCTGGAATTTACTCATTGTATTAGATTTCTATACAGACTGAATTGATCGAATTGAATCTATTTATACACGATTCTTCCTTCTTACATTGCTGCTGTCGTAATGACTGCATCCACTAGAGGTCGCCATAAGAATTTAGACACTGACGCCGGACAGAAACGGTGATGAAGCTTCAACACACCGTCATCGATATGAACTCAAATCCTCGTCTTTATCATGATGCGTGTGGTTTTAATGCTCTTTAACTCAAACCAGAAGTCATTCACCTTCACGTCGTCGTGCACAAGCAAAAACCGCTCTTATTCGGTGACGCAAAACAACAATCAAAAGCATCATTTTGGAATGTTTTCCCACAAATTTAGAGGAATTTTGAACACTGGTTTGAAAAAACTGAAGGAAAAAACCCTTTTTTTCCACCATGAAACGTCAGAAAGCCTCAAAACTTGAATGTTTTACGAGTGCAGGTTTGTTGAAGTTTCAGAAAGAGCAGACATTTTACTCAAGCAACACATTTCACAACTAAATGATTCTGTATTGAGGTGGATCAGGCTTCTGAACCAACTCACCCAACTTAATTTAAGGGGTGTAACATTTATTTACGCCTTGAAAATAGGCGAGTCAGCATTTATTTATTTTTAAGTTTAATGGGCCCAGATTGGAATTCCATGTCATTCCAAAAAACATGTTGACCAACATCTTGATTATGAACAATTAAACTATGTAAGAGTAATAATGTACGAACGGAAAATAATCAGCAAATAAATGAAAAGACGAGACAAACAAGTGCTAAACAATTATATTATTGTAAGTAAGTAATAGTCAGGATAATTATGAAATGGGATTATTGAAAATTGGGGAAGTGGTAGGATTACATAAATTTTATTTCTTCCTACCTTTTTTAGTCTAATCTGGGACCTCAACATGTATGTAAAAATACTTTTTAAAAGTGCCTCCAACCAAAATATTAAAAAGAAACTCTTTGGCCAAAGTTACGATTTGTGACGGTTAATTTTGCTCTATTGGAAATAAATGTCACCCCCACACACTCAATTTTAATACAAGATATTATGAGACACCTGCAAATTTTTTTTTAAATTGGACGTTTTAATTAGATTTTACAGCCTTAAGACTTTTTAACAATTCAAGTTATACATTTATTGTGGTAAACAACCATATCAATGATCTCCTCTATTTCATGTGATTTATGTTATTTGTTGGTTTGTGCTTTTTACTAAATCATTAACCTGCCTTCTACTTAATATGTCATCTTTATTGAAAAATGTTAATAAAGAGAAATAAAAAAATAAAAGTGCCTCCAATATTTAAAAAGGTAAACTCGCAAAGTAAGGCTAAAGAGATAATGATGAATTAGTTAAAAAAGAAAAATACCAAGAGAGTGACCTAGAAAAGGCATTCATTGAAGAAATAAACAAAATTTGAGCTGAATTCATCTTTTTTTTTTTTGTCCCACCTGCAGAACGCGGGGATCCCGGTGAGGGCAGCGGCGGGGTGACGGGCCGAGCATCCTGGACGAACGTGGTCTGGGAGGACATGTCGGAGGAGGCGGAGTCAAAAGGTCCGGGAGGACGAAGAGGGCGGGGTCACGGCGATGGAGGCAGTCACCTGAGGAGAAGAGACGTTTATGACTTTCAATCAAACACGTCATCTGCCCGAGACGATCCTCTGAAGCAGAAAAACAAAAACACTCGTTCAGCGTCCAGCTGGTTGCTCGTCCCGACAACGTGAGGGACAGAGAGCGACGAGGCCGGAGGGGGAGAACAGGGCCTGCATTCACCTCGGCTCGTATTACATCACCACCTGCGTGCACCAATTAGAGGCAGGCCGAGAAGAAACGCCTCCGCCGAGCTCTCGCTTTTCATCATTTCCAACACTGGCGAACGGAGGGGGAACCGAGCTGCCTGCAATAAAACGTCACGACGACAAGGTCAACAAGACCTGGGATCAAATCTACTTTTTGGGGGAAAAGGAGAAACAGAGTCTCTTTTGTTCACGTTTCCAAACGATTTGACAACGATGCATCCTATTATATAATCCAAACTGGCTCATGAATGGCGTAAAAATAGAAACTTAAAGCTGCACTAATTAGTGGTTTTGCACAAACAAATGGATGAAACGAGTGCTGTGACGCGACTCACTGGCGGTGACGATCCCCCAGCCCGCTTCAACTGCTCTCCTCGAGTATGAGCTTATTGTAAAGTTCCTTCACCAGGAAAAAAAAATTTGTCGCCATCAAACTGTGTTTGTTTCACTCACTGACGTCATCTTGGGAAACCTGCCGCAAGGGTTTCTGGGATAATCAAAGTTGACGTTGTGGCAGCTCAAGCGAAAATATCAACATTTGGCCGATTTAGACCCCAAAAAAAAGCCAGACTCTCTCAAAGAAAGAGTCTTCAAGCCACCAGAAGAGTCTGAAATGTTGTGAAACTGTTGGTTCCAGAGCGAACAGTGGAACAGACGCCACTCTGGAGAGACCATGGCGAGCGCAGTGTGTGTGTGTGTGTGTATGTGATCACTCTCAACTCGATGGACAGTTAACGTAATCACAGTCTCTCAGGACAACACACGTCATTCATGACCGACACACTTTAGTGCCACTCGATCGTTTCGCCGCCACGACGATGACGCACAATGGCGATGTAACGCAAACTCGACACTCTTGAGGTCCGGGACACATTAACAGAGAAAGACGCAGCGGCAGGGACAAAGAGACGGGGCCTCATAGGAGGGGACTGCAGCGGCGGGGTGGGGGGTGGGGGTGACACGGAAAGAAATGGCAAGATAAGAAAAAGATAACTGCCCCAAAGGAGGCTTGGAAAACAGGATAAGAAATGTTCAGATTTAGCCTGTGAAGTCAAAGAGTCCAGGTCAACGTTTTTGAGGATTTCCTTCAAGCATTAATGAACTTTAGAGAAAAAATCCCTTTCAGCTAATCCCCCAACAGTGTGAGAATTACGTTGCTCCGACTCGCAGGAGAGTTTATTGGTGGAATTCATCATCCCAGCAGCCAAATGTGCGTAAATCAATTTATGTATTTTTATTTTTTTATTACACGACGTCAAAGAGAGGCCGGAATGAAGATGCACGCCGTTAATAAAACAGAAACAAAGCAGTCGTGAGGATTCAATAGGTTTCCAAGTACCTGGAATAACATTTAAGAGGCTCCGCTTCCACTTCTGATATTAATCAGGGACGTTTCTGAGGATTAAATTCTCTCTTGAAATAACAAAAACATCTCGGGTAAGACTGGACGACTTCTCCAAAGTGCTCGGGGGAACAGATTTTAGCAGCGTATATAAAGACTAAACTTTCTCTAGTAACTTGCCGAAGGCAAACGACAGCAGATCTTGCGAGGTAACTATGGAGATGAGCGGCTTAATGATTTCAGACTGGGCTGGATCACAGTGTCTGTGGGTGAATGACGGCCGACACGCCGCACTGTTCCGAGCAGGTTCGTCTCCACATGATCCAGTTGATCTGATTCTGGTTTGATGTGCTGTAAAGTCGGGTTCCCGACGTCTCAGGTAGCGACACCACGGAGCTCTGGAAAGTGCCCGTGTTGCATAAACAACTGTGATTATGTTTCTACTCGTCTGAGAAACCCAAACGAGAGCTGCCTGCGGTGCTGCGCTCCGTTCCTGACACACGGCATGAGATCTAACCTGTGTACAATAGGGTTTTTTTGTTTTTTTTTCATGACCGTGCTCTCTGGATACCGCACCGCACAGCGACCCTGCTGATGCAGCAAATACCAGCCCACCGGGACGCAACACACACACACACTTTAATGGATGTATACATTAGCTCTCAGGACAAAACACAACAGAACTTGGCCGAGGCAGCTGATGTGATATGATGAGGGCATTAAACCCGGTTGACTGAAGTCCGCACAGGCAGAAGAACACATTTCATGAATCTATGTAGACTCCCTGCGCTGGTTTACAGTTTCATTGTGACGCCTTCTGCAAGAGGAGATCCATTTATTGAGAGCGGCTTTCACAGACAAAAAAAATAATAAAAAATCGATCTCGCCTTTCAAAGGGACATGAGCAGCCTCAGTTTAGTCTGCGGGATTGAATTCCCTTTCTAATCACTCATTTTTGTGGCACAATATGCGTTTTGTGCAGCAGCAACAGACCAGCGACCTGTCAATGATGTGCGTCATGAGCCCCGGCGGCTCGCTGGAAGGCAGAAGAGAAGAAGAGAATCTGTGGGGTAACAAGTTTTATCCTTCACACAGACTAAAAGAGGGTAGAAACGAGCGAAATGCATGTTTTAGGAAAGTCTAGGTTTTTTTTTTTCACAACTCAAGAGAAGAATTACTTTTTCTTCTCCAAAGAAAAACTAATGTGATATGATATATATAAATGATATGACCTTTGTCATCTTTTCCTTAACAGCATATACAATACAATGAAGTCCAGGTAAAGTAAGGAATAGAACAATAAAGCAGCAGTTTTTCTGTTGCGTCAAATCAAACTATGTTGTAAATGTTTTGCTGTATAGATCTAGAAAATGTAGATGACATTTATCAACTTGTGTTTGTTTAAAGCTTTTAGATTAATAGTTATGAATTACAGCTCATTTAAAAGCATATAATTCGCCCTCACTGGAGTTTTTCTATAGTTCCTCTAAAATACCAAGACCTTGAGGGGCTAAGACGAAGACCTGAGCCTCCCAGAGCGTCGTCGTACTTCAGGCCACCTGAGACCGCTTCACCATGACCGTCTCTATCTGTTTCTTCATTCCCCATCAAATGTTTTCAACCGTCTGTGTTCATCAGCAGCTTCCTCACAGGATCACCGAGTCCCGGATCAATCGAGGGAAAGAATGACTTTTTTTTTTTTGTTTGTTTTAGTTCTGCTGGTAATTGAGCTCATGGCAACCAGACTGGACGTTTTTAAATCAACACTTATTTAGTCAATGTGACAAAATGATATGACAGTTTTTGTTTTTTAATGATTTGGCAGTATTTAAACTCTAATTTCACAAAAATATAAGCAAGATAACTTCAGGTCCTCGTCTTTGATTCTTAAAAAGTTTGCATGGCCAGGTAATGAACCAATAAATATATTCAACGTTCACAGTGATCTCGGGCTCGTGTAACCACCGTCGCATTTTTCCCGTCTGCACCGTCCTCGCTTCCGACGGAGAGCGCCTTGAGCTTTTGTGGCGTCTCCGTCATTAAAGCGCTGAAATGAACGAACTATAACGGGGTGGAAAGAGACGGACTTCAGGCGAGGTATTGAAGGTTCCGCACGAATCCGCACAAAAGAGTCAAGAGACAATCAGCTTTTGACGTATTATGCAGCCACTGCGGTGAAGTGATGGCAGCGAGCATTAACCTCACACCAATTACTCCAGACTCGTGTTCAGGAGTCGGTGGGCGGACGCGCGCGCGCGCTCCTCTTTGTGCGAAGATGAATGTAGTACGACGTGTACGGCGGCAAAAGGTGATCTTGATTCTAAAATTTGGTGACTCACCCAGTCCGTGTGCGTCAGCAAAGTATGCCCCTCCGTTTTAAGAAAGACACGGGGACGGACGAGTGAAGTAACACCAACGACACCCGGTCAGAAGAGACGCGTCATTAACGTGTGCGACTCAACGCAACGGCCTTCGGGTCTGCAGATGTTTTGAATGATGGACTTGATTTTAATTTGTGGGCTTTTCTTTCTTTTTTTGTTTTTAAAATCCAACGCGTGTGTCGCAGCTCGTGCCACGTACGACCGAAACGATACCGAGTCCAACAACATCGCACGGAGGGTTAAGCAGGCAGATTTTTAATACAGTTCAAGGCCCCCCCCCCCCGACAACGTTTCGAGTCAAACCGCATCGTTTTTGCTTTTCGTTTCAGAAAAGTTTCGCATTTACACGTTCAAGCTTTTGAAAATGATGTTTGTTTACAAAGAAATGGCAGAAAAGCTAAAAAAAAAAAAAAGGATGTGGTTTTCATGTTGAACCAGTAGTGGGTAATGTTTTTTTTGTAATGAAACCACACACACATGCATGCAGAGAACAATAAGCTATAAACATCAACAATGGGAGTAGACGGGCATTCGAGTGGACAATACGGTGATGGTGAAAATAAAACTACCAAGTCCCAGGAGGATATGGACTGAACCTTGCATCTACTGAGCATGTGCAGAAGAACTGTTTACTAAGATGGAGTCGGAGCATTTAAGAAGTTGCGTTTTCTGACTCCGAACACTGTCGTCGTGTAAACGGACCCCCAAATGTTTTCATTTTCACCGAAGCTCGGTTCACACAGGACATCAACTGGGAACTGCCTCGTTTTTCCCAAATACTTGACAGTTTTTGTAAGAAATCCTATTTATCCCCAAAAAGAAAACACTTAAGTAAATACTAATCCATTATGGTGAATCTTTGTGAGCCACAAGTTATGAGGGAGACAATTGTCCATGTCTGTTATACGGTATAGGCCTATTATTAAATAAACATTGATACCGTGTTCTGACCCGTCGGTCGTTTCCATTTCGTGCATAAATATCGAAAAGAAGAGAAGAGTGAGAAGTCGAAGTCCGGCCTTTGATCAATACTAATGTCATCAAGCTTTATTCACCTTTGAGTTCATGTAAATTAAACTCGATAAGCTCAAATAAATGAAAGTGACTCCTCTGGCTGGACACCAAGACAGACACGCCACCGGAGCCTTTAATTCATTTCGGCCGACACCATCTTGCTTTTATCTCGTCTGCACGGTGCAGCATGATGAAGACGCGGCTGCAGAGCCTCTCCTCTGTAAATCATTTTGTTTACCGGCGAGTTCCACGGGGAGCGTGTGAGGTCCTCTCCTCCCACTTTCCTCTACTCCAGACTCACAGTCTCCCCCCCCCCCCCCAACGGTTCTGTTCTGCTCTCTCTCTCTGGACACCGTTTCCTGGACATGCCAGGAAAAAGGAAGCAGCCAAGTTTTCATCCTGTGCATTCAGAACTGCTGTGTGAGAGAGTCTCCGCAAACGCATGCGATGTTTCTATACCGCTGGCCGACACTCACTTCCTGCAGAATACCTCTGAATTCAGATTTAACGTCAACTTGACAAACCCTTACCCTAGCTGTAGAAGGTGCTTTCACGCCATCTATAAATAGGTGAGGTTTAGGTGTTTGTGTGGAGAGGCTGAACCCTGAGCAGCTCCTGGTGCAGCAGACTGATAGACACGCGGCGTGAGGAGGAGCGGTACTGCAGGTCGCTCATGCCTGCTGCCATCAGACTGAACGACCTCAATGTGTTGTAGTTGTTCCCGTCTCTCCACTGCACGATTCACAGTAATCTAGATCCTCTTACCACATATTTCCAGATATTGCTTTTCACACTTAACTCTAATCATGTGCAATATCTTTTATTCATTTTCCTGTTGAATAAATTAGACTGTTAATTACCTGCAGTGCCTTTCTATTTTCATAACTGCTGCTGTAAAATATTTTAAACATATCTAATTTGCACTCTTACTAATACATATGTACTTCAGTCAAAGGTTTATTGTATACTGTGAAAACGTTTGACAGTATTTCCATTTATTTATTTGGACGGGACAGTGCATATTAATGAACAAAGCCATCTCTTCGTAAGGTTACTGTAAATATGCCGGGTTTAGCACAAGGCTACTTTCCATCCGTCGTCCCACATAAAGCCAAACGAGGTCAATGTGGCGGCAACAATAAAAGCACAGAAGGTAAACGAGCCAACGCGTCAGTCACAACGAGGCACGTCATGCGAAACTTATCGAGTTGTTTATTTCACAACGAAATTAACATCAGAAAAACACCATAAACACCAACCGGACAACTTTTGGATGATTACTGATTATTCTCCAACGGCTATAATCGGCCGGGCCATAGTTCTGTATACACAAGAAATAAAACTCAAGCTTGGAAAGAAACAGTTGGAGAATGATGGAAGCACTACAATTTCATTAAAAAAAGTGGTTTATTTTGAATAAATATCCAAGTGTGCCACTGCATACCCTCTTGTAACCCAATATGAACACGCCCCCTAGTGTTGAAAATAATATTTATCCCTGTTTAACAAGGCAACATAAAGGGAAATATAAAATATTCAATAATAGTTTGCCTACTACACTATTCTATAAATATTTATATACTATTGTCGATAGAGTATACTTGTAATTACCCCCATGTTTGCCCGTATCAATTTAAACAATGGTTGTTAAGGAATACAATTTGATTTTTTTTTTTTTTTTAAGTCTTCTGAAATAATATGATGTACGTTTGGGTAGTTTTGGTCCAGGTGATTCTCCGCCCAGCTCTCCAGTGTGCCGTAAGAAGTTAATAAATAACCAGGATGGTGTGTTCTGTGTTTAATCTTTCACTGGGGGATCCGGCTTTTTGTCTTTCTTGAAAGTTGGACTTTGGAGAATCAATCTCGCATCTCGTTAATCCACATTGTCAAAGTGGTTTTATAGTATTGATGGAGAGTGTTAATGGTCTCCAGCACATCAGAACACAAAGTGGCAGGAAGTTGTTTGATTTCTTCTTTGGAACAACTCTTCTTGGCGCTAAGCTTTATTATGGCGGGACACATTTTCAGTT
Organism: Lipophrys pholis; assembly: GCF_963383615.2. Taxonomy (NCBI): domain Eukaryota; kingdom Metazoa; phylum Chordata; class Actinopteri; order Blenniiformes; family Blenniidae; genus Lipophrys; species Lipophrys pholis. The sequence continues at coordinate 5,107,662 of NC_137647.1, forward strand.
CTCTGTCAATAGTGCCATATTTGTTAGAAATGTGCATTTGTGGGATGAGAGCAGAATTTATTAGGTTACACTTTGAACGGTTTGTAACGACTGGATGCTCAAAGCCTGAAGAAACAAAAAACACTGGTAGTTTATGAGGATTCCCCATATATTTTGAGTTTATGCAAATAAGATTTTACTCGTTGTGCCAAATTCATAATACGGCACATTACGTTTAGTTAATTTCACATTATTACTTTTCGAGTGATATGAATTTTTTTTTTATTAACAAAACAGTTTTTTCACATATAAGTGGAATTATTTTAATCTTCAAATAAAACGACTGAAAGCTCAAAACAACATTAAATAAAAGCACTAATCATTCAACAATGTCACACGTCTAATTAAGCTGGAGAACAAAATTTCAACACCAACCAAATTGATAAAATGATTAAATCCTTATGGCATCATTTTGTCAACCCAGTTGCCATGTTTGGGTCTCAGAAGCTCTAAAACTTTGTGCCAAGCACACAAACCAAATAAGAAATAAGAGCAAGGGACCGAGAGCAGGTTATGAAAACAAAAAGGGAAAATAATGTTTTTAACAGTTTCTACAAAATAGGTCCGGTTTTAAAAGGGTTAACGTTTCGAACTCGACCCCACAGTGATTAAAACCCCTATAATGTGAGTGTATGTGAAATGGTGTTGGTAGAAAAATTAACTAGTGCCAATTCTTACAGTAAATACATGCATGGATATTATTTTAATCTCTTAGATGATTAAATAAGAAACATTAAAAGCCTTGTTGTAAAGACAAAACAGTAGAATTCCCCTGGTCTTTCAACGTTTTTCCTGCAGCTGCGTGGGTTTTTCCCTCCATGGTTCTCCAGTTTGGTAACTGACGACTCTAAACCAAATCTGTAGGCGTGGCTTTAGGTTTAAAACCTGCATTTCATCCGGCGACAGTAAAGACTACCTCCAGAAGACGAGCAGGTGGATTTAAAAAGTACTAAATGTGCTTTTAATGATCACGTAATGACGCTGCTGCCGTCTTTGTCCCCCCGGAGATGAACATCCACCACAACAGGTGCTAAATCAGCCACTTGCTTTCTAAAGCTTGAAATAAATTAACGAACCCGCCAAATACAAGGAGAAGTGTGGGTCTCTCAGTGTTCGCCATAATTCACGAGGGACGTTTTCTGTTCCCTCCTCCCTCCCCACACTGCATGACACAGTGAGAGCGCCGCCGCCGCAGAGCCACCGGAGCTCTGTGTGCCCAACTCGCACAAACAAGACTCAAATTGTGCCTGCAATGAGACAAATGAAGCAGAAAATGACGAGGAAATGGCATCTCGGGAACCGCTTACATGGTTATCTTATCAGTGATCTGCACAGCAGTTTATAATGTTAAAATTAAATTGTGGCGCATGAACTCGGCGTCGTTCAGTCCTGCTCTGGTCAAAGCCAGTGGAAGTACCACCACAAAGTACATTCTGAATGTGTGAGGAGGGAAACTGGAGAGAATTTGCCGTTTTACGTTCACTACGATACTTTGATTCCCACTGATTGCAGGATGAACATGGATTACAGAGTGATTTTAATACCAACATCATGGAGTAAATGTGCTGCTTAATCTCAAAGTAGATTCTGTCTCAGTCAGGCTTAGTTAAACTCTCTACAGAACTAAAAATACAAATACGGAAACATTGCAATTTAACTGCGAGTGCTTTTTAATGACGCCCAATAACAATGTTAGTGTGTTATAGCATGAAAAGAGGCATAAGTGTTACAAACAATGCGTCGGTGTTACAGTAAGTGATTTAAGGAGAAAAGCATCACCAGTTTGCTGCAATGTGTTGTTGTGTTGTGCTCACTCCTGGCCGTGATCGGAAGAAAGACATTTATCTAAATTCAGGATAAGATTAAGTTTAACTGAGGGTCAACGTGTAAAGATCAAATAAGAAATCAGAAAAAGGTTAAAAATGATCAATTCTATTAATCTGAAATGGTTATTTTAATCTCGATGTTTAGTTACAAAAAGGGGCTGAAGCGATTTAAACTATGTGGAAAAGAGAAGCCGAATTAGAAAGAGCAGCTGAAATGAGTGAGGAGGGATTTCAGAGGTTTGGACCAAAGTCAACAACCAAAGTGTGCTTTGTTTAGTGTGTGTTTGTTTATGTTGACAGGTTAGATTTCAGCCACGGTTTATAGATTCATGACAACCAATAAGAAAAAACCTTCCTTCCTGCGTTTCATCCACAGGAACCTTGTGAGTTTTGACCGTTCGAATCGAGGGTCTAAATTTAGTTTCTAGGTAATTTCTTTATAATCTCTACGAAAGGTCCCTGTTTGGGGGCGAGAGAGTGGGAAGGGCCACTTTGGTACTTACACAAGGTTCAGAAGTGTGTTGGATGACTACTCGTCGCCATATTTGAATTTCTTTTCTATATTTTTTCAACTCCAGCCTTTTCTGTGGAATTTCTTCTGAGCTTTTGCGACTGAAAGTAAATCTCCTTGTCGTCTCAATTGATCTGTTTAGGATGCAATAAAGCCCCATTAGAGACCGGTCCATCAGCCAAGCGCGCCACCCTATCCATCGCTCATATTGCTGCTGTACTACTCGTTTCAATTTCCCTTCACTCACGCTGATTGGAGGCGTAGTACTTTTGACTTTATCCACTTTTTTCCCTGTCATGAATCAGCCTGATTTGCATAATACACCTTCAGTCTTCAGGCCGCGGTGGAAACTCACAATAGCTACAGGAACCTTTTTAGTTAAAGGCCCCTGGTACACTGATGCATCGCATAATGTACTGTACACATGACTAAAGACTGACTGAACTGTGATAAATTATGTCTCCACGCACTGTCCATTCATGCCCTGCATGTCAATGTATTTGGCCAATCAGATGGCACCCTGCTGCCCCACTGGGTCAGAAATACGGGGCAAGCGAAGAAGCACTGTTATTTAGAGGAACAAATCCCATAATGCTTTTGCTTTCAAACTGTAACACAACAAAGAGCCGACGACTCAAGAGTGAAACTTTCGGTGTGACATTTTCACTTTTTGAGCAGCTTTACCCCCCCCCCGCAGAAAAAAAAAGTCCCTCAACGACACTCTCACTCATACAAACACTGCAACCTGATCTGGTGTGTCACGTCCTGTGCGTGCGGCTGCGTCACGCAGCTCAGCCTTAATTTACTACACAAAGATATGTTGACACAGAAGCGGCTCGTTCCCACACAGTGAAACACGAGACGAACCTGAAGGTGATAAAGCTCAGGGCCACCGGTGGAGAGGCTCATCTGTAAAAAGGAAAATCTCATATTTCTGTTCATGCAAGCGGACGTACAGTTGGAATCCTGGAATAACCACTCAATATTAGGCAATGCAAACTTTTTGAATTTTGAAACGATGGGAGGGGAAAAAGCTACTAAGATAAAACGTAAAACCAATCAGGCAAACGTTTTTTTAACAGTCGCGGAGCGAGAGCCACTATACCTGATTTTACAGGAGAGTACATGTGGATACACCGACAGGCAATTTAAAGTTGCAGGCAAGTATTTAAAACTGTGTAACTATTGTGCACCATAAAACCACAAAAATGAAACTTCTCACATGGACTTAACGACTAAAAAAGCAATAAGAAAGATCTTTAATCCCTTTTCTGAGGGAAAACGTGGCGTCTGATAAGAGGTTTGTATGCGAGGCCACCAGTTGGTGCTTCATTTCTGCCAACAGGCCAATCAGGCCAGAAACGTTTTGAAAACGATGTCCGTGTACACGTAAACAACGGAAACACTGAAAAATATAACATTTTCATGTTGGGCCACTAGTGGGTGCTGCTGTTTGTTTCTGTAATGAAACACACACGCAGCAGAGAACGATACGCTATAAACGACAACAGAGACATTGGTGTGGACAGACAGCGGAGTTGGAGTGTCATCGCGGCGACTGTGGACTATAAAACCAACAAGTCCTGGGAGATTATGGCCTGGGAGTCACGACACTCGGGAAGAAACACGGTTGTTATTGTTCATCTAGTTGTCGCACAGAAACTGAGCGTTTTCAAAAAGCTGCCTTTCAGTTGTAGCCGACATACAATGAAGGTTTTGCCTTTCAATTTGAAAACGTCGTCCCGTAAACGGAGCCCGGCGCCATGCCAATGCCTGGGAGGTAAATTAAAAGCTACTGATGGCAGCCGAGTTTGAAAGGGAACACAATCTACATCCCTATTCATTACTCCATTGTGGGCCGTTTGTCAGAGGCTCAGAGAAATCCAAACACCAGCTGTATCCGAGACAATAGTGTCCGTCCGCCTTTACTGCAACAGTTTGTGTTTGTTCCAAAGTCACTTTATAAAATATCTGTGCGACATAGCACCGTGAAGAAACTGGTTTTCCCAGTTCGGTGGTAAAACACACCAGCCTAGAGCCCACTCTGTGCTTTGTCTCCCTGCGTCACATCGAGTGAGGCCAAACGGGAGGCCATCCCAATCGACAGAAATCTGACGTGAAAAAGTAGTTTGAAATGAGATTTTACGTCCACATAAAGAGATTTATCTGCTCTTCCCTCGGTCCCCCACCCCCCCCCCCTCCCCTTTCCTTGTCATTGCTTTATGGCTGACAGCCGCAAGGGACCATTACAGCAGATCATATTGCACAACAACATCCTTCACAACAAGCACCGTCTCCCGGCTTTATGGCTGTAAAAGAAAAAAAAAAAGAAAAATAAAAGCAGCACCGTAAACATCCCTGCCAGCTTCAAACGCGGGCTTGAGTTTCTGCTGAGTCATGGTGGCAGTGTCAGATAATTACATGTCATTCGAAGCTGCCTTGAATGTGATATATATTTACTCGCGGAGTCGCAGACAAAATATAAGGCGACGCCAGATTTATATCTTATCGAGGCTCCTCATGTCGGCAGCTTTCAGTGAAGTCAGCAAATCCCCTAAATTAAAGGAGCAAAAATTGGGCTTTATGTATTTTTATTTCCCCGGGCATCCTTTAAGTGAAGCGTTTACACAACAACGATGCCCAGAGCGATTGAAAGCCGAAGTTTTAGAAAACACTCCTACTCAGTCTCCACGGAAAACACAACTTTTGTGAAACCCTGCTACTGTGCATGCGCACCACGGCCGTAGTAAATAGTTCTTCTGGTCAAACTGACAAAACATTGCTGTATTTTCTGAAACAAAAAACGATCCATTTTCACTTGAACCGTCACGTAACCTGAGCCTGAGTTGGCCTGTATGTCGAGGAACGACACCGAAAACTTTCTTTATTGACGACATAGTGCCGGTGTCGGCACAAATACAAAACTAAGGCACCACCTAGTGGCCTGGCATGTAAACTGCAGTGTTTTCAATTGTTATCAACACGTTGTCATAAGACCCAAAGTAAGGTTTTAGATGACGTTTATGATTTCGCAAACTTCACAGCGAGGCCAAATGTTGGGGAAGGCAAATTGTCGAGCTCAAATGATTGTCGAAAACTTTTGCAGTTTTCAACAGAAGTATTCCACACACCGTCAGCAGAGACCAAATACTTTGTTTAAATCAATTCTGAAAATCTGTGCCAGTCCAAGTATCGACACAATAGACACTAAAGCAGACGGTTCTTTAAGATATGTGGAAACACCTGGAATATAAGCATCAGGGGGAACCTGAGAATTTCACACAGGCCGAAACACGCAGGGACATACGTGAAGGTGTTTTGACGAACTCTTCGTTCTGAGACGTGCAAGTCTGCCATCTGCGTGCAGATCTGGCCAGAGTTGCCACATCCTGACTGAAACTAAAGTCAGTACCCCGCGCACTGGAATCCAGGACTTCTTCTCATGTCAGTTTCAGGCTGTTTCAGCAGAGAACAAGCACAGAATGAGAATTTAAGTCTCCACCTTGTGCTCTCCTCCAAGGTGAAAATGGAAGTACAGGAAACTGGTGGGTGACTTTGTAGAGCGACGACGGCAGAACAAGCTGCAGATTAACGCCACAAAGACTTGGTGCTCTGCGACTGTAGGATTTCAACCCTTAACAGGAGGGGTGAAAGTGACTCCAGAGGTCCCGTTTACACAACAACATTCTAAACTAACTGATAAATACCAACAACTCCAACAGTTCCCATTAGTTTTAATGTGGAAAAAAAGTATGAGTACATCCTAAAAACCTTTGTATTTCGACAAAATCTATTGATAAACAACTTAAAATTGTTAAAAAGTCGGTCATTTTTCAGAACGCAGGATTTCCGTAACTTTTAAACGTACAAGTTGAACAAACTTTATTGATACTTTGTTCACAAAAAGGGCTCATTTATACTTTGCGTTAGATATAAATACAGATAATTCACAGAGCCATTATGTCCATATTCCTGTACTATACCAGGAGACGAATGTTGCAGTACTACTGGGAGTCCTGGGGGCAATGCTGAAATTAAAAGTGAATATCAGAAGTGTCTTTAACGCTTGAAGAGCGACCGTGTGAAACACTACTGACGTTATTCACCATCGAGATGCATAATGGCCTTCCAAGTCATTTAAATCACCATTTTAAAGAAATCTCCTAAACTAATCCCCTTGAGTAAATTACTTCTCTGCATTCAAGTCATTCGATTCGTATTCGTTCAAATTGTAGTTTTCCAGGGAGTTCCTTGAGCTACAATAGAAAAGAGCAACCTCACTCATCTATTAAGTTGCTTGTTCAGCATTTTGGTTCTGCTTGGAGATAAAATTGCAGTAATTTTAGTGCATTGCTAAAGGATGACGGTGCAGGTTGGTAGTGTTTTCTCTAATTTGTAGTGTTTTTTGAACGTGTAGTATTTTCTCTATTTGGTAGCGCTTTGCACTTCCAGGCCAGTGTCGATGAGAGAGTTGCACCCACTCCTGGCTGGAGATGAAATGCAGCACAGATAAGAGGGTAGTTATCAACAAATGCAACCCACTGCTGCCGTCTGCTTCATAGTTAACTTTAACTTTAAGTACTAGAAGCAGTGGTACAGATGGGGGTCAAAGGCCCTGCTTAGGGGCGCCACAGTAGTAACTCACCAGCAGTGGGAATTGAATCTGCGACCTTTCCGATCACAAGCACACTTTAGTAACCTTTAGACCAACTCTGCACATGTACTTGACCATGTCTGAATACATTGACTCAAATAAAAATCACATTATTGTCTCAGACTGTGAATAGGATTATTCTAAGAGGCTGAGAATTTAAAGTTCTTCAAGCTCATTATCAAGCCTAATATGTTCAAAAAGGGCGGGTTTAGGCCCCTTTTCAAGCCTTTTTTTTTTTTCCAGCCTCTGAATGAAAGCTTGTGTTTTGCCCAGATCAGGCTGCTGTCCGCCTCCCCCTCCCCCCCAACCCCCTCACAGGAAAACACTCCGCCAGTAATGGAAAGCAGAGGAGCGTGGAAACATGTGGGCAAACTCAAAGAGATGGAGCACAAGTCTCTAAACACACGCAAACACACAAACAAACACACACACACACACACACTGCGTGATTCAACCTAAAATAAAATGTAAATAACAGCGTGGGGCGGAGTAAACAGTTTGTTTGTGAACGCATATCTCACCTGTTTTTTTTTCCCCCCCGTAACTTCAGGACCGGAAAAGTGTTCTTGAAACGAGAAGAAAGATAAACCACGTCCTGCGGGATGGAGATAAAAACCCAGAGTCGAGTTAATGGGGCACGAAGTGTCCGTTTGGTTGCTTCCCGCAGCGGTTCAGATGAGGCTCAGGCTCCGGGAGTCCAGCAGCGCCACTCGCTCCTCCACTCGCTCGCTCGGTTTTATCAATGGGCGTGACTGGGCTACAGTGACGTCACGCGTTACCGTAACGCATGCAAGAGTGCGACGTATAAAAATGCTCCTATTTGGCCTTATTACGGTTTTGCGCCTTAATTTACCCTGCTTGTTTTGTGTTTTTCATTGTTGTCTCATTATCATTATTATAATTTTTTTGCCAATTGATAAATTTTTGTTGGTTTGCTATCTATACTTTGTTTGTAAGTTTTTGTATTTTTCTTTCAGTGTGGCCATTTGTTTGCTGGTCAACATTTTGTGTTTTTATTTTTGTGTATTTTTGTCAGTTTTCTGAAAAACATTTTAGCCTCATTGTGTTTGTCCCTGTTGAGGTTTTAAGTCCCCCCCCCCCCCCCCCCCCCCACACACACACACTTTGTGGTTAAGTTTTTGTGTCTTTACATAGACATTTTGTTTGTATTGTTTTCTCCTCACCAAGATGTGTTTTTGTGTATGGTTACAGTTCTTGCTCTATTTCAGTGCTTGTTATTTTCTGTGTTTTTCATGTTGTCTACTGTCTTTTGTTTTCATATTTTTCCATTTTAATACACATTTTCTGTTTATAGCAGGTTTGTTTCGAGTCTCCGGTGATGTTATTGTTGTTGAGTTGACGGGTAGATAACGACATTCACTAAACAAAACTAAAGAGACATATTTATATGGTTGTTTTGTGTCTCTTCATGCAAAATTTGTGGGTTCTTTTTGAGTCATTTCTGTTTTTTGAAGGTTGTTTTGTTTATCTTTGTCATCACGTCGTTTTAATCAGCTTTTTCACCTTTTTCTACGGTACTTTTGTTTTAGTTGCATTCATTTTTCTGTGTTAATTTTGTCTGTTTATACTTTATTTTCATACTGTAGACTGAGCATGGTAGTTGTCATGTTTACTACTCACCTTGAAGAGGAGAAATACACTTGAAAAACCCTTCACCTGAGTCTAAATATCCTTGTTAGTGTGAATTATTCAACTAAAACTGTTATTTCAGATCCTGAGTACTTTCCCCGGAGACCAGCAGCTCTCAGCCTGTGAACATGTTGCTTGTTATGCACACTGAAAGATGCTCTGCTCTCTTTAATTTGGTAATATTTCATACACATGGAGAATTGGAAAACAGCGTGATATATTTTGGGTCTCCACAGTGCTGCAGCGCACACAAGAAATCTTCATTATCCCCCTATTTCTTTTGTTTTATAATACTTTTATCTGTCTGACACCTTGATTTTGTTTTTATATTAAAATTTGTCTATTTTTACATCAAACACTTTATCTTGCGATCTATCAAATATTCTCACTATATAAATCATATTTGAAACAAAAAAAGTTGTTTTCTGATAACCAGTTATTCAATCTGTTGATGTGTAACTACATCCAGGACTGAAGTTACATCTCTGAATAGACCTCTGATTTGTGATTTAATCTGAACCATTTGCTGGACTTTTAGTGCAGATTATCTGCTGTTAGATGCACTTGCAGAACACAGATTGGTGAAATTGCCCCTGCAGCAACTGACAATGCATTAATGGACAATAAAATCGACAAGTTTAGATGTAATAAAGCCAATACTGGTATAACAATACGACAATTATTTCATTCAAATTTGCTGGTCGTTCCATTATAAAAGCATCACTACAAACCCTTTGAAAGCGTAATAATTGCAGGCAAAAGTGTAACAATACATAAATAAGTGAGCATTTCTTTAAGATAAAATATTTTACTGCAGTTTTTGTGGAGTTAGTTTATCAGGCTTTGTGGACAGCGTAGTCGTCACATTCGTTCACCGAGGATAAAGAGGTAGCGATTTTCTCTATAAATTGTTTTTTGTTTTATTACCTTGTTGGAAAGTTATTAGATTGTTGGATATATTGCATTCATGATATGGCGCTATTTTCATTATTACATAAGCGTGTGCTACAGTCCCTAAAAGATCTGGCTTTGATTTATTCTGTGCAACCAACATGAAGACTGAAGAGTCAAACTGTGGGAATGAAACCGAGGCTCAGGTTTACGACAGTATCATCCGAGCATCTCAATGTTTAAACAACGTGAAGAGGGGAGACGGTGGGAAGTCACGCTGACTCAGCTTTTACAATCACTCAAATGAAGTTAATTTATTGCATATACAAGGGTTGGATGTTTCTCAAGAGTCACCGTCCAGTGCTGACAACGTCAGAAATGTTCACTTTTAAACAACAAAAGTACATTTTTCACACCCTTCATTTTTATTTTCTCCCCCCATATATAAAATCTAATATTTCTTTACTGGCTGACAAACTGGATCAGGCTTGTAAATCTTCACCAAGTGCAACTAAATACAATAAAAGTGACTGTTTAAATTACCATCATTTATCATTCGATCTCGCCGACATTTGGGACTCGACAGTGTGTATTTAGCAACGCTCAGAGACAAACGAGATGGAAGATGTTTGTGTTTCGGATCATTTTTGAGTGTTTCCCCCAACTGAAGGACCGAAAAGACGACTCGTTTTAGGATCTGGACACGGAAAGTAGCAGAAAACAGAAGAAACGTTTCAGCCAGAGAGAAAAAAACCCCAAAGCTTTTAAAACTCTGGAGTCAAATATTAAAACAGTAGTTAGTCCCTCCATGAGTTTGCCTCCTTTTTTTGTGATTATTCAGGCTAAACAAAACCTTCAAAAATGATTTGGTAACTGGTTTGAATCCAAGTATACAAGCACGTTGGTGCAGGGGGAAAAATTAAATAAACAGGGATGTTTTGATAAAAATGTGCCTTCTCATCAATAAAATCCATAAAAATGTGGAAAAGAGGGACACGTTTTCATCAAAACACCCTCCACATTGTGACCAATCTACTCAAAATTTGTTTTTACTGAACTTTTGTAATTGGAAAAAAAATGACAATAAAACCACAAATAAAAAAATAAATAAAAACATGGATCCAGAGAGCAAATTTTGCAGGGACAGATTATAGAAATTGACCACTTAAAGAAATCTGATTTGTCATCATTATTCCCAGTTTAAATTATGTGTTTGCATCCAATTGTTGCATTTGTGATTTCAAAGTTTGAAGAAAAGTGATTTATAAAAAAAAAAAAAAGCATTGGAATCACTTAAATGCATTACGGGTGTTTTGGGGGTAATTTATGTAGGCGGACGATAGTATTTCACCATTTTGGATTAATGTGTTGATGCTGCACAGGAAAAAACATTTGACTCTGTCACGGTGTTACATGTAAAGATTTTTTTTTTTTTTAAATGAATTTATACTGGAAGGACTGATCGATGTTAAAAATGCTAATTGTGTGCCTTTAATCAACGGCCAGAAGAATAAAATGCCTCCTTTTCAATATAATGTTAATATATCTAAGGTGTATAGTTGCTTTATTTTAAACCTTTCTTCGTTACAGTCGCAGGTCATTTTAAGGGAAATGGTTCTTTACAAACTAGAATTCACTCAGGATTCAGTTGATACAAAAAAAAAAATGGGGGGGGGGGGGGGGGGGTGAGGTTTTTCTTCCGACTACCAAACGGCATAGAATAGACATACATATTGAGAAAATTGTATATATTAGCTTAGTATATATAATATACAAACAGTGTACATAGTCTCTGACAGTGGTGGACAGGATGAAGGAAGCAAACACAGGGCTCAGCATTTCGTGTGTGTGTGTGTGTGTGTGTGTGCGTGTGTGTGTGCGTGTGTGTGTGTCACCTCTTTCACACCAATCTACCCCCTGCGTTCGTGTGTGTGTGTGTGTGTGCGTGAGTATGTGTGTCCACACTGCTGCCTGAATGCGCAGCTTCAGCTTGACTGTGTAAATAAGTGCAGACTAACTATGACAGTGTGATGTTCTGTGTGTTTACCTAGTCTGATAAAAAAGAAAAGAAAAAAGAAAACACCCCTTCCCGTGGTTTCACCCGATCACACCGCCTGTCATCGTCAACACAACTTTGCACTTTCAACGATGCCGTCATGCAGCAACCCTGCGAGCCCGAGTCCCGTGTGGACGAATGTGGGAGCTACACTGAGCGCGAGCGGCGGGACGCCGGCCGAGCCCCGAGTCCTCCGTCTGCGCACGCCGTGTGGGAGAAAGCCGATACGAGGATGCGAGTGTGCGTGTACATCTCGGTGTGTACTGGGGAAGACTGAGGAGAATCACAGCGCTCCTGAAAGAGACACAGAGCAGTGAGAGTGACGCCGCCGGAGGAGGACGGAAGCTCGGCTCGAGCACCGCCGTCGCGGGTTTCCACCCACCGGGCTGCGTCACATTGTTCTGCTGTACTGGATGCCGGTCTTGGAGGCGATGTTGGACCAGGGGAGCAGCGAGCGGAGGAAGGACTGCGCCTGGCGGTACAGCCTCTGAGGGATGGAGCAGGGGCTCAGGCTGGCCAGGGTGGAGCCGATGTGCTGGATGTAGTCGGTGGGACAGCGTCAAAGAAAACCAGACAGAAACTACTGAAGACAGCCAAGAAAAAAAAAAGTGAAATAAAATCTAAACAGGTTACTCTAACACGTAACGTAATAGAGAAGTAAATATATAAAGTTCCACAAAGTGGTGTAGTGGTTCGTGGAGCAGGTTTCCTGATTTGAGGCTTTCTGGGTGGCGTTTTCTTAAAGTTGCCAATCGCCTGTTCAACATTCACCTTGTGAACCTTCGAATTAATGCCTGTGGACTCAATCACACAGACGTGATTCTCTCCTCTTTACTAAAATATGAAATCTACCATAATATATTAAAGATTTTTAACCTCATTATGTGGACATTTTTGTTGCCTTTGTCATTTAGGGTTAAATGCATCATAGTTTGCATCAAATTTCAAATATTCTAATCCTCTTAAATCTTTTATCACCCGATAGGCCGTCTCTGGTCGATTGTGATAAAAAAAATCTAGGTTAATGAGACTTTTGACTCATTGTGCCCTGTTTTGATTTACATTTTAAAAATGTACCCACTTTTTTTTTTTTTTTTATGGAAATGCGGCAGTAACTTTTAACTACTACAATTGATGCGAAATTTGTGTCTCTTCTGACTTTAAACAAAAGGTGAAATCTGTGAGGAGTAAAGAGTGTCTGTCCCTGCGCTTGAGTGAAAGGATATAATATTGTCCATGGTGGATGCCCCCCGTTGATGTAGAGCACGTAGGTGAATCCGTCCTTGAGGACGCCGCGTATGGAGTAGTAGTAGGGCAGGTAGTGGTGCTGCCTGAAGTCCCTGTTCTCGTAGAAGTGGATGGCAGTGTTGTTGGTGGTGAGGACGTGCAGGTAGATCGCTTTACAGTGGTCCTGAGCCGTGGTGGAGATGTGCTCCTTCAAACTGTCCAGCAGTAGAGAGCCTGGAGGGAGGGAGAGAAAGAAAGGCTCCTCTTATTTCATTCTGTAAAGCCTGATAAAAAAACAACAACAACTAATTGTTAACGCCAAAAAAACTTTATATAACTTCACCATGGCACATATCAGCGTGTGCCTTATTTGTAGTATTAGAATATAATTGCTCATTTAAACAATTCTTTACATACTTTAGAGGTTGTACTCCTAAAATACTTGAAAATACGTTTCTTATTATGTAGTTGCTGTGCAATGTCCGATTATACTATTTAGTTTCTTTTTTTAAACAGTTTTAGTACGTTATTACCACAAATTTAAAAATTGCATGAAAGTCACAACATTTATTTCCTGCGTTGTTAAAACAACAAATGATGAGAGAACTGGGTCTTAAATCAATTCCATCCACTGAACATTTGTCTGGAAATCAGATCCGATTTTTCGACTCCATTTGTTTACATTGTGGTCAACTTTTGCTATTTGAATGTGTGTGTGTGTGTGTGTGTGTGTGTGTGTGTGTGTGTGTGTGTGTGTGTGTGTGTGTGTGTGTGTGTGTGTGTGTGTGTGTGTGTGTGTGTGTGTGTGTATTAGTACCGTACCGATGCCGTGTTTCCTGAACTCTTTCACCACTCCCAGGCTGAGGATGTAGGCTACCTGTGTATCCACAGGAAAACTGGAGGCCAGGATGTCTCCATCCTAAACACACAGAGAGTTCAAAGATTAAACAAAACAGTTTATTTCTAACCGTTCAAAGTGGAATCGATTGTTTAAACAAGATTTGTAATTTTGGAGCCACGCCGACCGTTTCTTTTAACTCCCAGTCCATTACGTAACTTTCATCTTTGCATAGTCAAAGTATCCCACAGAGGGCAGATGGTACAATGCAAATCCTGCCACAGACGGACTGAGTGAGCTGCTCTCAGGGGGACAGATTTCAGATACCAGCCCAGCAAATTAAACCCAGTTCCAGTATCCAAGTTAAAAAACTGCACAGATCACAAATTGTGGACATTAAGCGTCGTCCAATATCTAAATATCTGTTTCAAAGTTTGAGGACAGCTCGATTACTTCAATTTCTTTTCAGTTTTTCAAGGTTTATTGTCGCAGCCGTACATAATTCAAATGATTGTGCACAAACATAAGTGTAGATTTAAAAGAAATTCAGCTATGAAATATGCAGATCCATATTTTCTTGCCATTCATGTACATTTCATTGTATGGTTACACTCGAGCAGTGAAGCAGTGAAGCAGCTCATAACTGCAAATGAGACAAAGGCAAACAGTGAAATCCAAAAACCTAAATCCTATTTGAAGTTTAAGCTACGAAGTTATTCCAACATGTATTTGTTGGTGACTTACAAACAATCTGTAAAAGGTCGAGTGGAACATTTATGTTTATGAGAGACAAACGTCACACCTCTTTGTGTACTTTGGTCCGGCCTTTGATTTCGGCCACAATCATTCCCACGATGCCGCCTCTGAAGGTGGCGGCGAGGGAGAAGAACTTCTTGTTGGAGGTGATGTCCTGATACCATGAGTCTGGGTACCTGGACGCAAAAAAATCAGACAGTTTAGCCAGTTTGCACTGCGGGTCATAAAAGAAGCAAATCCCAGAGATACGATAGTCAAACCAGATGAGCTCTAAGTATACTGCAAGTGTGTTCGTATCTTGATCGCTCATGTGTGACGATACATCTCAAATTACTGTCATTTTTCCATTGCATAATAAATTATATCAGTTTTACAGAAGCTGATGGAAATAAATATTAATTATTCATAGCAGATAGAGAAAAAGAATCAATTCAACTAGAAAGTATTGCTCTGAGTAGTACAGTGCATAGGTACAACTTGTGAAAATCCCTGTTGATGTTGACAAGACCTGAATAATAAAAGTCGATTGTGATAGTTAAAGTCAGAACCCACAAATATATGCATATTCTAATCTGAGAGATTTAAAGTGTGCGATGCAGAAGCCCAGAATAAAGGTCGGAAAGCTACTTCTCAAGTGCAATTTCAGTGCAGTGAAACTTTATGACAGTCTGTACCTTGCACGAATCCCCCAATAAAAGATTTGTGAAGAAGATATGATTTCTTACTCGATTGGGAACCAGTCACCACAGAGCAGCTTGACGTTATCTATGTCATCGTGGCAAAGGAAGCGGAGCTGGACTTCACTGAGAGCTGTGGGAGGCACCACGTCACTCATTCACACCTGCGGGGACCAACAGAAAAGCACAGACAGGGTCAAAGAGTCTGTAAACAGAGGAAAAGTTGTTGGGTACAATAACAATAAATAGGAAATATTACAAAGCAAATCTCTGGAGGCCAGCTGCTGGTAAAATAACAATAAATCCAGCAGAAATGGCACAACTAAAGGCATTATTACACATCACCACAGCAGCCATGAAGAACGTTGGATGCCCTGTCTCGTCTCTGAAGGACATTTACACTTCCTGACGCCCCAGCAAAGCACAAAACATCACCAGGGACAGTTCACACCCTGATTTCCAACTGTTCGACCTGTTGCCCTCTGGTAGGCGCTACAGGTTTATCCAAGGAAAGACATCAGACTCAGAAATAGGTTAAACTCACGCATCAATTGATTCACACTCATTCTGCACATCACAAAAAACTCAAACATCTACTGTGACCCAGCTGCACTATTTCTTTTCACTTGCACTGTGAGAGGAGTGGCTCTCCAATTTTAGCTGTACAAAGACAAAGAAAGGCTTTATATTCCATTCTATTGGCTAGAGTACAAGTGATAAAAAAAAATATAACAGAATGGGGCATTGTGTAAATAGTAGAGAAGATCTAAATGAAACGATGTGTGAATATTTCAACAACGAGAGCAAATGAATCTAGTTTTTAAAACAACGTTAACATGAACCTCACGGATTAGTAAATGAGTTACACCCATTGCGACAGACCTGATTTGACTTGCATGGAAATAAGCCAAACCAAAGATGTCGGCTTGCACCGCTTTAGACGAGTCAATCATCACAAAAATCAGAGTCACGATAAGAGAACTCTGTCAAAGCTCCTGAAATAATATCCAAAGTGTTCAACATGGACCCGGCTAACACTCATAACAACAACACGAGTCTGTCTACGTGTTTCCCCGCCAATCCGCTCCGTCCCAATACCAACGCGGCTATGGGAGAATCAATAACAACCAGGAAAAAAAAAACCTTCTCAAGCGTGTGATTTTGTCTCACTCCCAACATTTGTCTGTCGATTAGCTTCCAGGCTAACAGCAGCTAAGGCTAGCTCAGGCTGCTAAGCTAACGTACCTCGTTTCAGCGCTCGAGCCGAAGGAAAGCGGGACACAAGTCACTCCACCCTGAGCGTCACTCGATGCAGACACTACTCCGGACGCAGCATGTTAAAGCTCCCGGTCTGCTCCCGCCGCTCAAAGCCGTTTCATTCCCCGGGAGAGTGTCACTCGGCGAGCTGCGTTAGCCACGGTCACAGCTGGATGTTTACTTCCTGTTTGTGGCGGCTGCGCCTGTGACGTCACTACGGGGTCTGCGGCGGCTTTAGAAACGGGGCGATTCTTTACCGCCATCCCGCGGACAAGAAATGTTTGTACGACGGCTACAAGTTTCACACGTCTATATTTTTTATAGGTAATATTTACAGATCACCGCATTTGTGATCGAGCAAATAATTGGTAATTTGTCGGATGATGCGACATTTGTCAGTGAAAACACTCATATTGTGGGAAATAAACATAGACCCAATAAACTTGAGTTTAACTTTCAAAAGACACCCAATAGAAATATGTACAAGTTAACCATTTTAATGTGTTACTGAATGATATTTGTGACTGACATTTATATGCTTTTTTTTATATGCTTTCGAAATGCTTTCATCAACATCAAACCATGAGAACTTAATTCAAGATATGTGAGGCCCTGCAAGGTGTTTGGGGATCCCTACAATTTTAAAAATAGAGTCGTAGACTATATATTCAATGGCTCTCACTTAAAATGTGATACATGGAAATGTGCATACAGTATCAATAATTGTATTGTAAAATATAATTAAAAAGAGAGTTAATGCTATGAGCTCTATTAATTAGGTCAAAGATTCCTGTAGTGTGTGTTGAAATAAATGCTATAATTGCAATAAAATGAAGCTGATAGTGAGAAAATTGTTTAATCGCTGAATGTGTTAAGACGTTATGGCATCAGTTGTGGATTTCACACCCACACATTAAAAAAAAAAAGAAAAAAGAAAAAAGGTTTTCTCACACATGACCTTTAATCCACTGTTTTTATCAAGTGTTTGTGCCATCTGCTACTTTCTCACTGATGCTGCTCAGGCTACAAATAGCTTCTGTAGTGGATGATCTACCGCAAATACCGATATCTAATAACTATTTTTAACACGATAAAGTGTGAATCTGAAGTTAATAAACCTGAAGTTAATGAAAAGACACAGAATGTGACACATAATATATTAAAAGATGCTTGTGAAAATGATAACAGTGTATTCTTCAAAATGATCACTGCACATTTATTGTTTTGAACCCCAAAGAGGAATGATTAAAGGTCAATGCTTATCTTGCTTCCATGTAAATCAAGGCATGAAATCAAGCAGGAGATCAGGGTGTTATTATGGGCGGTGACCTGCAAGTCAACAACCACAATCATAAACTCTGCTCACTTCCATCTGAAAAATACTGCAAGAATTAAAGGATTTCTGAGCAACCAACATTCGGAGAAACTTCATTCTTCTAATGGTGTGTTCACAAGTCTCAATTTAAAACAATAAAAAAGGTGTTAGGGAGCTGCAGGTACCAGTTCAACCCAGTTTCAATGAATCCAAAAGATGTCTTCAACCTGCGATCTGACTTCCTCAGTGAACAGCCCCTCTCCTCCTCCTCCCCTCCCCGTCCAGGTGTAGTCACATGCACCGGCAGGTAAAGAGAAACCTCACAGAGAAGCCTGCAGAGCCTTTGAGGATTTTAACAAGAAAGCAAGAAGGCCTTTTCCCTACTCGGTGACGGAAAGAAGCAGGTAGATATGTACCTAAGTTCTCTTCATTAATCAGTGAACTGAGCAGAGCACTGTAGGGATGTTTGACAGTTACTTTATTACTGTAACCAATTCCAAATTAATCTGCTTATTTTATCACTTCATTTTCATTGAAAGACAGAAAGTTTCAATTTATGTCACAATAACATAGATTGTTACAAATATTTCCTCCAGAAGTCCGTTTCACACCAGGGTCACTCTCTTGATACTTTGTCCACGTCCAGTAATTACCTCACCAGTTGAATCACCGCCAGCAAAAAGGGTCAAATGTAACAAGAAAAGCTGGATTCAGAGCCGCAAAAGTTCCAATGACAGGGCTGAAGTTATCGCACGTTCAGTGGAGCAGCTGTTACGTCCATATCTCGTTCCCAGAGTGAAGCCGAGGGAGGAAAATGACTTTTTACTGCAGGAGTCTGAGAGAAATGATCCTTCAACAGCATTTCTATTTGTCATTTTCTTGCAGCAATGGAAGGGAATTTTACACTAAATTAGTAGGAAACAACAGATCCTAACACAATATTGCAGTGATTACAGTAAACCGAGTTTAAACGTCAGTAAATACGATACTATTTATCTATTTTTTTTTTATTAAATTTTTTTAAAGATGACAGATGGTCGCAAGGAAAACTCATTATTCTGAATGCTTCCTCTCTTTAGAGTTTGTTTAGTCGAGGCAGTGATGAAGCAGCAGTGTCACTTTAAGCAGATTAGGGTTTAAGAACCTGCAAAAGTGCCGTGAACCATTTGACAAACAAGATACAAGCAAAACTTTCTGTTTACTGGTTTTGGACTCTCGAGTTGGTCGTAAAATGAGAAAGTAAAAGTAAATAGAAACAAGAGGAAGTCTTTTCAATATCTCTACCTGCTTTATTCATCTTTAGACAATTCCAATGAACAATGGGCGAAAAGGTAGGAGATTAACACTTAAGATCAAATTAGAGTAAGAAATGAACGTAACGTAACCCAGACATGCTGAGGGAAAACATGCAAATCCCAAACGCAAAAGGCTGCAGACTGGAGGAAACAATGAGAAATGCCTGAATCCTATACAAAATAATCCTAACACTTCATATTGAACAAAGCAGGGAAACATTTGAGCTGGGAAATGTAACTAACCTTTAAACGAGTAATTTCAAGGCTATTTCCCATAAATCCTGTCATCAGTGAACTAGGAAAAGGTTATAAAATCATCTCACTGACATAGCGAAAGCAGCAAAAACCTCAATTTCAATTTTAATCGGCTCACATTCGGGGTTCTATTTTTATTTATTTTTTTCTCTGTGGGCCAGGATGCGTCGTCTCTGCAGTCTGAGCCTCTTTCTGGCTCTCCTTCATCTGTCCACGTCTCTGCTGCTCGGAGCCTTCAACATCAAGTCATTCGGGGACAAGAAAGCCTCCAACGCCACTCTGATGAACATCATCAGCAAAGTTTGAAACTTTTTAAAAATCTTTTTCCTCCACCCGTTTAGTGATTTTCCAACTTAAATAATGTGGAAAATATTAGAAACATTTGTAAATAAAACTTACTTATACTGGCTTTCAGTGAGGTGACGTTCTCACGCTGCAGTAGCCTAAGTGTATATGCGACACACTCAGACTCTTGAATTCTTTAAATAATCTTATTCCTCAAAAACAGCATCACAGAATCGTCTCTGTTGTTGCAGATTGTCCATCGGTACGACATCATCCTCATCCAGGAGGTGCGAGACACTGACCTTTCGGCCACCAAGAAACTCATGGAGCACGTCAACAAGTTAGACCAAAGACTCATTAAATAGAGCAACACATGACATACAGGTGGAAACTACAATATTGGGACTTTTCACATATAAAAAGGTTCCCCTAATCTGTCATTCCAATATGAAATCATAATAATAATAATTTTAAAAAAAGTTTGAATTTGTATCTGCTTGTTGTTGCAGAGGATCTTCTCAGTTCAGCTACATCGTCAGTGAGCCTCTGGGTCGCAGCTCCTACACGGAGCGATATCTCTTCCTCTACAGGTACTTTTCACTGCCATAATGCCAAACAGCTTCTTTTTCCTGTTGCTATATTAATGTTTGTTCTAAGAGTTCGTGAATCTGTGAACCATTTTTGCCAATGATTCATATCCCTGAAGATGATTTTCCTGTACTGTATATGATGTTACATATACAGTATATGCATGCATGGTTCATTTAATTTCAATTCATTAACCACCCTTATAAAATATAACCTTTCATGTGTTAGTGACAGCAGTTTTAAGCCCATGTGAGAGCAGCTCAGTTTATTAAGGTTGCAACAAGATGGCATGTTAGATGAGGGGAGACGTTTGTGCAGGGAGAGAACGATTCAAGCAGCGTATCAAGTTTTGCCTGAAACACCGTGAACCTCCCAGTTGCATTTTGTACCTTGTTTAAAAAATGACCTGACCAGTACTGCCTTTAAAGACATGGCTGATCCGGAGCGCTCCTCCTCCCTGTTCTGGGAGTCGTGCTGCCTTATCTGTCCATGCAGAGACTTGGAACAAGATGACACAGTAATGCCCGTGTTATGAATTTACGGCTTTGCCTGCAGATCATTAGAGCTCCAACAGCCTCGTCTCCTCTCTGTGGGATGTGCCTCTCTGGCTATAAAAACAAATATATAAAAATTACACTTCAGCAAATTGAAGATCAGACAAAGTGCTCGCCTCTTAGCAAAATTCAACAACTGGATGAAATGAGAACGGGGTAGTGAGAGGAGAGAGTGAAGAGAGGGAATACACAAAGTACAGGGTGAAAGAGGAGGAGAGGGTAGATCATGGAATAGAGGGAAAATGAAGAAAGACGGGGGAAATAATGAAGAGAGGGTGAAGAACGGGTAGAAAATGTAGAAAGAGTGTCAAAGATGGGACGGTAGAGAGGTTGAAGGGTAAAGGGGATTGCGGATAGAGGAAGGGTAGAAACACGATAGAAGGAGGTTAGGGAACATGCGGAGGGGTAGAAAGAGGGTAGAGAGGATAGAGGATAATGGGGTAGAGAAAGGGTAGATGGCAGAGAGGGTGGAAAGAATAGAGGGTGTCGAAGGAGATGGTAGAGCACAGAGAGGATAGAAAGAGTGTGAAAGGGAAGAGAAGGAAAAGAAGAAAGATAAAGGAAAGAATGTAGAGAAGGCAAAAAAGAAGGGAGAGTATAGAAAGACAATGAGAAACAAAAGAAGAGAAGGACAAGAAGGTAGGAAGGGTAAATAAAGAATAAAGATGGTATAAAAAAGGGTAATGAGGGTAGAGACGGGGTTAGAGAAAATGTGGGGGGGGGGCAACAAGAGGGAAGAAAGTAGTGAGGGTAAAGAATAGGGTGGAGAATAGGGTGGAGAATACTGAAGTGAAGGAAAGGGTGGAGAGAGTAGAAAGAGGGCAGAAATAAAGTAGATTAATGGCAGGGAGAGGGTAGAGAAAGAAAAGAAGAAAGAAGGATAAGAAGGTAGAAAGTGTAAAGAGGTTATAAAAAGGGTAAAGTGAAGGTAAAAGGATGGTGAGAGGGAAAAAAAGGAACAGGAGAAAAAAGACAAGTAGGTAGAAACAGTTAGACGGTATAAAAAGAAGAACGATGAAAAACACTAGATTGTGTCTGCGAGTCGTTTAACACCCGGAGCTCCTCTTTCAACATGTTGAAGCTTTTGTGCTTCAGCAAGTCCAGTTTTGGTTCAAGTTGCTGTCAGATCAGGAAGAAAGTCATTCAGGGGAAAAAAAACAACTAACGTTGAGTGTTTTCTTTTCCCCGTCAGGCAGCAGCGAGTGTCCGTGGCTAAAAACTACACGTATGACGACGGCTGTGAGCCCTGCGGGACCGACACCTTCATCAGAGAGCCTTTCGTTGTCATGTTCTCCTCCAAATATACCGGCAGGTTTTGGAAATTGTTTTGATGTGCTGCTGCTTCTTTGATTTTAATTATTATTTTTTTTAAACTAATAATCAATATTAGAACATACATAAGAATTATAGAGAACTTTTCTAAAGAATACCTCAATCAATGACTTTCCTCTCTGGTCGAGTGTGGCCTCGGCCCCGAGATAGCAATGCAGCCCCAAATTATGATGCTCCCGCCACCGTGCTTCAGACATAACTATTTTCAAGGAATACTGTGAAGTATCGAAGTGCTGTTTTGGAAAACTTAAAAGTATAAAGTTGTTGTCTTTCGGAAAACAGTAGCTTCCTTTACGCGGCTCGTCATCGACACCATGTTGGATCATTAACTTGCTCGTGGAAGATTCATAAACTTTTTCTTATTTACACCTTTTACTTTGTGTGTCTTTGTAACGTCATCCTGCCCCATGCGAATAACAACACTCATACATTTTGAAGATTTCACTGGTTACACCTTACACTCTCACTTTCTGTACCTCCACCTTCATCCACTCCTCTCCCCTTCTTGTTTTTGCAGCGGTGAAGAACTTCACTCTGATCCCCCAGCACACGTCTCCAGACTCGGCGGTGAAGGAGCTGAGCGCTCTGTCTGATGTGGTGGCCGACGCGCGCGCTCGCTGGAAAACCAACGTGAATTCTCCCCTCAAAGGCCACAACAGACGTTCAAATGCACAAAAAAAGAAGAAAGTAGAAGGGTTAATTTATTAAAGTTGAACTTTCTCCCCCTCCCCCGCAGGACATTGTGTTGCTGGGCGACTTCAATGCGGGCTGCAGTTATGTGTCGGGCTCCGACTGGCAGCAGATCGGCATCTACACCGATAAGACTTTCCACTGGCTGATCCCCGACGACGCAGACACCACGGTCTCTCACACCAACTGCCCCTACGACAGGTGGGACGGGCGTTTTCGGGCAGCACGTTGGCAAACAGGCTTCAATTGTTGTTTTAACATCGTTTTGCTTGCAGGATTGTGGTCACCACCGACATGATGAAGGGGGTGAAGCAAGGCACCGCTCAGGTCTACGACTACATGATGGATCTGGGTCTCAGCCAGAGTCTGGTACGGAAATTTCTTCTTTAATTTGATCTGCTTTATATATAATAAGAATGTCAAAAATAAATTGATGATCATAAAGAAATTGAGGAACTTGAATTACCATCAAAATGAAAATGCCCATAGTTTTGTGTTCATCTGTGAAAAACCATGATATACCAATTGACTGTCCCACAGGGGGAATATCATAAAATATTATTTATGTCTCTCTCTGGCTCTCCCAGGCCATCGCCGTCAGCGACCATTTCCCTGTGGAGGTGAGGCTGATCGGTTAGACTCCAGCTGCCTGAATCGAGACGATCTTCCCACAAGTCTCCAGGGTCAATCTCACATCGGGACAATTCAGAACTCTCATCGGCTGTGGATCCACGAATCACAAGACTAAAATAAACAAATTAACTTCTATAGCCGTCTCTTTGGAACGGGGAATTGGAAATGGACTGCCGCATTTATGAAATATCTAATTGGATGAAAGCTATGAAAACATTAAAAAGAAAATTTTCCAGTAACTTCATGGAAAAAAAAAGATCTTGTGGGGTCCAGGACCCTTTAGGGGATGCTAGAGATCATAGATGAGAACAGAGACTGTTTCTGCTTTCATGTAGTTAAAATTAGATCTGAACATGTAACCAAAATGAGAATCCAGAACAGATCTGAGAAGCTGCGTCTTGATTTTATATATTAGTTTTCCATTTTCCCGTGTTTGTTTTCACTGTCATGTTTTGGCACATCAGAGATGGAGGGGTGGGGGGTGGGGGGTGGGGGTGGTGGGGTTACTCTGTCTTAGAGGTGATCTTGGGGTTTGACAGTGTTTAGATCCTGAGGAGCCACATAACAGATGAAAGAAGAAAAAAAAAAAAAAACTGTTAGCTCTGCAATCCACATGCGATAACTCAATATACAAAGAAATAAATAAACCAAGCACTTGCCTCGTCTGGCTCGGATTCATTATTTCTCACTAACGTAAAGGAACCAGGTTGGATATAGATTATTCCATTTGTATATTTAAGGTGTAGAACGTAACAGCTTTTTTGGCAAGTCTGTTTTTGAGCCTATGTGGTTAAAAAAAAAAAAAAGAAAACTGAGTAAAAATGCTGAAACTTATTCTTCAAAAAAAAAAAAACATGTGACAAACTGACTGGACTTCATGTAAAACTGTATTTAGATAAAATTGCATTAAATGAAAAATAAACATGCTGCTTTGGCATTAAACTATTTTCAATAGAACTCAATACTTGTTTAAATCATTCCCTTCTGCAGCTCCAGTGTGGGTTGAAAAATGTAAAAAAGAAAAAGTACAAATATATGGAGTAAAAGTAACCTGAACAAATACTTTATGATACTTTATGACTTACAACCTCCGTGTTCAAGTCAATAGTTCAGAAATGGTCCCAAGAAGAAAAGCATGTGGTTCAAAATATTAAAGTAACAATGATGGAGAAACATTTGACTGTTTAATCAAAACGTTTAATCCTCCGATCGAATGACACCGAGATCAATTTTATACACATTTCACACAAATAGAAAATCTGACAGAAATGACACTTTGTCACTGCACGCTGCTCAAAAGCACCAAATCAGTAGTTCTAGTGCTACAAAGTACCGTTAGGTAAGTAGGAACAGGCACTTGTGATTAGAACAACACCTAAATGACAATTTGCTAAGCCCCGCCCCCTCAGACAGGAGCTGTCCAATTAGAGCGAGGAAAAGCTCCAGCCAGATTTAGATGAAGGTTTCTACTGAATGAACACTGTTAGTGTGTGTGTGTGTGTGTGTGTGTGTGTGTGTGTCTCCCCTCTAGGCCTTTCTCTTTTTAAGCATCTCCAGATACATGCGCAGCGACTTCTGAATGGAGTCTTTGGTGATGAACTTGA
This sequence comes from Lipophrys pholis, assembly GCF_963383615.2. Classification (NCBI taxonomy): domain Eukaryota; kingdom Metazoa; phylum Chordata; class Actinopteri; order Blenniiformes; family Blenniidae; genus Lipophrys; species Lipophrys pholis. The sequence goes on from NC_137647.1 coordinate 5,132,595, forward strand.
CAAAGTTTTGGATGTCGGCCTCCCTGTTGGACACCAGCTTGTCGATGGTCGGTTTCCTCATCATGGACTTGGTGAGCTGTCTGGCGTGTTCTGCAAAGTGGACAAATCGGAAGTCAGCTGCAGATTTCTAAATGATTCAGTGGTGATCCGGTTAGAAGACGAGCAAAGTTTATTTATAAAGCAACATTAAGATCATTAAGACGTAAATCCATTTTTTTCAGCCTATTTATTTTAGGATTTTACTCAAAAATCAAACCATTAAATCACCATTTTCTGTGTTTGGTCTGTGGTTTTAATTGCAGTCGTGAAATAGAAGTTAAATTCTTAAAGATTCACACAATCAATGTGTTAAGTCGAATTGCTTAAGAAAAATATAGGGGTAAAAAAAATAAAATAAAAACCTCTCTGTTGCATCTCACAACTTTTTAGACTTTATATTCATTGTTTAACAATCCTCCTAGAATCTTTTCATAATCACAATACAAACTCGATGTTAAATGGACTTTTGTAAGTTAAGAGAGGAAAATGTTCTTTTGCACAATTATTTCCTGCAGAAAATAAGCCAGCTGGGACAGCACATTGAATATTATGGGAAAAAAAGCAGAAAATGCTTCAAAAACTCCTGTTCCCGTCTGTACACGTGACAGTACAGCTTTTATGACTGAAGCTGGAGGCAAACAGAACATTTATCCTGTTCAGGTGGAAAAAAGTAAGTCTGGGAAGAATTTCTGTCACTGCGTCGCCACGACATTACAACAAGTTCAACACTTCTCAACATAGCAGCAGAAAAGATCAGGGCGTGTTGGTGCTTTATCTATTCGACTGTGGAAGTTTCTAATCGCTGAGGTTATTATTTTAAAGAGATTGAGGTGCTGTATGGTTGAAATAATCTTTTTACGACAAAACGAGGAAGAATGATGATTTGGATATTCAGTGAAAACGAATTAACCTTGATCGAGGAAAAAAGAGAATTTAAATAAATAAAACATCGGAGAACTGTGTCCTGCAGGCTTTTGAGGGTATTATCATTGTCAGGTTCGAAGGTGCTTCTAATTAGGCTTCATGTGCAATGACTTCAGAGCAGTTGTGTTAAAACAGAAAAAAGTAAAAAATTTTAAAATTGCAAACAAAACATATTGCAGTGTTTATATTTGAGTGTTAAACACTGAAATTATAGTACATTTTTCCATCCGAAATGTAAAGGAAATGATTTGAGATACCTGGAATAGCCAACCACTGGGTCATGGCCTGTGTGGCTGTGCTGAGGACCTGATCTTCAGGTACCAGCAGGTCCACCAGTCCCATCTTCAGGGCCTCTGACGGGTTGTAAAGCAGCCCCAACTGCAGCCCCATCTCTGTGTGCCGGTGGCCCACCGTGTTCACCATGGTGTCCTTAAACCTGCAGGGGGCAGCAGCAGCAGCACTGTGACACATCCTGTGAGCAAAGAAACACCAGAACTGCTTCTTTTACAGGCCGTAAATCCTTACCAAAATGGTGCCACGATGCCGAGCTGCGTCTCGTTCAGGCCGATGCGGAAACGAGGGTTGTCCGCCATTATCCTGTAGTCACACGTCAGTGACAACAGGCAGCCTCCCGCAGGGCTGGCGCCCTGTGGGCAGAGCCAGACTGGACGTTACAGGGCGGTGTGACTTAGAGACAGAGCAAACGTGTGTGTGTATGCAGTCTCTGTGTACATACATTGATTGCTGCTATAGTGACTAAGTTGGAGCTGTAGACCTTCAGCCACATCTCTTGCACAGCCCTCCAGAACTCGCCGCAGCGCTCCGGACTCTTCCCATACATCTCCATGATGTCCAGGCCGGCGGAGAACACCTTGGGCTGGCTCTGCATGCAAGCAACACAACTCGGAGTCAACAGTCTGTACGTGTAATCCAGAAGTCAAAGAGAGACGCACTGCTCAGAAAACATTCAAAGGCTTTAAGAACTGTAGAAATATTGCAGGAATAATAATCCGCACTGCCGCCGTGGGTCATTCCTATGGGATTACCGAGGTGATGATGAGGCCTCTGCAGCTCTTGTCCATCTCCAGCTTCTCCACAGAGATGCAGAACTCCGTGAGGAAATCTAAACTGAGGCTGTTTACCGGCGGACTCTGCATGCGCATCACCGCCACTCCTGCAAAAGCACGAGAGGACGAGCTTTAATTCATACACAACTGGAAGTGAGAGGTAAACATGAAAGATGTGTGCAGTTTTTGTTTACACACACAAATCTACTCAAAGGTGCTTTTACATGGTTGGTTTCATGCTGCAGTTATATTAAACCACATTAGTAAAAAAAAACAATACTGCATATGTAAACAAGTCACTTGGATAAAACACAATTATGTTAAAATCAGCATTAAAAGGAACCCTAGCTATAAATCTATGACAGGTCTTGCAAGAACATATAACACATATAAATACCAATGTGTTTGATAAATTACTCGTTGTAGTGACTGATCGCTGCCGAGTAAAGGAAAACAAAGTGCCTGTAAATTTTCATCTGCAGGTAACGAGGTCGTTATAATGGAAGTATCTTAAGAAGTCCGAGTCATGAGAGAAAAATCTAGCAGAGAAGGTACAAGCTGGGTCGAGTGGGAAAAAATCTTCACCTGTGCTCTGGTCAAAATCGACTTTAATCTTCTGTGAAGTGGAGTTGTTCCTCTGCTGAGCGATGAGGACGGGAGACACACAAACTCTGCCATGACTGCTGCAGGAGGACAGCCGAGAGAAAAGACCTGCATGGACACACAAGATACAAAGGAGTGCCTTTCTTTATTCAAACGGGAAGAAAAACATCAGACAAGTGCAAGAGGATCCCGTGACGTTACATCTTATTCCAACCGTTCAGGGAATCTCAGCTGCATTTTTCAGTATGAAGAGCACAGACACAGATTCCTCTATATGCAATACATTTTTAACTGTAATTTAAACTTTAGTTTCCAGGATGGATGTAGACCTCATATGCATGAGTATATTTCTGTATGTGTGTGAAGTATATGCATGCACGGAACTCGATCAGTCAACAATAATAAAAATAAATCATTATGAGAGCCACAGAAATGTCCTTCTCATTACTGGAGGCCTCACATTGCAAGGATTTATACACCTGATTTAATGTAAAGGACTTATTATTTGTCTGTACCCCAGATTGACATGAATACATGATATTGTGATATTGAATTAACTCAGTATTACATTAACATGGAGGAATCAATGCAATACCAGTTATACTTGAGTATATGAGTGCAGAACTTTCTCCTATATACGTTATATCCATGACAAAAGATTAAGCCATAACAACTATTATTTAGTAGAAAGGTAGAAATACCAACGCATGCAGGTGAAGCTGCACGTTTGTACTATTTTTGTATATTTATTTCATTTATATACGTCCAGTACATCACATGAAAAAACTAAAGTTATCCAAACAATTATTTTTACTGTATAAATATAGGTAGGCATGCAGAACTGCAGATATTTTTAGTTATCAGACACCTGAAATGATTTCGTTCTACTTATAAGCTTCCTGCGTGTCGTGGTTTTGTTCCTAATTGTGAAATAATCGTGAAGGTTTTTACAGGTGAAGTTAAAGCAGCAGCGTCATCTGACCTTTGTTCAACTTTCTGTAGCAAGAAGCTAAAAGCTTCAACTGAGACACAAAAACAAGGAGGACGACCTCCGGATATTGTCCAATCAATCACATGTTTACCTGTCAAAGCGCAGTTTTTTCTCAAAGCTGCTCTTAAAGCCATGTTTTCGTTCTGACGTCTCGCGGAGGACCTGCGGCTTTTTTTTTCTTTCTTCTTCTTCTTCTTCCTCCTCCTCGTTATTGCGGAGCTTCTTCTCTTCTTCACTGATTGAGTTCAGTATTTGAGCAGCAGCGCCCCCTGCAGAGAGTTTGAAAAACGGCAGAAAATTAACCCTCCAATACAAATTACTTACAACTTCAGGCTTCATTAAAATCATTACAAAAATGAAACTCACGAAATTTACACAGCACAGAGTGAAACAAAGATTCCCAAGATCAATGATATACCAAGACTTTTAAGAAGCTGAGAATGAATTAGGAGCAAAACTCTGAAAAAGATAAAGACTGCAGAGTATAACAATAAGAGTATAACAATGCAAAATGTTACATAATTCATGTGGACAAAAATGCTCTTCACTTCACTTAAATACAATGTCACAGTCAGAATATCGGTGACTATTGCTTTACTACAGACATACGCAACTAACATAACAGTCCAAATTTACTGTGTTTGGCCACAATTCGGCCATCTACTAATGAGGATCATCGGCACTATATCAAATATGAATGAATCTGCATTTTGTTTAAATGTTTTTAAGATTTAAGACGTTTAAGATTTTATTCATCCACAAGAGCAATTCAGTTATCATATTTTCTCTACTTTGCACAAAGATGTAAAAGATGAATATTAAAGAATAATACATATTCAATTATTATGACTCTCTAAAAAGAAAATATACAATCAGAAACATTTACAAAAAAATTGCACGAACGTTCCTAATTCTAATGTCTGAATAAGTAAAAAGTTTGAAATGAAAAAAAACAAAACAACAAAACTATTAAATTGCTGGAAAAATTGAGGTGGCAAAATCTGAAAGAGCATGACGTGTGAGTGAGGTCAAGGAAGAGAGAGTGGGTGAAAAGAGAGAGAGTTGGTAGATGTGTAAGTCACAGCCAAAGCGCAAGTGATGTGCAGCCAGCGGGTGTTGGTGCTCATATCGGTGGTGAGTGCATCATTTCATATTGGTTTTTAGAGTAAATGTTTTGTTCTTGTAAATAAACATTAATATAAGTGCCAAGTAATGTTTTCAGCAGTTTTCTTCAGACGTGAACATCTACGTTTAGAACTGAAACATGTAAGTTGGGTTATTGTATTTGGTGTCAATGTTAACCCAGAATTTACCTTCAAAGGCTCTTTGGAAGTGTGCATGCAGTAAGCGCACGCATTTTCTTGAAAGATCTTGGAGATATTTTCAAACGTGATTTTTTTTCTTCCTTGTGTCCACCACACAGCACTTCTCCATCCTGAGCATCCTCTCCAGTTGTTGACTTTTATCGAGCGCCATAGGAAATCCATCCGTGTGCGTCACGTCTGAGACCGGCAGCTCTCCACTGTTTTAAATAAGTCCTGACCAGTCCTTCCCCGCCTCATCATGGATCTGATGGACGTGGGAGAAACAGGCAGTGGCTGTGAGGAAAAAGACTGTGGCATCGCATCGAGCTTCCCGGGAGGCTGCACCAACCAGGAGTGCGTCATGGAGGAGCGAACGTTTGGACTCATTGAATTAGGTGAGAAAAAGTTATGTTAGGTTTTGCATTCTGTTTAAATGCAAGGAGCAGCATCAAACTTACTTTGTTTTGTCAAAGCTATCAAGCTATTTCCTCCTTCCTTTCCGTTTAAAGGTGTTCAGCAATTATTAAAATGTTTCTTCTTGTCATATATATTGACCTCAATATCTATTACATCTGGTTTTAATTGTAAAGCCAACTTGAATTGCCAACATTTTTTTTGTCAGTGCCCGAGGGCCCACCTTTACCCTTTATAAGCACGTGGTAGGACTTATGGGGACCTCTAGTGGTCATAGTAATCATGGCAGAAGCAACTTAGGAATGCAGGAGGGGAGATTGATGAGAAATGGAACCAAAGCACGGCATTCACAGACAATGTTGAGCATTGAAGTGAAACCAAAATGCTTATTAGTTTTTAAAATGTGTATTTGTTATATTATTTGACCAACAAGGTAGTTAGATCATAGAGGTTTGGGCTCTAAAATTCACTAAGACAGCTACTGTATGGTATCATCGATGTATAATCATTAAAAACAAGCAACCTTTGTAAAAGTTATACCTCAATGTGTGCTGTATTTATTCCTGCTGAATAGATACTTTCTCTCCCTTTCTTGTAGTCTGTGTCACTGTGATTTACATTCTTCTGATGCTGTGTGGCCTAATTGGAAATATACTGACGATTCTGGTAGTTGTGCTGCGTCCTTACATGAGAAGTTCGGCCTACCTGTACCTGAGCAGCATGGCGGTCAGCGATCTGCTGATCCTCTTACTGCTGCCTCTGGATCTCTATAAGGTACACACATCTACACAAACTGTATCTTCTTCTGTTTTTTGTTTTTTCTTTCCTGCATTAAAACACATGTTTATGAAATCACATACTTGAGTGATGCGTTTGGTTCCCGGTGGAGCAGCAGCGGTTATTCCCGACTGCCCCCTCAGGCGTCATGTCTGTCTCTGAATCGAATCTTGTTACGTCCAAATGTTGTGCCATAACTTGAAAAGCCCCTAAATCACCCGTCTATCATTTCCTCTGCACAGCAGCAATAACTGTTTCAAGATAAAGACGCATTTTAAAGTCCGCCCTCTCAGTCTGCAAGTGCAAACAGGGAAACAGTAACAACAACCTACAGAACGAGAATGAATAAAATGAAGGTCATATACAGTAACTTTAGCCTTTCTAGGATAATCTTTATATCATCACTTAGACACCTGCTGCAACTGAATATTTGATGATGATTCAGCTCCATAGATAAGATGTAGTAGGACCCGTCTTCAACTATACATAGAGTGGATTATATCAGGCAGCAAGTGAACATTTTAACCCCAAAATAAAGTGTTGAAAGCAGGAAACGTGGACAACATGAAGATTTGAGAGAACTTGACGAGGACCAAATCATAATTTCTCTAAATCTGCAGGGTTTGTATGGTTAGTTAAGGTGGGAGAAGAGGTGAAAAATTCAAAGCTTATTATGCAAAGTGACGGCTGGCCGGTGTGTTCTGAATGTGGACTCAGAGAAAAAGGTGTCAGGATACACGGTGTAATAGAAAAAGGTGACTATATTGATATGGCTGATTCATGGACTGTATGAATACAAGAGACTGCCAGCAATGATAATCTCCTTTTTTTCTCTGTCTCTGAAATTTTTTCTGAGACTTTTTGTCATTTACATTCTTGCATTATTATTCAGGCACAATTAAACAAATCACAGAAAAGTGATTAATCATCATTAATCAACATTATTAAACTTTTTGAACAGACTGTCCATATTCTCCATTTAAACGTTTGCTTTTAATAGATTTAGTTTGTGTAATTTCGTTTCAATTTTAAATAAATCACACAGTGAAGTGACAATTTTGGTGCTTGTCCTGTTTGAAAATGTGAAATATTCCTGCCAGAATGGCTAAAGAAGTGTCCACTTCACCTCTCTCAGCTGTGGAGGCCGAGGCCCTGGCCCCTCGGAGACCTCGCCTGCAAGCTGACCATGTTCCTCTCCGAGTGCTGCACGTTCTGCACCATCCTCCACATCACCTTCCTCTCCCTGGAGAGGTACCTGGCCATCTGCTGGCCGATCACAGCCAAGACACTGGTGACACGACGGAGAACCAGGACTGTGATCGGCTGCCTCTGGCTGGGGGCGGCCGTCAGCGCCGCCCCGGTGTTGATCATGGTGGGGGTGGAGGACATCGGCGGTGAGGAGCACGGACTTGGCCACTGGAAGGAGGAGAGAGGGTGGAGGCACATAGAAGTAGAACAAAGAGGCTTATTGATGAGCGGAGGGGAAAGAGGAAGTGGACATGCGGGCTTTCTGGATGGAGGGCTGGAGAGAATGCACTGGGGAGGAAAAGAGACGAGAGGATGGGACGAAATGTTTGGAGGCAAAGGGGAGAACGGACTTGGACCAGATGCTGGAACGGAAAAGAAACGTGAAGATGGAGGAGAAAAGAGAGAGGAAGGAGGTGAAGAAGAAGAAAGTGAGATGAAACCTGAAGGAGTGCAGAGAAATAAAAAGAAGGAGGATGAAGGTGGAGGAAGGGAGTGGGGGCCGCACAGAGGTCACGCAGCGGAGTTCGACATGAGAGAGTGCCGCTGCACACATTACGCCGTCTCCTCCGGCCTGCTGTCGGCCATGATGATTCTGTCCAACCTCTACTTCCTGATTCCTCTCTGCATCCTGGGACTGATGTACAGCCTGATCGGACGGATGCTGTGTCTGCGTCCAAAGAGCAGCCGGAGGGATCAGAGTCACCGGCACACCAACAAAATGCTGGGTGAGGAAAAACACTCGCAATAGATATTTTATAATAGAAACCAGTGTTGTATTAGTGCAGCAATACAGTTGTCAGATCTGCTCACTCACTTGATTCAAATGCAGTCATGTGACCTGAGCTGTTCCATCTACTAGAACTGTAACGGTAGCTCCCTGGTGACCTCTGGTGGTCGTAGTTATTATGACAGCAGCAATGTAGACTGTGCGCGTCAAAGTCTAGGGTGTTAAGTATTAAAGTAAAGCCAAGACTTTTGGTGTGGTTGTGGGACTTTCAGCTTGGAAATTTAAAAGGGAAATTATTAACGTGACAACAAGGATTAGATAAGTTCTGCAGATAAATTAAAAACTATATAGTAACTTCGTTGGTCGCCCAATTTTTGTTGGCGACGGAAATAAAGAAACATTTTGATGAAATGATGCATAAAAAGTAAATATCATGTATAGACTTTTTTCACTCAAAGATATTTTTGCTTTTTTTCTAAGCTACAATAAGTTTAGTCTATTGCAGAGATCATGATTAGGATGAATATGTAGATGCAGAAATGCCTTCACTTTAAATGAAATCCATTCTCGCTCTAGGAAGCAACAAGTACCCCATGCGATAGTATTTGAATGTATTCTTCCCAATTGCAGTTTTTTCCAACATCTTCAGGAATATGTTTTTCCCTGCAGGAGTGATCGTGTTGGCGTTTGTCCTGTGCTGGCTTCCCTTCCACGTTGGTCGGACCATCTTCTCACTCTCCATGGGCGGCGGCGTTGACGAACAGGAACCGTACTCGGACTTGAACCCACAGCTCGACGTCGACCCGCTCTCCGATGACGTTGCCTCGGCCTTCATCCGCTCGGAGTCGAGCCTTTCTGCAACGTCTGCAACCTTCGGCCAGATTGGAAAGATCCCAACGGAAACTCTCTCAGGCGGACATGAAGCTCTGACTGACAGTTGTTCAAGGACTGAAGTGAAAATGAGCACATACATCGATCCTCCTCATCAGAAACATCCAAACTCCAGCACACGCGGTTCTCAACTTGAAGCAAAACCACAAGCGGAAACTCACGACTCCTCTTTGCCCAAAGATCAAATCGGGTCGCCTGGTTTCATAAACTCTGATGACATACCTGCTACAAACACATACGCCGCAACACCCGCCAACCCGCATCACAACGCCACGGGCTTCAACGACACGTACCGGCACCCCGGCACGCACTCCTACTTCCTGTACTATCTGTCCCAGTACTTCAATCTGGTCTCGTCTGTCCTCTTCTACCTCAGCGCCGCCGTCAACCCGCTACTTTACAACCTGATGTCCTCCAGATACCGGCACGCCGTGCACAGCCTCGTGCGCCCGCACGCTCACAGGCAGCGCCACCGCCTGCGCACGATCTCCACGCAGTACTCCACCACCATGTTGTGAGGAGAAGAACCAAACGAGAGGACGCCTGTAGGGTGGGAGCTTCACGCCAGTGTTGACCAGGAATGTGACTCAATGTTCAGGAATCCAAAGAGAATATATTTGGATTTATGAGCACACAGCTTCAGCTGCGCATCTTCCAATGAATTGTAAACACTGAGCCGGGTCCAGTTCACATTCAACTTCAGTTTGATGAAACACTGGTATAAGAGCTTTATGAATAGCATCGACTCAGTTTTCCCTTCATGCTCGGTCCTGTAGGAACCATCAGTTCACATGTCCCCTCTAATGTTAAGGCTCAGATCAAGAGTGTCAAACATATTCAACTTCACGGGAAACATACAGTCACATTTCATCTTAAGTGGGCCGGACAGGTAATATAGTGCCATAAGAACGTTTAAATTTGACTTTATTCTGTCGTCGTGCAGAGTATATGTGATGAAACGTCTATATTTTTTTGCAAAAACCAAACAATTACTACCAAAAAGTACTATAATCTGGCGACTTCTATTAAACATTTATGTTTTCTTGGTCATTTTTACACTTTAAATTCTTGATTAAACGTTCATGTCGGCTGGTTTTGACACTGATTTACTGTATTCATGCAGCTTTTTATTCTATACAAATTGTTAAAAAATTTTTAATGTTTAATATGCAAAAAAAAAAAAAAAAAAACTAAACTTTTACAGAATAACAATGCAGGCAAGAAAGCTGTTCAAGAATTCAGTTCATACGGTGGCCTGAATTTTCTACAATGAAAATCTAAATTCCATATAAAATAAGAACATTTAAAAGCAGATTTATGAGATTTTTATTTTAGTCAATTTTACCTTTTTACCTCTTACCTTTTCTCTTTAAGGAATCTCTTGGAAAATTGGTGTTTCTAGGAGGTAACAGGCTTTGTTTGCTGCTCCAGGTTGACTTAAGAGAAGCTTTTCATCGTTTCCAGGGATCAGGGAGACAACAAGGCACAGCTGACAACAATCAGGGAATCGGAAACAGTGAAAGTCCACATGAAACCAGAAGTAATAAGTAAAACCATAACAAGCCGAAACAGTGCACACAAACCAAAATACTAAAAATCACAACACATTCACGCCGAGAATATATTGTATAATTTTCCTGCTGGGTTTTCAGGAGTGTTTGGACGCTGTGGTGGAACGCCGTTGGATTTTGCAAAGTTCCTCCAACATATTCTAGGTTCCTTTTCATTTTCAGGGTAACAAAGAAGCAGAAACAGTTCAAAAGACCAGCACAGAGTACAGTACCGGTACACTGGACGAGGGAAAACGTTCTGCAGATACTCTTGAGGCATAAACTGCGTGCAAAACAGTGGGAAACCTTCACTTATTTTTACTTGCAATGCGGCTTTGTACAATGCAATGTATAAATATTAGTGTAAAGACATATCTATTGTACAAAGAGAATATAAGATTCTTCTTTAACTGATACGTCATTAACTAGAACACAAAGGTATACAGGGTAAAAAATATGTGTTACAGGTTTTGGGTCACATATTCAATGTTATATAAAGAAGAAATGTTTGTAATAAATGTTGGTTCAGCAGCAAATAATAGTTTGAAGTATTATTACTATATCATCTTGTCATGAATTTCCTGATGTAGTCGTTCTCTTCCTGGACAGCAGCAGTGAGCAAGAAAACAAGGCTGGTGTCAAATTACAGAACTTGATGCAAGTTAAGACACTAATAGCCATACACTAGTCAAACATGAGAAGTTGGATTATTTTGGGCCCATGTGTATTCGATTTTAAGATAATAGAGAGGAAGCATTCAATTGTTTACTTAGGTGTTTGTTTTGTTTTTTAATATTGTCCATTTATATCATAGATTGTGCTTAAATTGACTAAATCAAGCCTATTTGAAATTTACTATCAACTAAGATAGAAATGATATGCGAGAAGAAGTTTTGAGATTATGAACAGAGAGAAACATGGAAAGTGTAGTTTATGCGTCCGATACCGAAATAGAGATTTATTGCTCATGCTTTCTGAAAAATAAAGCTTTTTTTTTTTTTTTATCAATAATGAGCTTTCTGGGTAAATACTCAAATTATAGTTTTAATATTTTCATATTCTTGTGTAACCTGAAGCTGCTATGTAAACTGAATTTCCCCATGTGGGATGAATAAAATCCTTTCTTGCATAGGCTGTATATAATGAGTCCACAGATATTAGTAGATAATATAATCTTTGGTAAAAACGAACGTGGCTTGTACTAAACAAACAAACAGTATACAGTTTAACATTGACCTTTACAGTACTTGCAACAGAGATCGTATTGACACAGCAATCACTTTCTCTAAGTCCACAGACGCACAGACACACATGAAGCCACACAGCCAAACGACCCACGGCTGTCTTTGTGATTCATGTAGTTTAATACAGTCTGACGTGTTTAGGTGTAATATGTGTCTATCACGTCGCATGTTCTGATGCGTCAGATACAAACGTCTTCATCTGATCCCTCTTCGCCTCGGAGACTGACGTCGTTTTGAGTCGGTCTGCCAGCGGGAAAACGCTCCAACATCGATTTCATGAAGTTTGCTGAGCCGGCTGGCCTCGGCCTGAAGGGACAATTGATTAGATTGTATTGGTGATCCAGGACATTTCTGCCATAAGAGATCAACTCTTTTGTTTTAAGGAGCACTCACATTTGAAATAAAGATATCCAATTGTAAGAGAAATGACAAAAATGCATGAAATTATCACTTCAAGCCATTGCCCCCCCCCCTCATTTCTGATGCATTCCACATTTTATAGTTTGAGACATCCGTCCATCCATCTGAAAATTTAGAGTCACCATCTCACCTCAAATTCACATTTTTGGAGGAAACTGGAGTGTGTGGAAAAATCCCATGTGTGTACATGAGGACTCGAACCGGTTTTATTCTCACTGTGAGGCGAGCATGTAAGCAACGACACCAACAAATCCGATAAAGGCATTAACTCAAACCCATTATAAGAAGGAAGACTGCTTCTATATCATTAGATATTTGTAAAAATATTAAGTGAGAAAATACTGTTGTTGCCTTGAATTTTCAATTAAAAGCTGCACTTGTACTTTGAAAACAACAAAGCCAGAGTCTAGAACATGTGAACAGTAAATCAGAATAAATTTGTTCAGAATGTGTGAGATCGTCTCCACCGATAGATGGCGCTTCAATCCAAACAGCCAAAGATGTGCAACAACACTTTTTTTTTTTTTTTTTTTTTTTCCTTTTCTCCTCCTCTTTATGCTCTGCATTCCCGAGCCACACAATGCACACAGGCACACATGTACCCTCTAGTCATATTTACCTATAAATATTAATGGCCTCGCTGATTTGCAGCTGCGCAAATAAAAAAAAAGCTACGGCGGTGTGTGTTCAGCCCTGCAGATGAATGCTGATAAGGCCACAGTCGTATGCGTTCAACCCACAAAAGTGTCCAAGCTAAACATCCTGTATTAATTATAAAGCAACTGATCAATTAAAACGGGAAGTTCAAGCTAATTTATAAATTCATAAAGATATGGGAGCTTTGAGAGGATCACAATGTGAACCTGCTCTTTTCCTGTTAAATGTCAAAGAGGATATAATTCCTGGAAGTTTTAATTTATGCATGGAAAATAAATAGTTTCTACACATTTTAAAGACCAAGTTGTAGGATTGAGTTTTGAAGCCACCCGGAATCTTTATAATGTACATTTATGTAAAGTTTCTGAACTTATAAAATTATTATTTGCAGATAAGCGGTGAGGATTTACAGCAACTTATGGATTTAATAACATCAGAGGTAAAGAAATTATATTATGGTTTGATGACATTAAATTTGCATTAAACAAAAATAATGATTTGGGGGGAAAAATAGAATAGATCATCATGTAGATTTACAGACAGAGGGCGTAGATAGGGAAAGGGTGAATCAGAACTACTTGATTAGTAATAATCGATGACAAAATCCATTGGAAACCTCAAATAAAACACATGAATCATGTCGAAAACAAACTCCTGAAGCATCTCGGCCCTGGCCAAAGCTAAAGATCTGTTAGATAAGAAATCACTTCCAATTCTTTACAATTCACTGGTGCGTCTTTATTTAACTTATGAAGTGGAGGTATGGGGAAACACTCATTACAAAGACTCATTATTCTACGAAAAAGAGCAGTAAGAATCGTACACAAGGTAGAGTTGTTAGTTTTTATCACACCAATTTTACTGTTCTCACGGCCAAAAACTTTAAATTCACTGACCTTATCAAGTTCTAAACTATCCAAATACTGTTTAAAGCAAGGAATACTTACTGTCGCAATGTGATTGGTGGATGGGCTCTGAACTGTTAATATTTGTTATTTGGGTGCTGGGATATAATAACTGACGTAAAATAAGAAAAAAAACTGAAAAAGAACGTGACTTGTAATGATAAAGATGTAAAGGGGGAGTTTAAAAAAAGTTATGCTTCTTCCTGCCCCCTTTTCAAACATGGAAAGCACATAAAGTAAAATTATGTGATTTCTGGATTACTCATTTGGATGTTTGTCTTTTTTTATTTAGTTTGTTTGTCTTTTGTACATGTTTGGAAATAATAAATAAATAAGTTAGTTTTATATGTTGTGCACTGTCTCATTGAAAGCGTCTCCTTTTGGCGGCGTGACGGTTTTTTAATCCATCAAAAGTGGACAAATGCACTTTAAACTGTTAAATTCTCATGTAACATTATAACTGTGACTCCTTTTGGATCAGTGCACAGCTTCTAATGGGTTAATATTACATAAATATATAGAAATGAAGCATTTTTTTCGCCAAAGCATAACTTGGCAAATAACTATGGGGGAAACTGTTTAACGTGATAAATTAACTAAACTACTGGTGCAGACTAGAGTGTCAAACATAATGCCGGTCGGCAAAAACTGCCCTGCAAGAGGCTCCGATCCGGCCCAACAAACCAAGAAGACACAGATCTTTTAACACTCTTCTTCACTCTGCACCAAAACAAAGAAAAACTAGTTTAAATTAAAAGCTATTATGGCGCAATTTCACCAGTCCGGCCCACTAAAGATGAAATTGGGCTGAATGTGGCCCCTCAACTATCAACTTTCCAGTTTCCTCCACATCAGTACTGACCTGTTATTTACAAGTGAGGCCAATTACTGTATATCTGTGTGACTGTTAGGACAAAACAATGAGCGTGGGAAAATGATCTGGAATAAAATACGAACTTTCTTGACCCGTGTCGTCATTGTTTGGAAAAGTTGTTGGTAGAGCAACAATGCTGCTGTGACTCCAAGCAAAACCCTGAGAAGCTGAAAAGAGAAATGCAGGTAATTACTGGTTTATTTACCCTCTGCCTCTTGTTTTTTTTTTGTTTTGTTTTTGTGCAGAAAAGAACACAGACTCTGAGCAGTATGAGGTCAATTAGCCAAAACAAAGCAACGCCGCTGAGGTGATACCAAATCATGATACAAGGAGGAAATTAGCAGCATGTATCTCTTCCCCCTGACACCAATTCAATAAGCGTCTTAATACTTTTCACAGGGACGGAGCCAGTGATTCAGTAGGATTAATACCTACTTCAGCTGTGCGGGGAGGCAAATTCTGTACATGCCGGAGACACACACTTTAAGCTTGAACATGTCCACCAGTAACATGTTAGACACACACTTCTTTCTCGCTCCTGTTTCCTACGGCAGCATCGCTGCAGCAAATGATTGAGCAATCTAATTATAAAGTGCAGGAAAAGCACACAGTCATGTTTACGACGGGTATTCATTACCTCTGGTGGCTCTTCTCAGGAGGAGGGATTTCAGCAGAGACCTGTAACGTATGGTGCAAATTAATGCAATATGGATTCCGTGCTTCCAGGCTGGAAAAATACCAGGAGCAAGAGAGGGTTTTTGGTTTTTTTTCTTTTCTTTTTTCTACTATATTGCCTTAAAGCTAAATTCTGTGGCGACGCCGGCTTTTATGCATCTGTTGAGTGTGTGAATGCGTTTCTGAAAAAGCAAGAATGTTGAAAGGTCACCAGGATCACCGTCTAAAACAGGGATCTGCAGCCTCTAGTGGCTCCCGGAATATTTCACTGAATTATAATCATTTGGTCTTGTTTCTATTTTATGCACGCACACAAAACCATGCAATGCTTCAAGCAGTTCTTTTTCTTTTGAGAAGCAACAAGTAATATTTGCCAGCGCGGTGTTTGCTGACAAAGCGGATCAAATAAACGCGACAGGCAAGGCTAATTCTTTCATTTCGCTTAAATTCTTTGTCTTCTTTTGAGGTGGAAAAGCTAAAAACGCTTGAATGAGGAATACTAATCATGATTTGTTGCTGTGGTTTTAAGATATTTTCATAAAAACTGAGGAACAAACAGTCAGTGAAGAATTGATTTACTAGTTTTGAGTTTATTTGAATAAATATGCTTGGAATGACAGTGTCCCCTTTTATCTAAAAGGTATTTCTCTCTTATTTCAAGAAAATTTTATTATCTTACTGCAGATAATTCCACTTGTTTATAGTCTGAATCCTCTCAAAACAACAGTTCATTACATTCAGACAGTTCTTATCTGCATTTTAGATCAATCAATCTTGTCACTCTAATCTGATGTCGTCTGAATAACCATTTATCCTCTGCTCAGTTGGGACATTGAAAACTGGTCTTTATTCTTACAGCTCTTCACACAAGCTTTCTTCGGTACACTTCGGTTGATTTTCACTCCTTACTCGCGCTGCAGTCAGCGGTGATGTCAGTTTTCGGGTAGGAAACACGTTTTTCCTGGAAAACTCGACTGGTTCAATAAATTACTGCAGAGTCAAGGACCTTTAGACGGGAAGATTTGAGGTCAGTCATTTAATTAAAAGACGACCCGTTCATTACGCGGCGCGCAGCCGTCTGACGTCTGATAAAGAGTTGAACTTTATTTTAGCGAGTTTTTCACGCCGTCATTGATGAGAATGTAAAAATTAAACAGAAAGGAAATCTGATTATTACGACCTGGAGGTGACGGGCCGAAAAACAAAACAAAACAACAACACATCAGGCCATCCTATATAAATGCCTCCCTTGTTTGTTACTGCCTATGCTGGTTTCATGCCCCTTGCCACTTTGGATTTTGCATTTGCAATATCTGCCGTTCTGATTGAAGGGCAAAAACAAAGAGAGACACAGAAAAGCGGGATGAGGTCAGGAGAGAAGAAGAGAGAGGTGAGGCGACTCCGATCGGACAAATAAAAAGCTGATTGGATGTGCGGTCAGCGGCATGGCGGGAAGCTGCCACTTGTCACCCTCAATTCTGGGCCTCGGTGTTGTGACTCATCGACGGGGCGGCTGCACAAACACTTCTGTCTTCAGAGCTGATCTGAAGAATAAGTGAAGGAGACGCTGAGAGAAGCCATACATCTGGTGGACTGTGCTGGGACATAGAAGCCTGCCGGCATCTTTAACTATTGCCCGATACGTTATGAACATTAGCAACGGGAGAACACGGACATCCAGATGGACGGACGACCAAGTTGGATTGTTATTACAGTGACTGTCGACTATAAAACCAAGTCCCAGGAGTTCATGGACTGGGAGTCATGACAGTCTGGAGGAAACATTGTCATTGTCCAGCTACTGAGCATGTGCAGAACAACGATTTACTACTGCCGTGATGCGCAGTAGCAGTGTTTCACAGAAGTTGCGCTTCACCCCTACCGTTTCCATGGAGACAGAGTTGGAGCGTTTCAAAAAGTAATGTCTTCATTGGCTATCACGTAAATGTACACACAAAAGCAGCAAAAGTTTTCCGTTTTCACGTAAAAGTGTCAAAAGTCTAAAAGAAGGCATCTGTTTTGAAAATGTTCTCTTATAAACTTGAACTCTTGCACTTAAACCTTGAAGCAGGAAAGACTTCAGTGTCTGACTTGTCGTCATAACACAATATTTTATCTGAAAACATTATTTCTGCTTTGCTCTGACTCTTTCTTTGTGACGTCTTTTTGCTATAGCTTTTGTGTATTTAACTCAAAAGCAGTGACATCAAGGTAAAAACTCTCATCCGATAGTTAATCCCCGCTCACACTAAATGATCTCAGCAGGCTGTTTTGCGTCATGAAAATAAATGATGGATATTCTGCTTTTGTTCCATCACTGGGTGCAGCAGACGTTTCCCCATGTCAACACCTTCCAGCAGGAGTTAATCAGTGTTGGATTTTTGTTGACAGCAGGCGGTGTCACGTTAGCGTTATCCCCCTTCAACTATTACGGCATGAAATGTCTTGATTATGATTAAAACGCATAATGAAACACTTTCAGACTAATGGCCTGCTGATATGTTATTGCGACTAATAGATATATGCTCATCACCGGGTTTGCCTTCTTCTCTCAGCTTTAAACTGATTCCAGAAAACATGTGGTTCATTTCTGTTGAAATCAGTGACTTCCAGAGCGATAACTCCCACGTTGTTTGCCAAAAACTGCCCCCGGCTCATTTAACACATTCAGACTGAGCTTTTGGTTTTTTTCTTTTGTCACAATTGCAGCATAATAACAGACATAGAGAAGGACAGGAAGCGGTAAAACAAGAATTCAGAAGCTTTGTCTCTTAGAAGAGTAGGGAAATTATACTAAACAAAAATTGCCTCAAATATATAGAAAGCTCCTCCATGTACATTCAGTATAACTTAAGCTGGTAAAAGACGTGCGCTAAAACCTGCAAGTCTTTGCTGATTTACCGTCTGGGAATCCTGACTTCAAATCACGACTTTTAGAAGGGCAGCAAATTTGATCTTTCCCAAGACGAACCTTTCAGCTTGGAGCACACTCACGCGCTGAACCATCTTCAACGTCACAGAATCCTATATGAAACCCTTTCAAACCCGGAGGTGCAGAGAAATGATGGAAACATCAATATGTTAGCGCTCGAAGTCGATGCATCAACACTTCCATGAGCTCAGGTATGAAAACAGGGAGGTGATGCAGGTCTAATCCAGCGGCGTCCACACTATGGACCTCAGGTTGAATGCTGCAGGGGCGATATGGCTAAAATCACCATAAACAGCTTAAAAAAATAAGAGAAATACCAAAAGAAAAAAGCTTGAAAATGAGGGAAACACATGCACAACTACTTGAAATAGAGTCGAAACAATTGAAGAAATTTAAATTGTGATAAGAAGACGGTTAAAACACTAAGATCAGGTCCAAAAACAGCAGAAAATATTTTTAAATGTTCCACATCCTTAATGGAAATTGAAACTTTTTGATAGCAAATCTTTGGTAGTAAAAAACAAAATTATACTTGAAACTTTTTAAGCCGCCTCATTTCAAAGGTAAACTTGTTATGTGGCTCCACTCCATTGATTTGGTTTTTCATTTGATTTGGTGGAAAACAAATGATGGTGGTCTGGAAGTGCAAAACACTCCAAACTTCAGAAAACACTACCAAATCCACAAAAACACAACAAACTTCAGAAAACACTACCAAATCCACAAAACACTACTAAGAGGAGAAAACACTACAAAATCAAGAAAACAATTCAAAATTCAGAAAAGAATTTGGTAGTGTTTTCTCTATTTTGTAGTGTTTTTGTGGATTTGGTAGCGTTTTGCACTTCCAGGCCACCATAGAGAAACGACCTTGGCCATAAAGTTTGCAGGCTGCTGGTGCAGACAGAAGAAACTCCGCTGCTACTGAAAGATTGCCAACAACTGATTCACAATGATTATTCTATAGAAACACCATTAGTTTTTCATAAAGCCAGTCAATATATTCTAAATTCAGTTCCACATTCTGTGACGTGTTCAATATGAACATTTCCATGATTCCGTCCTCTGGTCATCATGCTACAGTGGATAAACATAACTGGGTTAATGACTTGGGGACGTTGTCCTGTGAAGCATGCGGCGGTCCGCCGTCACATCCAGGCGGGCGGTCGTTGGTATTCAGGACGGCGTGGGCGTCTGATGGACAGATAACCATGAAGAGAAGAACAAAAGGGACATTCCATTTTTCTTTGTGGTGATTTGACACGAGAAGTCACACGTCACGTGTTGATTTGTGAGCTTCAGACGGAGTCGACAGAAATCCGCTCCCCTTTTGATTGGGCTACAGCCCCCATAATTAATGCTAAGGAAAGCAAATCAGCTTGTGACAATATTTACTGTAGAGGCGTGCATGTGACAGTATATTGGACGTACGACAAGCATTCAGCAGGATGTTCTGGCCCATTAAACAAATCAGCAGCAGCAGAGGAACAAACTCGGCAGGCGTTCGAGAACAGACCGATTCCCACTAAAGGAAACGGCAGTGAGAGCTGACCAAACATTTAGTGATATTCAATAGAAGCTCTTATGTGAAAATACTTCCTAACTTTCTGGGTAAATTGATTGTGAGTGCGAAAGTGATGTAGACTGGTTAACCAGCTTGCTGGCATTACTCTGATGCACCAACAACATGTTCATCTATTATCATTATTTTTTTTTTTTGCTTTTTCTCAAAATAACTCAGTAACTAAACTTCAAAACATTTTGTTTTTTAGCAATTTACCAGCAGATTTATAAGTAGAAACTTCATTGACACCAGTACAACGAGATTAAAAAGTGCCAACCCATCAGTGCATCATAAAATCAATAAAAGTACAACAACAAGCTAGAATGTGTAACGTGAAAAAGAATTGATAGTTTTGATGTCAGAAAGCCTGAACCGAACACACGTCGTCCAATCTCAAGTCAAATATCAATATTTCTTTGCACAATCATGAATCACAGCAGCTTTTAACCAAGGTTTCCTTTTATATATATATTTTTTCGTTTTTTATTGAAAAGCCACTGATTAGTCCCTTTTGAGAAGCGACAGGACAAAACAGTGAGAGACTCAGACACTTCAGCCAGATTCATTTAAAGAAGATAAAAGAAGTGATGAAATGGATCGACTACAAAACTGTTTAACAATGAGTACTAACAATGATTGGTTGGGGGGGGGGGGGGGGGGGGGGGGGGGGGTCAGGTCATGACCCTGAATGTGAATGAATAAATCATGTTGCATGTTGATGACTCTCAGGATGTTTGTGCTTTTGTTTTGACGGGGGCTGTGACTTGGTGGACGATGTTACCTGTGTCTATATGGATTTCCTATATGGTTTCAGTTAAACTACCCGACGCTAATTGGTGAGAAATGTCCGATCTGGAAATGGAAGAGGAAGTCTTATAATTCCGCTCCGACGTTGAATACGATCGCCTCCAAAACACGAAGCTGCTGTCGGTTGTTTCCAGTCCGCCGTTACCACGGGGGACGATCAGCGCAGTAACAACAGTCATGATTTTTAATATTTGGTGAATTATGTCTGGATATAAAACCCCACAGAGGAGCTACTGCGGCAATCCGTGCTTAAATCGAAATGAATAAATTGGTGCCTCGGAGGCTGCGCTGCTGCAGACTGTAAGTTGTTGACGTTGCCTCAAGGCTCCACAGATCAGGATCCGTCAAGGTGTTGATTATCAGACAGCACGACATCCTCTGAATTAGCATTGTGAGGTGGGACTTGCATGGATTCAACAGGGGACTGATGCAATATTGGTTTTCATGTTGTGTGTGTTTGGCGTGTCCGTACAAACTGGCTTTTATAACCGTTCATCAAACGATTAATGTATTTGACATTAAAAAAAAAATTTGCTTTTTTTATGACACATTAGGCTCATTGAGTGTGAATTACAAGGTACCATTGTGTTTTAGTTCAACATAAGTGCAACAGGTGATCGATCTTTCATGGCAACAGCGTTTCCTGATGGACTTCAGCAGGAAAACACAAGAATGGTTGAAAAAAAACAAAAAACTTGTTTATCAGATGTTTTCCTTCTCAGGAGAATCAAGCATCTGTAGGATGTGCTGCATCAGTAGCGCCTTCGAGGCCCCGTTCACACCACAAAATATTGTGAAAACGCATGGTTTTTACGTTTTCGTTTCAGAAGGTGGAGTCTTTATGTAGGGTTGTTTTTGTTATGAAACCACACAGAGGACAATTTGCTATAAACATTAACAAAGGCAAGTGAATGGATTCATATGGACGAAGTTGGATTATTACAGCATTACAACTATAAAAGTACCAAGTCCCAGACAACCCAGATAAAGTTAAATCCACAATCTATCTTAAAATATAGAAAAGACAAGGCGGATGAAATGCACCCATGTTGGAGTTTGGGGGCTTATTTTGTGGAATATTCTGAAATTACTGCATTTTCTTTTTTAGCTGTGGGCAAATGCATCAGTGTTTCCTCGGCCTAAAGAGGTTCTAAAGGAAGCACTGAGCCTCCTTTCCTTAGTTTATTGAGAATTCGAACGTTCCTTATCATGGCCGCCACTTTAACACTTGCCGGGGGTTTAAGGAGAAGTGGATAGGAAAGGAGATAGGAGGGACTATTCGGATGCACCCTGGGTTTTCCCAGCAGAATATGTACTGGGAGTCATGTCACTCTGGTGTCCGCCATTGTTGTTATTGGCCATCTACTGAGCGATTCACTATCACCTTGGTGCGCATGTGCAGGAGCAGTGTTTTCTAAAAGTTGCATTTTCAGGGGCTACGAGTGCCGTTGTCGTGTAAACGGACGCTCAGAATGCAACGAAAGTTCTGCATCATTAAAAGAGTGCCCCGGCGTTCACTTCCCAAAGGGGAACCAACATTGCAGGTGGTCTTAATATTGTGGCCGTCGATCCGAAACACTTGAAGTACAAAGACGAGACGGCATCGAGCGATCGGCTCGCCGCGGGATCAGCGGAGGACCGACTTTCATCTCGGTGGACACTTGAATTCTGGCATCATCCACCTGACATACAGTATGCACACAGAGCTTCTGCGTTTGTTTAATGAGGTTCCAATAAAGCCGAGTGTGTGTCACTTATTCTCAAACCAACAATGTCGTCCAGGTTTAATTTCCTCCACGCCTCCGACCCCGTGTTCCAAAGACATCGGGGAGTTTTAACGTCTTTTTAGGATTTCACAAAAGACCCACTTGTGATCCTAAAGTTCGCACCGATTGATCGCTGGACAGCCGTTTGTATGTAGATACACAGAGCATCAAGTGTTTGTAATACCAGTAACTGAAAAAAAACTACTTTAAAAATAAAAGCACCATCATATAAATACTGCACATGTTATGTGTAATCTTAGGTTTAACTTTGTATTCCTCATTTTCTTGCTTTTTGCTTTATTTCTAACAATCTGAACCTAGAATGGGACGTTGCTTGAAAAGCACTTTTACAGCTATGTAATTAATAAAAAAAAAATTAAAATTAATTCCATGTTATATTGTTCATCATGGTTTCAGCAGTTATTGGCAAAGACAGATGATGGCGAGATGGAGAGACAGCAGGCGAGGCAGAACCCAGATTGAAATTCCCGGCAATGATATAGATCCACGAAGAGAAAATACAGCTGAAGGATTGACTTCAACCAAAACAAAAGAATTTACACAAGCATTTAATTAATTAATTAATAATTAGCAAGAGTTCTAAGCCACACCAGCTCACCCTGACTTTAAGGCAGGGGTGTCAAACATAAGGCCCGTGGCCCAAAACCGGCACACAAGAGGCCCCAATCTGGCCCAACAAATTCCCACGCAAACTGACAAAAATGCAAAAAAAAATTTTTTTTGTCTCTGATGGTGATTTTGTGAAAACTGGCAAAAGGCTGTTAAAAGTTATAGAATTTTTTGGGGGGAGTATTTCAGAAACTTTTGCACCACACAGTGTCTTTAAAATTGGCTTCATGTTGGGGTTGCAGTAATTTTCGATACCAATTGTGAAACATTGAGGAAAAACAGATTTTTAAAGTTAAAATTTAAATGTTATCATGGAACTATTTTATCTATCCGGCCAGAGTTTGACACCCCTGGTTTATAGGACTGATGAGGGGAGAAAAAAAAATCTGACGTTTAATTTGAAACTACTTCAAAGGATTTGTTCTGTGACTTCAAAGAATGAAAGAAGGAAACCGAATAAAATCCATTTTCTATACCGCTTTATTTCTATTTCACCGCACTTAAGCACAACTTTTAATCAAGTTACAAGAGGAATACTGCAGCGCTTTTACTTTGCCTGACGCAATTTCCTCTCCCAAAATGAGCTGTTTACGTCCAGTCGCGGATCCCCAAAAGTTTGTTAACCTAGTTTCTTGTTTGTGTCCTCGGACTGATTCAGAGTTCTTGACAAAAGCTGTTGCTGCAGTGATTATTTAAAGTATAAAGTCATCATGCTACTGCACCGCCCACATTCAGAGAGTCACACAGGCAGAGTGTGAATTCATCACGGCCACTGAAAATCTAATTGCGCTTGCAGGAGGTGACACAAAGCCATAAAGATGACGCAAAACATGGCCGCCCGCTCAGGTCAGGGGGAAGATACTCTATGACATACAGTGTATGTCTTCAATTTGCAGGCTGAACATCAAAACAGGCACAAATCAGAATGACAAGTTGTTGTTTTTTTTTTTTTTTTATCCCCCCCCCCCCCCGCCAGCATTAGAAAAATCCAGGCTTTTCCTCAAAGTGTCAGCTGTGGACAAACCAAACGTTTCCACCATGCGGTGTCGTCAAACTAAAAAGGAAACCAAGCAACACATCCGTCCTCCGCAGATTGGTCTTTTGACTTTACACAAGGTGAAGTTTTTGCTCATTGTCTCAGCACATGAGTCAGACGTTGAAAACAAACAAACAAAAAAAAAAAAAGAAGCTGTGGCCTTCAGGATAGCTGGAGGAAGAGGGGAGGAGCCATCAGAGGGGCTTTATAAGAGGGAACAGAGACCCTCTCTCCAAGTGCAGGAAAGTCCTTTTCTTTAACGGTGGAGAGTGAAATCAACTGATCCTGCATGCGTCCGGATCACGGGAGTCTATCTTGACGATCTGCAGTCAGCTTTTTTTTTGTTTGTTTTTGGTGGTTTTTTTTCCTGTTTTTTTTTTTTTTAAATTATTATTTGCACGATGGAGGCAGTGAAGTTTGCAGCTGTGCTGTTCGCGGTGGTGTTCGTGCAGGTGTTCGGCGCGCTGGGGAGTCCGCTGGCAGGCGACCAGGAGAACGGAGACGTCTGGACGGTGGACAACTGGCAGGTGAAGACGAAGGAGGGGGAAACTAACCAGCTTGCAATTACTTGCAAAGATGGAGGGTGTAATAATAAGTTTAATTGTCTTGTATCCAGCATTTCTCCAGGGTTTATTGTGAAAACTTTGTTGTTTCTTTGATGGGTTTAACATTTCAGCACCTCGGAGAGCGACACCCAGTCAATTACTGGATTAATGCAATAAGTACAATTTGATTTGCGCGCGATCATAAAAATGTTCAAATGTATAAATGTTGTCTGTGGCTATAAATATACATTCTGAAAAAAATGTACCATATAAATTGAAATTATTACAATTTATATAGAATATTTTTTTTTTCTAGTCATGGAAAGAAAATATGTATACATGTCAAAACTAAATTTCACGTTGAATTGAAGTTTTCTTTTTCACACAAATGTTTATGTTGTATACAGGGCATGTATACCATGGCATTTATTTGTAAGTGTGAGATTTTCACGATTCAATATATTTATTATGTGCAGAAATATAGACATTTACACTGCACAATGAAAAGCTTACGTTGCTGGTCCACCCAACTTATAATTAACTAAAAGAAAATAAAGAGAAGGAACAGAGTATGCACAGATAAATAGGCCACTAATTATAAAATAAATAAAGATAAGACATAGTATAAAGGAAAACAGCAGCAAGGAAGTGTTAAGGTGAATCAAGATGAAAATTTCCTCCATTTAAAATGCTATTTTATAATTCAAAAAATGTATTATTAATATATATTATAATATATATATATATAATCGTGGCCAAGATGAACAATTGAACGACAAAAATGATCAGAAAACTTAAATATTCTTGAGGATAGAAAGCATACAGACTTATTGTGTGTGGACAGTTGTATAAATACTTTATTTTAGCCAAACAGTTTATAAATGAGGTCGTGTCGTGTTTAAAAGAGCTGCACGTGCTAAAACTTGACGTCTGAACCTGCGCAAAGCGATGTCAGTTCGCACGAACATGAACTGCGTCATCTGGGGGCGAAAAAAGTTTGCGTGTATCAGAGATTTGGTTTAATTCTCCACACAAACGAGTAAAAGACGTGGCATTCTTGCAGTGGGCCTGACATGCCTGGACAGCTCAGATCGAGGAGTGTGAAGCATCTTTTACTCCCTTCGAGCGAAATAGTGAATCTCAGATGAACTTCTTCGAAATCCCTTAAAAAATAATCGAAATCAGACACTAATTAATCTGTCTTCTTTGGTTTCTGGGTGATGCAAAAGTGATTTATAATTACATTTATTAAGGAATGTCTTATCTGGGTAACATCAAGACGCTTTAAAAGGATTTTCTAGGTTTTAAATTGTTGAATATTCAGATTAAAGGGATAACAAGGGGACATATCAAAGTAAATGGCTTTTAGTTTTTAATATTCTGTCTCCCGGTATACAAGGGAACTGTGTCATTTTGAGCCTATAATTTGCTGTAATTCTTGCTGATTTCTGGCAGCCCACCACAACCCCGAGCAGCTGGTTAAGTGCTGTTCAGTTTCATCACCTGACAGCTCGTTTACATGAAGGATAACCCGCCGCACTCCATCCTGCAGCCCACTAACACAATCACATCCCTCGTTTATGTGTGTGTGTGTGTGTGTGTTGTGTTCAGGGTTACCCGCTGGAGAGAGGACTCAGCATCCGCCTGGCAGACCTCATCAAGCGGTCCAAGGCGCAACAGTTCCACGGCCTGATGGGGAGAAGCTCAGGTAAACAAGCACATAAACACCGTTGTACTTAATGCGAGGGGGCGGAACTGAATAGATTCTTTTGAAGCATGTCACGCTCCAAAATATGAGTCACGATGCCACGGAAACTCCGCTGGGTTTGTAGTTTGACAGCGACTTCTGTCTTGCAGGTGCGTCTCTGCCTGTGAGACTGGGAAGGAAAAGTGAGTTTCATCACAACTTTATGAAGATTTTATTGTCTGGCTGCTGCTCTTTGCTCTTTATGATGCCAGTTCTTTTTTTTTTTTTTTGTTGCCCCTCGTAAAAAGATCTTTTTTCTCTTTGTATCAGGAAATAAAGGAGAAATGTTTGTTGGACTCATGGGCCGGAGGAGTTTAGCAGAAGGTAAATGGGAAACCGGTGCAACAATTCAAAGATGAATTTTTTATTTTCTTCTGTTTTTATGAATGTTGTGTTCTCTTTGTTTACAGACGAGGAGGAAGAGTGGACAACCGACTCTTACTGATGACAAAAAACTGGAATACAAGGAAACGTCACCTTAAACACGAAAACGATGCCCCATTTTAATTCTAAAGTCTGATTCAGTCTCACATTGTTGATCAACGGGACCTTGAGAATGACACTGAGACCACAGCACTTTGTGTTGCTATTTTTCTTTGTATGAAAAGTGCTCTCTCAACAAAATAAAGTTTGATTTGATTTGAAAGGTCCGATCACCCGTTGCAACGACTCGAAACGATGCAAATCAAATTCCCTCCCCATCCACGCCTATAATCTATGTTGTCATATTCAGAATGACCTACATGTAAGCCTCTTGTATTTCAATGGAGTCTGCTGATTTCATGCCAAATGCATTAAAGATCATCCCATTAACTCGGCGTGTTTTCTTTCTGCATGTATTCAAAGTCACTATTTGCAACAGTTGTTTATAAGTATATTCATATTTCTTTCCTACACGGGTTAATTTTGAGGAAATGGACTTTAAGGGGGTTTACTTTAAGACTGAAATAAAAAAGAACACATAAATCATTATTTTCCACATATTGTAGTACACTGTGCCTGCTTGTATTTGTAGTTTTTTGCTGATTTCATCAAATCATATACACAGAATTACAGAAAAATGCTGAATCAGATGATGAATTAACCAACGTTTCTGTAAACATCTTGAAAATAACAAAAAATAATGTGTTTTCTGGAATCAAGTTGCGTCTTTATTTTGGTTCCACTGCTGGAGAATGATCACAAAACAACCACAATAAGTGACTGTTTCCTCCATAACTTCATCTTTCAATATCTAGTAGTTTCTCTTTATCGTACTGACATGTTTGACTGAGAAGTTCATGTTACACATATGTGACCTGCTGGAGATTCTTTGGAAGGTTCTGAGGAAGTCCTGGGGACAAACCTGATTGCTCGTCGTTCTATTGTTTCTGCTTTCTGGTACTGTTATTGAAACTTTACAAATATCATGATCATGGTCTTGGATTATGAGAAATATACACGTCAAATTATGTCAGTGGCAAGAAGATAGCAGTAAAACTTATTCACAATCTGATTAGCATGACTGGAGGATTCTGAAAACAGAGAAATGTCATTTCTAAAAACATTAATTCATATCTTTTATCATCTTAGAATTTTTTGTTCTGTTCTGGCACCAGAGCCCCAATTCAATACCAGCTGACATTAAGGAAAAGGGAAGGGTGGGTGTGTGTGTGCGCACACACACACACACACACACACACACACACACACAAACACACACACACACACACACACACACACACACACACACACACACACACACACACACACACACACACACACACACACACACACACACACACACGACTAATTAACTAGAATTCTTCAGCTCTCACAGGGTAAAATATTGTAATTTTTAAATAATCCTGTACGTCGACACCATAACATTGAAAACACGATCTCCAGCTGAAAAATGTCAAGAAGCTCTGATGTTACACAAAGCTGCAGATTTCAGTCAGAACGCAAAAAAGTTAAGAACATTTCAGAAGTTGGATTAAAGAAAATGCAGTATTTAGAAAAAAAAATCACCTCATCCTCCAGCAGTTTTCCCTTCATGCCTCTCTGTTCTTGCTCACTTGATTTGAATCAGGTGTGTGGGGGGCGGAGTGTTTAAACATGAAGAACAGCACCTGAAGTCTTCCTAGATTATATATATATATATAACATCAATGCCAGAAACTGCTACTTAAATATAAAAAAACTACAATATCAATCCAAAGACGACAACATGAATATCAAACTGTGCCATAAATGCAAAAATACTACAATATAAATGCCACAACTACAAGTAAAGGCAAAAAATGTAACACAAAAGCAAGAACTTCAACATAAATACCAAAAACTATAATATAGATGCAAAAAACTACCATATAAATGCAAAAACTACAGCATAAATCCAAAAACTAGAACATGAATATGACAAAACTGCATTATGAATACCAAAAACTACAATATAATTCCTAAAACTACAAGATGAATATCAAAAACTACACCATAAATACCAAAAACGGTGCCATAAATACAAAAAAACTACAATATAAATGCAAAAACTGCTACTTAAATATAAAAAAAATACAATATCAATCCAAAGACGACATGAATATCAAAAACTACAAAATAAATACCAAAAACTGTGCCATAAATACCAAAAAAACTACAATATAAATGCAAAAACTGAAACACCGTTGCCAAAAACTAAAACACCCCCCCACACACACACACACTTTTTTTAAATCACAAATGCTAAAGCTACAAAACAAGCTCCACCTACAACACCAATCAGAAAGCTTCAATATATATATATAAAAAAAAAAAAGATTTTGGGTCGTGGAAATGTTGTGTTTTGTTTACATGAAGACTCCAACAAAAAAGAAGCAACAAATGTTTATCTACTAACCAGAACTCGTCGATTCTGAATGAATCTACTTTGATGAAAATCATAAAACACATGTTGAACAGTGCAAAGTTTGTTTGTTTTTAACAGCAATTTATCCAATTCACACATTTTAAGCAAGAAATGGTGAAATACTTGAGACTGTGGTCCGACTGCTGCATTTCTCGCCGTTCTGAAACAATAAACACGTCAGCCGCTTGTTTCACTGTTTTCATTTATTGAACAAGAAGGTGAGGAGGCGAGTACAAAAAGCATGACCGAGCTACATATCGATGCCACGCTACTTCAGTGTGTGTGTGTGTGTGTGTGTGTGTGTACAGGTAGCACTACTACAACAGCTTGCTGGTGACTGATGAGCGGTGAGGAGAAGTGACTGTGAAGCTGCTCGTCTATAGCTGCCATTGGCACAGAAAACAGAAAAACAGGTTTAGATCCTTTTTTTTAAATAAGGAAATTGATCAATTCTCCACACGCGCCGGCTTTTCTCACCAAGGAAATTCGACATTCAGGTCTTTTTTGTTTTTAAACTCTCTGTGTCTGTTTTATATCACAAAAAGAGACTAAAGCCCAAGCCTGATGTTTCTCACTTGTCATTATGAATCACCATCTTCTGGTTAAAAAAAAAAAAAAAGAAGAAAGAAGCCAATACTCAACAACAAAAGAGACTGTTTATATGTGGAACATCATGATCAGGAGTGTTATTTCTTTGAAACTCCAGCTCAACATTAAGTGCACTTCCTTGTTAATGCACTTTAGAAAGAAAAAAAACAAAAAAACTTCCTGGACACACAAAAAGTCAGGAGTAATTTCAGTCAACAAGACATTTCAGAGAGATTTATTGAGAACAGGTGCTAAAAGGTTCTTTAAAAAAAAAAAAAAAAAACCAACCCCAGCGGAGGTTAATATTGACTTTTACTGTCAGACTTTTTCCACCTCGCGTGACCCGGTGAAGACAATGAAAGTACAAACATAGAACTCATAATGGAGCAAATAAAAACAAAACAATACAATAAAAACAACCACAAAAATAAGACCGAAGAAAAAGAAGCATCTTGAAATTATAAAGTTGAAAGGCAACATTTTTAAAAAAAACACAAAGTAATAAAAGAAAGGAGTTGTAACTTAAAGATTCAACACAAAAGCTGCACGACAAAAAAAAAAAAAAAAAAAAAAGCCTCATTAAATCAAAGAGGAGGGTTTTCTACTCTTGGCTGAAAGATTCCCACAACATATTTATTCAGCACGATGACTAGAAACAGCGAGAGGTGGATTAAAAAAACAAAACAAACACAAACAAAAAAAAAACAAACCCTGTGAAATTTTATCTCTTTAATAGGTTTTCTAAACAAGCCAAGAGGTGAGATTTACAGTGCCCTCTTGTGGTTGTGCTAAATATGGCAGGAGCACTTTTCTGGATTTATTCCAATAGTTTTATTGGCTAAGGCCGCGTTTACTAGTTTACCCGACGCTTTCAAGTAAAAACGCAAAACTTTCATTGCGCTTTGGGTGTCCGTTTACACAACAACAGTATTTTATATATGGTCGAGAATCACCTGTAACACCAATTCCCCCGCCTGGCCATACGAATGTCCATGGTTTCCCTTCGTTAATGTTGATGTGTGTGTGTGGTTTTATTAAATAAACAACCAACAGCGCCGACTTGTGGCCTGGCATGCACACTACATCGTGTTCAGCTTCTCTACCGTTTCAGTGTAAACGGACAAAAAATTAAGCATTTTCACTTGAAACGTCACGTAAACGGGATCTAACTGTAACCAAACAGCATCTCTGTTACAGTATTGGCATGATTTATCTATTTTTTAATCACCATGGCAACAAATTATAATTCCCCCCCCCCACACACACTTCTATCCAGCATGAAGACAGTCGGTGGAAAGTTAACGGCTCAGTGAAAATTGGTTAATTCAATTAGTAACGTCGGCATGACGATGAACTGAATGTTCACGGTCACATATTAAAGCTGTGACACGTCTGGTAGATTATTAAGTTATGAGAAGGTCGACGATGAGGTCCTACTACACCGTCCCTATTGGAGGATCCATTCTACCTGCCAGGTTGTGTGACTCTTAAAAACATAGTAGTTTCGAGTATTCTTAGATATTCACCCCCCAATATATTTTCCTTTCCTTCTCCTGGAACGAAGCGGAAAACACTGGCTTGGCTAGAATAAGCTTGGCTGTAAAATCAATAAATATGAAGATTGTCGATAAACTCAATTTTCCGATCAATAACGGTACGGGAACAAACAAAAAAAATACACACATGACAAACGCTGCCAAGCGTTCCAACTGAGCTCCATCCAAAAGGCCGTCCCGGTAATTTCATAAGTGCTGGCAGCCGTAACAGTTGGCAGTAACAAGGGGTGACGTCTTGATCCCATCGTGTGGCACCTTCCATAAACCTCTGAAATGTAAATGACCTCGGTTCATCGTCTGCCACGGCGGTGCTGAAATCCCTCTCCCGTACCTTAACAAGAGCTTCTAGAAACATTCAATTCTACGTAGTTGTTTTTTTCTGATAAATATTTATATTCACATAGAGGCCAGTCCTACGCAGTGAGACATTCCTCGACTTGCCTTTACGCAGTTAACATATTTCATTTTTCTTTAAAAAGAATATAAATAGCTTATTTAAAAAAAAAAAAAAGAAAAAAGAAGAAGATCTATTTAAAAACACCTGCTGGGAAAACACAGCTACATAATTATACATGTTAATAGACACTCAATTTAAAAAAAAATAATAATAAAAAAAGTAAGATAGAAGCTTAAAATGGGCCGTTTAGCGTTCATACAGTGGTAAAACCTGAAGAGGTAGAAAATGTATCAAACATTAAGAAATTTCACGAAACCAAACAAAAGGAACGAGGTCAGATAACCTCAAAGAGACGAGCAGACACTGTGAAATAACAAAGATGTATTTACGGGCAAAAATGTACTGGGGGAAAAAAAAAAAAAAAAAAAAAAAAAAGCGTCGCCATGGTAACGGTCCAAACGTGGCCAGTGGCAGCTACAGCTTCCTCGCTAACTGACCGCCCGCCCGGGTTTGTTACGTGAGAGAAAAGCAGAGTGACCAGTTAGTTCTGGGTTCAAACAGCCACTGTTTGGTCTCATCGAGATGAATAATGAGACAGAATTGATCCTGCGTCGGTTTGAGATGCAGCGTGTGCTAAAGTTATTCTGAGGTTTGATTTCTGTTTCAAGGAAATACTGAATTTCAGCATTTTATTTTTTTAATTCAGAGTAACTGAAAAGCGGGAAATCCCCGACTTCAAGTAAAGAACCGACACTCTGGGGACACTGGGGATTTCCCACTTTGAAACAGCAATAGTGCCACATATATTCAAATAAATTATTTCAACCTTACTCTCGTTACATTCAAGTGTTTGGATCATCACAGCATAGTCCGACATTTTAGCTCCAACAAGAATTTCAAGTCTTTCCCAGTTCGAGTGGGAACTCCCTGCTGAGCGAGTACTGGAGTACCGGAGTACTGGCGGCTGGTCAGTGTCTGCCAGAAGGCGTTTGCCGGAGGGAAACAGGTTTGTTCGATATCGCCTGTCGCAGATTAGATTATCCACCGAGCTCTGGAGGCTTGACGACTGAGAGAAATGATTACTTTTCACTTTTACTTACGGCAAACGATAAACGACACTCTGCGTATGCCGACGTCTTAGATTTTCATTATGTGGTCATGTGTTGGGGAAGCATGAATATCCCAAGACCCGCCCCCCCCCTCGTCTCCGACTGGCTCATCACTTCACTACTCTGTTTGTATAAATTACTTTCATACATCAGTTATCACGTTAAAATGGAAAATTTGCTTTAGTTTTCTTCACGTAGTCACAACATTAGAATCTTTTTAAATTTGCACCTGCCAGCAAGGCAGTGAGGCAGTGAGGCTGATGTCCAATTACAGGATGCCATGAATTAGAAGCGGGTGTTCCAGTTTGACATGAGGAAATGGAGAAACGCTGAGGAAAAGAGAAGTTTGTTGTTGTGACTACTAGAGTAGAAACCCCTTTAATTATGGGTAGAGAGGAGCTCTGTGTGCGTTTTTTGGAAAGTTTATAATTAAATAAATTTAAATTATTTGAAGATGTAAAAACAAATAGTAAAGAACAGTTTTAGCAGCATGAGAACTAATCATTCACATTACTAACCAGATTTGCCTTGAACTCAGACATTTGGGATTAATTACAATCACTTTAACTCCACTACGTTTTCAACACATTTCATGTCAGAATTTTTTATTTTTTCTGATTCAGAGAAACATCTAACCGCAGTTTCCTCTCCTCACAGGCGCCAATCAGGCGTTTGTTGGACTTGTTGGGCCGATTCGGTGACTGTTTGAACCCGGAGCGACGGCTGACTGGAAGCGATTAGTGTGAGTTTGTGTGACAGTTTAAGCTCGGGATTTGTGAGCATGCCAGTGTACAGAGATCTGTGTGTGTGTGTGTGTGTGTGTGTGAGGATGAAGTGTAAAAAAGAAGCTCCTCTACGTCCCTTTAGGCGGGGTCCATTTTAAGGCTGTGGGGTCAATGGTCTTGCCGCTCCCCCGTTTGGTTTCCTTGGCCTTCCAGTCATCAATAAGGTCCTTAAAGGGAAACAAATTCAGCTTCGTGGACAAACAAAAACAAAACACTGAATAATAAACTTTGTGTCCTACCTGTCTTTTTAAAACCAGGTGTTTTCCCTTCCAGTATTTGAGCATTTGTAGGGACTGTAGCGTGCTGACGATGTCCACCGGGTTCACCGCCGTCTCCTGGCTGATCTCTGGAGAAATTCACAAACAAAAGATCGAGTATGAGCTGAAAGCTGAAGTCTTCCTGTACCAGCAGAGCATCCGTCGGCTTCAGACTGTGAGACTCTACATCTCTGTCGGACTTTTCACTCAATGTGCCGAGGGCACATCCATTTCCCACATTCATAGCACCGACGATGCCTCTGAAACACTCCATCATAACTTTAAACTTGAACACATTCTCAGCCGTTTATAAAATGTAAAAACGCAGCGGTTTAGGTCGAACTAATCAAAAGCCTTTTGAGCGATGATAAAAAAGCAATTTGTGCTAATTATTCCAGTCACAGAGGAGGTCGTGAAGGGACGGAGAGATGGCGCTCTCAGAGCAGAACACGGTGACTCATAGCAGTCAGTCCTCTCTCTGTGGGTGTGAGGTTCAAACAGATTCTTAAATTCTCAATGAAATGCAGGAAGATGAAGACGGAGGAGGGTGGATGTGAGGGCAGTGTGTGTGACTGGGCTGTTTTGTTTTGTTACCCTGCTGTGGTTTACGTCTGAGCCCGGTGAAGGGCGACTTCCATTACTTTGAAAGCTCCTCATCTGACGTGAAAACAGTTTGTGAACTGTGGTGAATCACTGCAATACTGAAGATTTCTAAGTTTGTTACTGTTTTAATAAACAAATAGCCGTTTGAAAACGAAGGTGTGACTGTGGTTTGAAAATTGGAGGGTGCCGGATGCCCGCCCTGCATCCTCAGTGTTTGGTTGACCTACTTTTGCCCAACCGACCAGTGAAGTCTCGTGCACGTCCACCACTGCTGCTCACTATTCCGCTCAGACGGCGTGGCCTCTGATTCATTCATGAAACAGGTCACACCTGACTGCACGGATGCACAATGTGAATAACGTCACAGGTCGAAGGAACGCCGTTTCGTGGGCGAGTTTCCAGCTCCTGACCCGGGCTACATCCTTGCCTCATGCTTACGAGACCTGCGACGGTGGTGAGGCACAGACCTTTGATGGAGATCTCTTTGCCCTGAAAGCTGTTCAGGTAGCGAAGCAGCACTTCTTTCCAGTAACTTCTGTAGCTGATGAGTCCCAGGTCGGACAGCGGCCGCTCGGGTGAACCCACCTTCTCCTCCACTTTGGACAAAAGGTAACCTGAGAGGACGAACCAAACGGAGCTTAAACTCCTCCTCGACCACCGCAACGTGTGATTGACGACTGCAATATTGTAATCTCAAGAGTCTGTACTCAGGCAGTATCTATATCTGGTGTTATTGTTCCGTGGCCAGCGTGCGGGATCACACAGTGTGCGTACTCACTGAAGTCTATGAGCATCTTGCCGTAGCCCTGCCTCATGTACTGGGGCATGGTGAGGATGCAGGACACGTTGTAGTTCAAGAAAGAGTTTTTCTCCTGCGGGAAAACACGAAACACATGAAGACAACACTTCCGACAGACACAGGTTCCTCCCGGTCACAAACTCATTGCAAAAGTGTAAACAATCACTTCTCCTTTTTGTATAAATCTGGTTCACTGAACTAACAATAACAATACTTAATAAGTCATCAACTATTTCTATTCTAATATGCAAAAACCAAAAAACAGCATTTGTTTCAGAATTTACATATGAAGTAATCTGATATTATATCATACGACGGTCAGTGACTGAGCACTGGGGGATTATCTGGGGGGAGTTTGCACATAGAATCTTTATTTGCCTTCTTCAATAGTAGGTGGCCTCAAAAAAATAAAATAAAAACAAACATGAAACAAAGCATATGTACATGAGATAACAGATAAATTCAAAGCCTTTTAGAAAGACTGATCACGAAAGAGATGAATTTGTTTTTCTCTCTAGGCATCAGGTATTTGTGTCTTCAGGTAGTAAACTTGATTCATTTTGTGCAAATCAATCACGTCATTAATGGTCTTTCCAACTGGCGTTCTGCTCATTCCGGCAAGATCCAATGGTGTACTGTTAAGATTGCAAGACAATAGTCCAAGATGCATGTAAAAGTAAAAAAATGACTTGAGAAAACTATTTTTAAACATTCTTTTAAATTAAAAACCACAAGTTTCTTAAATTCTTAAATTCAGCCTCATCAATCATGTATGTTTTTGTTTGTAACGTCATCTACTGTCCCATAACTTGCACAACAGTAAAATAACTCTAATATTACCAATGAAATACTCCAATTTTTATATATCTGGGAAAAAACTTTGGGTCTTAGTAGTACTGAGACTGCGCTCCTGGTGCAGATACCTTGGAGAAATACCCGACCAGGTGGCACCCGGTGTTGTCGGCTTCGGTCATTACGTAGAAGAGGAACGGCTCCACGTCGTAATACAGAGTCTTGTGGTCCAGGAAGAGTTTTGCCAGCAGGCACAAGTTCTGGCAGTAGATCTGAGAGAGAACGAGCACAAACAGACATCAGAGTCCATGATTTCTCACAGCTGGCTCATCTCACAAGGTAGGCAGGTTCATCATCGTGTTAAAGCACTTTTTTTTTTTGTTTAAATGAGTAAATGCTGATGATTCCTCACTTTGTTCTTCTTCCCGTCAACCTCAAAGACAGAAATGTTCCCCTTTCTGTAGATCTCGTCGCCTGGAGGATGCTTCCACACACACTTGGCCTTTAGAAGAGACACAAGAGGACAAACAGAGCAGAAATAAGCCTATTCTGCAAGTAGTAAACACCTGCAGTCATTTTTGTCAACACATTTTTGTAAACATTTGTAATTTTCCATTATTTAAATAAGTGGTGTCAAATTAATTTTAGTTCAGGGGCCACACATTACATTGCACCTAAAGTGTGGTGGACTGGTAAAATAGTGCCACAATGACCTTTAAATTTAAACTTATCTTTGTTGTGGTGGTCTACATAATGAAAACATCGACATTTTCACAAAATCAAATCATTAGTACTGAAAATGACTAAAATCTCAACATCGATCAAATTTTAATGATACCGTTTGAAGCGAAATACAGTGAAATGTCAACAAGGTTATCTCAGCTCGGGTCTCAGGGTTGTGTTGCATCAGCTACTCTTCAGTAATTTGTTTAAAAAAAAAAAATAAAAAATTTCTTTGATATTTTTACAATTTGCTTGGTGGATTGACCGGATTGGAGCCTCTTGTGGGCCGGTTTTAGCCCACAGGCCTTATGTTTGACACCACTGATTTAAAGTTTATCATGGTATCTTACTGCTAGAACAAATTGGTTAAATATGAGTTTGACATTCTTATTGAAATTTTAAAAATGACAGCTTTTGAATCAACACCCACTCAGAATGAAAACGCTTGGATACCAGGGAAATGTGCTGAGTGGGATTGGAGTGGAGATTTGACCAGCCTCTATGAGCTGCCTCACCATGTGCCTGCGCAGAATGGTCTGGCTCTTCATGTACTTCAGGCAGAACTCGCACATGTAGAGCCTCCCCAGGCGGGCGTACTCCTCCGGGTACGGCGAGTGGTACCAGGTGTCCAGCTCGTAGCGCCCAAACACGATGGTCTTTATCATGTTGCTGCCCTCCGACACCTGTCCGGCCAGACGGAGCTTCTCCTGCACAGCCGGGACCGGACGGGCGAGGGGAGGCGGAGGAGTGGGCGTGAAGAGGAGGCAGGCGGGAGGGGCGGGGGGAGAAAGAGGTGGAGAAATGTCGCAGTTAATCAGGGAAGAGGCTGACGTAAACCAAAGCCAACACAGGAAAACCTCAGTGGAGCCAGAAAATAAAAAGGGATGAGAGGAAAAAACTGGGATGAAGAAATATGAAGAAATATTGCATATGAAGGAAAATCATCTGAAAAGATTTGATCACTAATATTTACATTTGATACGGATACATGGCAATGATTGTATACCACTAACAGGGTGAAAAAAGTTCACAAATTAATGAAACATATTAGCTGCTTACTAATGCTTCACTAAGCTTTTTATTTGGTAGGGAAACTGACGCCATAGAAAAACGTCTTCCTGTCAGAATGGGTCACAAAAGGAAAAGAGCAGATATAAGAGCAAACACAGAATGACACAAAGTGATCGTCCAAACTACCAAAAATATCTCAGACTCTTCCTGTGCCTGCAGGGGAGGGTGTGCGGACTGAAACAGAGAAGAAGAGGAACAAGGTAGCAAAGGGGGCACACGTAAAAGAAAGGGAAGAGGGAGGGGGAGAGGGGGAAGGGAGGGAAAGTGCCAAGGAGGGAGGTGATGATGAGTTTTCTCTCTTACAAGGTCCTCCGATGCACGTGCCTGCGCTTTCCTGAACAGCTCGAGGTCGTAGTCGCTGGTGATGTTCTCCAGCAGCGGCTCCCGGGTCGCGCCGTGGCTCTGCCGGTGCTCCTGGTGACGGAGGTGGAGGTGAGAACGGTTCATACATTTTGGCGAAGAGAGGTGAAAAACAAAACACAAAATAATTAATCCATGCTGTGTGACTTATTTCACACATACTCACCATGTACTTTTCCTTCTGGTCCTTATTGAGGCCCGAGTTCCTCTTCCTCCTCAGCTCCGTCACCTTCTCTTTGTAGCGAAGCTGACGCTCCGTGGGCGCCTGAGAAGACACGCGATAAACACTGTAACGCTGACGTCCATCTGATCTCTGTAGGTCGGCAGTGGGACGGTGGTGCAGTGGACAGCACTCTCGCCTCACAGCAACATGATCCAAAGACTGTCGCCGAGCTTTCAGGCCCATTTGTCCTGGGTGTTTGTGGGTTTTCTCCAGATTCTACTTCCTCCAACAAGTCCAAAAACCTGCGTGGGGTTCATTGGGGATAATAAATGGCTCACAGGCGGGAATGTGACTGACTTTCACTAAGTGTCCGACTGTGATTGACTGGTAATCTGTTAATGGAGGTATCCTGCTTTCACACCTCAGTTTTCTTCCCCTCCATTAATCAGAAAATGACAAATGTACCATTATTACAAAAATATCTTCTAATATCTTCTAGGTTCTAATTTCCCTCGTCAAAAAATAAATGAATACGTTGTCCTGGATTAAAATCTCTTAATTTATCAGATATCGCAACTGCTTTACAAACAAATATGGTATTTAGTATCATAATCAGCCAACCTTTATTCAATGCATGATCTGAGTACCTAAAAGCATACTGGGACTGGACAATACTGACAGAAACACGGCAACAAAATAATCTTATAAGAATTTTTACTTATTTCTTCAAACATTAAGGCTCATTTTAGGCTGGTTCAGATTCTTTAATTAAAAAACAAGATTAAATTGAATCTTTCAAAACAACTTCAGCCACTGCAGCATTGGACAGCTTTTGATTTTAAATTTGAATTTGAAGAGAAGTCAGTCATCATGTTGCTGTCCCGAAGGGAGGAAAAAAAAAAGAGTTCCCTTAGAAATTTCTCCTCACAGTTAACGCCTGTAATTTACCCTATAAATCTCCAGCTTTATTGCAGCAGCACTCATCCAGAAGAGGCAGCATCCTCTGGGGAAAGGTTGCCGGGGCAACAAAGAGTTGGTGTGTAAATGTTGTAGTGTGTGAAGTCTTCTGGACTTTAAGGGCAAGAGACGTCGTTTTTATTTCACCTACTGCCAGCCCGAACAACCCGAGGGCAGGTTAACAGAATAGTTCCAGTCAATTCAAGTGTAGAAATTACAATTTCTCACCACACTTAAAAAAAGAAGATATTTAGATTTTGTAATTTTGTACAGCAGGTTGCACTTTTATTTAGATGAGCAACACTGAGACCCAGAATTGGGCATCTGACAGTAGCAAAACCACATTACTATTCTAATCATACACTGCGGGTGAAGCGGTGGAATCATACATGCTGAAAAGGCAGCAGAAATCTTTTGATTTGAGAAGCAACAGGCTTTTGCCAATATATACAATACATATACAATAATAGAGAGGGAAGATTTATTTTGTTTTCTAAGATAAATATATGTTTTTTTCATGAAAGTTTTGTAAAAAGTGCAGTAAATGTGAATGTTTTCATTTCTACTTGTGAACAATGTGAAAGATTTGTAGTGTCAGTATTTGGTTAAAATGCTTGTTTTGCCCATACGAGATCAAACGGAGCAGTATATATGAACACTCAACACTGGATGAAGGCAGGCAACACACTGTAAAGGTCCACCAGTCCATCACAGGGTGAACGCACCCACATACACACTTACAGAGTCACTGCTTTTTTGTCCGAGGGAGGATCTGTAGAAAGCCCTGGAGAACATGCAAACTGCACACACTCAAGCAAAGACTCAACATGGGGACCTTCTCTCTAGGAGGTGGACAACTACAGAAAATGCAGATTCGTTATATCTTTCTGTACAAATCGCAGCCAGCCACCACAATATCACTTGACTTGTATCTAAAACCTAATGTCAGTTAGAAAAACATACTGTACCTCGGTTTATTTTGGTGCTAAACTAATAAATTACATAATATGTGCAGGAGTTGGCCACTCTTTCCACGTCGGCTCTGACCCTGCTACAGCGACAAATCGCACAGCGAGGTGAGGAACTTCTGCTGTCTGGAGGGACTTCCCCTCTCTGCACACAGACACAGCAGTGTCACACGGGCAGGGTTACCCTGGTACACACACACAGGTATCTGTCTGTTTTAGGTGTGAGCGTGCGTCATCACGATGATGTCCGTGTTACCTGGTTTCTCGTGGAGTGCCGGTTCTCGTCCTGACGGTGCGACAGCGTCCTCTCCTCGGTCTGTTTGTCCCGTGTGGATGCTTTGCCCTGACAGAACATCAACACCGTATACCAACAGCAGCAGAAACATCGCAGAAGCCCCCTCTGTGTTCCTGGAGGCTTCACAGCTTGACAATTTCAATTTCTTGCTGTTGGTTTTCCTTCACGTCCACCAACCTGACACTCCGTCTCAGTGTGTCGGCAGAAAACTAGATTCCGTTAAAGGTAATACTACGACATTTAAGAAAAACTGAAGCAAAAATGTATTCCTAACAAGAATTGGAAAATAGTGAAAGACAACATGCTAAAAATGGGCAGATCACAGAGTGTGAATAAAAAACTAGCTTTGTGCTCTGGTCGGAGCTTTTAGCCTCAAGTACTTTACTGTTACATCTTCAAGTGTTCGTTTGTGTGAGAGCTCTTCATTTACCTGTTTTACATTCTGAAATAAATACTGAACATACACAACGGTACAGCAAATATACATTTTCTAATTACATACTTTTGAAAATAAGCTGCTAAAAAACCCCCAAAGAAATCCCAGTCATTCCATTGACGTCGATGTTAGTGGTAGCCAGTCTCGTCTTTTAAATCCAGCATCAAGTCTGTTCTCAGTGCAGTAAGAAAAAAAATAATAAAGGCCGATAAATCTCGATCATAACTACATTTACAAAATGTTTTTTTGGTGTAAATTCAAAAGAGCAGTACTGATAACACACTGCGGCGAATCTTTACTGCCACCCAATGCATCAAATGGGCCGTACTTCAATTTGGCCAAACTGCACCGTGACGGGCGAAGACAAGGTTTTGGGCAAAAGATCTAATTCATTTCTGTAAAATGGTTGATGTGAGACTGCGGGGCAGCGGAATAGATTATGCAGACAACTACAGTGGTATTAACGCTGTGTGTGTGTGTGTGTGTGTGTGTGTGTGTGTGTGTGTGTGTGTGTGTGTGTGTGCGTGTATACCTTGCATTCGTCAGCAGAGAGGTTGTGGTAAAGAGGACATCCTGATATGGAAAAATGTCTTTCGTGTCGTCCTGTTAGATGACCTGAAAAACATGAACAAAGGGGAAATCTAAACATAACAAAACAACAACTGAAAGAATTCATAACGTTTTATCTAATGTACACTGACACAGAGTCATATATGAAAATGGATCACCGGACTTCATGATGAGTATTTTATATAGAAACCTGCTTTTCACTACAGCAACTGATCACATCTCGCCTGACTCCTCTTGCTCCCTCTGAGTTTAAAGCATCTTTTTTCTATAAAATAAGACTCGATCTCGATCTCGATCCAGAGAAACATGTGACATCTGCTCTCACCCAGTGAATTGCACCCGGGTGTGGGACACTTCATATTGAAGTTGTAGCTCTCGTGGAAACGCCGTCGCTTGGGCCGGTGAGAGAGGTCGTGGGCGGCGGCCTCTTTGAGCGACAGCTCCTTCGCCAGCCGCTCGTCCTCCTCTTGGGAAACTACGATGTCGTTGCTGGAGGAGACGAGGTCGTTGCTCGGGCTGGACACTTCGAGGTCGGACTCGGACTCGGGGGCGTTGCCTGTTGGCGTTCGTGGAGGGGTCTCGTCCCGGTCGGCCCCCTGTTTATTGTCTGCTCAACCAATCAGGACATGAAAAGCGTATCATTGCACCGTCTTCACTGGACCAAAGAAAGATCAAGAAGGTTATTGATCCTACATTTGATGATTGTAAGCAAGCCGCAGCCTCATTACTAAATGTTTTGGTCACGTCCAAAGTTGTTTTGGCAATCTATACGAGGCCTTCTCTACAATATGTGGAAGGATAGTGGATTCATCGCCAACGATTTCACTGTTTGGGACACAGGGGCCACTCCTCGCCACTCCTCTCCCCGTCTTTTGTTCGTGGAGCCACAGACTGTGTGTGTGTTAATGAGGGAGTTTGATAAAACCTGTACAGCACATAGAGACTGATAAAGCATTATTACTTATACATGAGTAAGTCCATTAAAACTCCATTTATTAGGCTGCTGCCATCTGTACCCCCCAAAAAGTCATTACGTGCATAAAGGTCTTTTAAGATGTTTTGGCATCACATTTAGTGTCTTTCAGGAATAAACATTAGTTCTTTTGGTGAATATTTTAACACTGACATAAACTTAACTGAGACCACCTGAAGGGCAGTTTATCTCTGAAGGCTGGAGAGAGATTTCAGAGTTTAGAATGCAGAACGAATCTCTTGAAAAACTAGGATCATAGTTAAATATAATGGAATTCCACAAGTTTTTATGCAACCATGAAAAGGCGTAGTTTTGCTGTTGACAGGCTACATTGTGAATAAAAATGTGTTGGTGATGTGAGCAAGCGAAATGGTCACTTTAAGATACATACTTTGATTTGATGTTTAAACGTTTTAAATGGAGAATACACTTTTTGAGAGTTGTCGTCTTGACACTAATTCATAATCAATACTATTTGTCGAGCACAAAGTTTAAATGGAAGTTGATTCTCCGATCAAATTATCAAGAAAACCTCTGTGGAAGCTTCTGTATTTGTTATTTTCTTACCTCAACTATAAATTAATTTGTTCCTTCGAGACGTGCTTTGATAATGTCAAAGTATCGTCTTCTGCAACATCTGCTAAAGGTATACAACTGTTCTTGATCTCTTTATTATATATAGACATGTCAAACCCTTTCTAGTTCAACATAAAATGTCTGAGTCAGTTGCTTTTTGAATAAAGTAGAGAAAA
Organism: Lipophrys pholis; assembly: GCF_963383615.2. Taxonomy (NCBI): domain Eukaryota; kingdom Metazoa; phylum Chordata; class Actinopteri; order Blenniiformes; family Blenniidae; genus Lipophrys; species Lipophrys pholis. Next base: position 5,175,973 of record NC_137647.1, read on the forward strand.
CGTGTACAACCTAAAAATGACAAATATAAATGTGATCGATTTTAATATTAAGGGATTTTACTATATCCCTCTGGTGCAAAATACAAACTCAAGGCCTCCATTTTCCAATATGAACTATGCTGCACCTGAAATTGCAAAAAAATTACATAACAAGTTCCTCATTTGCAAATCCACAGTCATACACATGATTCCTGCAGCCTTCAGTAGGAAGCCTTTCCAATTCCACTTTCACAGTTTGGCTTTGACTCCAATGCCACATCACTCCTCTAACACTGAGGCAATGCTGCCACCTGCTGTTCAGTTCAGGGGGGTCTCTGTGATGTGACTAAAACAGTTAAATCACATGAAAACAACATGTTGCGTCGACTGAAACTTTTTCCAAATTCAGGTTTTACATTGAACTCCTCCTTGCCAGCCGTATAAAGATTTTCCGGCGGGCCAGATGCGGCTCACGGCCCGAATGTCTGGCACTCCTCTTTTCAAGGAATTAATTGATTCCAGTGACATAACACAAGTCTGGGGTATTTACAGAGAAACATTGATCTTCCTTCTACCTGGAAACACATTGATCATAGGCAGCATCAGCTGAATGGCTTTGTATTGGCAGAATGAAACATGGATATCACCACTTCCTCTTCACTTCAATCGCACACTCCTTTCTCTATTTATCAGACTAATCATATACTGTTGTTTATAGCAAATCCAAATTATGTCTCCTCAAGTTACGGCTCAACTTTTTAAATATCTACAGCCTTCAGTTGTAATTTCTTCCTGCAATCTTTCACATATTATACTTTATAATGTAAATGTAACTTCCCAGGTAAAGACCTCACCATTCGCCTCGGTGTCTGAACCAGACGACCTGCTCTGTCTTAAGGGGTATTTTTTGGCAGCGGTGTTTGTTGCCCCCTGCTGGCTCCGCGTGATCCTGCGCCCGGAGGAGAAGACTGAAGCTGCCACCGCCTCTGCTGCTGCTGCTGCTGCTGCCGACTCTGCTGCTGAGTCCGGGCTTTCGTTGGGACAAACAGCCACAGGAGAGCTGCTCCGTGCTGAGACGCAATTATCTGGAATGAAAAATGATGACACATTGATAAAGACCGAGGAATTTCCACACGATGATCTCCACAGCAGTTGTCAGGTTGACCTAAAGACGTGGTCTTGACTGGACACCAAAAATAATGACATCAATCAACTTTTCAAGCACAAAACATTCAACACCGTCTTGCAAATTATCATGTTTTTTTTGTCTCAACTGACAAAAACAGGTTGGGTTCATGTTATTCAGTCAGAAACCGATCAAAAGTTAAACAAAAGCCATATCTGAGTGTCTCTGGGGTTTCCTCTAATAAAATCTGCTGCAGATTGCTCATTGAACTGCCAGACGAATGTTCTGAAACAAATGGCCAGTAGCCAAAAAACTCCATGCAAAATAAAGCACAAACAAGAAAGAGTTACTTGTTGCAAACGGCCTCAGATTTCATGCAGATCCTGCTGAAGACAAAAAAAAACTCAAGGTCTGATCCCACTTCTCTCAGCGGATATCTTTCCACGGTGCTGTTTTTCAGCGTCTGTGAGACGGCTGGGACGACGGAGTCAACTTGTTTTTGTAACAAATAGCAGAAGAAAAGAGTGTCAGCCGCTCTTTCTCGGTTGTAAATCCCCTCTGGCAGCCACAGCAGAAAGAGGTCACACAGGGGGTGGGCGCAGAGTTTGTGTGTGTGAGGCAGGAGAGGGGGAGGTCAGGCTGTCTGAATCCATTCATGCTTTATGGCTGCCCATATACAAAAGCTACTTCTGAACTGGTGAAGTGGAGGAAGGTTTGAAGTCCCCCCATGGTTTGTGAACATGTTCATTCTGATAACAAATGCGGCGAAAGTAAACAGTCTGGTTTGACTTCATCATTGAAGATGATAAGAATTATTTGTGGAGCGTTTTTTGTGTGTCTCTTCTTATTGTTTTCTTTGACATGTTGAACATAACAGCTGATGCACCACCTAACAGGATCCTGGACTTCAGTTCAGGCCCCGTTTACACGACGCTGTTTCACATGACAATAGCTGATGCGTTAAAAAAAAAGTATGGGGTTTACACTGCAGCAGCATGACACACTGACAACGATGTAGTTTTAGTATGCCGGGCCAAGGGAGGGCGCTGTCACTTGTTTTTGTAATAAAACCACACAGACGTGTGCAGAGAAAAATATGCTATAAATGTGAACAAAATGGAGTGAATGGAGTGACACAAGCGGCTCCGCACACCGGTGTCGTGTAAACGGACGGAAAAGTGAAGAAAGTTTTGCGGATACACTCATTTTTGTTGTTGTGTAAACAAAGCCTTAATCAATTAGACTGAACCAGGCGACTTCTCATACAAACTGATATTTAAACTGATCTAATCTCTTTTCATTAGAAGGGATTAAACAGTCTGTTTTTAACGGGTTTAAAAAAACTGATGCACTAAATTTACATCACATCATACATTGATGTACACACAAACACCGACACCTACAGGCAATTTAGAGTCACTATTTGATCTGGAGTGACTGTGAGAGGAAACTGTACGACAGCCAGACACACAAGGAACATGCAAACCTCCAAATCACGGCCCCAGAACTCAAAATTGTGTGTTTATGCTGTTAAGCAACAGTACTGATCACTGCACCACTCTGCAGGCCACTTTTTTTTTTTTTTACATTTTTGCAATATACTATTTAATTTAAATAGACTGGTTACTATCAATTGGGTAATATTTGTGAATTTCATCAAACTAATATTTAAATGTATTGCAATCATGACCAGTCGAAAGACCTACTAGTGTCCCATCCAAAGACTTTGCAGCCTACAAGCCAATTTCCATATTTCTTAAAGCATTGGGCTCACAGGATCACATGATGGCACAGTGGTTGGCGCTCTGTTCTCGCCTCACAGCCACAACGTTGTGGGTTCAAACACTATCAGGGACTTTCTTTTCAGATTGTGCATGTTCTGTCCTCGTGCGTTGGTTTCCTATCAGAGTACAAAAACATGCATTTGAAGGTAATTGGCGACCCTGAATTGCCCCTCGGTATGAATGTGACAATGTGTGATTGTCTGTCGCTGTTTGTCCTGTAATGGACTGGTGATCGGTCCAGCATGTACCCTGCCCTTGCCCATAGTAACCTGGGATTGGCCCCAGTGCCACGCGACCCTGCACAGGATAAAGGGTGTAGAAGATGGATGGATAGGTTTACAGATAATGATAGGACGATAGTCATTTAAAGCACATTTTAACAAGGCACCTATTTAAATGACTCTAATTCACATTTTTGAGTCTATTCTTAGGTATAATTAAAATAAAGCCTAAGATATACATGTTTAAATTAGAAACGTACAATACATTATTTTCATGAAATTACCTGTCATGTTTCTAAATCCAATAAATTCTGCCGCCTGGTGGTTTTTACAGCCATCAATTATCAAGTTGCCAATCAATGCCATGTATTATATTTTATATTTCAGTCTAAAAGTGTGCTTATTTACGAAAAAAACAAACTTAAGCAACTACATCAATTTGTTTTCAACTGCTGTCTGAGTATCGTTTTAAATATGACATCGTTCCAGATCTCTCCTTTCTAAAAGTCTTGCCTCTATACTTATATTTTTCGTTTATGTAAAAACCGCCCATGAAATTCCTTGCAAAAATAATAGAAAGCAAGATTTAAAAAAATTATTGTTTACCTTGGGAGCTCTGGCTGAGGCGTAGAGACGCGCGCGTCAGGCGCGTGCTGCTGCGCCTGTGCGCGCTCTCGGGAGCTTCGGCGTGCTCGAGATCGGCGGAAAAATCCGAGTCCTCGGTCCCATCCGAACTGCTGCCGGCGGTCCTCTGGAAAAAAAGCCCAACCAACAGTATGGTTTTCACTCAAAATATGGACAGCAACACAAACAATAGATTATATTCAGCTAATTAAAGTGATTTTTGTTTCGTTTCGTATTTACCAGCGGATAATTCAACAAAGATCCCATGCTGGGAGAAGAGCATCACCAATCAATCCCACACCGCACCTGAGTATACCTCCACTTGTCAATAAACACCCAGAACGAGTCTCATTGCCTTCACCAGGGTATAACAGTTTACCGACAACAACCCTTCTGTCACACCTTCCGCCTGAATTACCAGATGGTAGTCTGCTCAGCATGCTTCCAGTTTAGGAAATCATTACTAAAATGATTAAATATACAATAAAAAAATATTCCGTTAATATGGCTACATGGAGTGAAATTCTTTTTTCAAAAAAAAAGGAAAGCTGTACTGCAGCTGTCCAAACAAGACGAATAGTGATAACGGAGGTTCCCCCATGAGAGAGCAGAAGCCTGCTGGGTGGGGGTGGGGTAAGGGGCACCGGGGCTGGGGCTACATAAAAGACCAGGAAATCTTCAATTCTTTTCATGTCGCTCCTGCACGAAAATAAGAAGCATTCACCAGAAGCGACCTACTTATTTGTGTTGAAAATAGACATACCTGTATATTTTCCCCCTTGCTTTTTAATTTGATTAATGGCAATCTTTAAAGATTTTTTTATTTAAACCAACATTTAGACACATTCACTGTGCTTTACAAGGAAATCATTGCAAACCACTACCTAATAAATTATTATCAATATGAGCTATTTATTCTCATTTTCCTGGTGGTTATTTCTTGACATGAATCGTGAACTAAAGGAAAAAAATTATATAGTCACTCACGGACAAATAAAAACACAAATCAACAGAGCATTCACAATAATGATATAAAGCTAATAAATAATATTTTCGATCAAATAAAGACAAGAAAAACGTCGCAAAATTCAAAGCTAATAACTACCGTGCATTTTTTTTCTAAATAGAAGAAAAATAAAAAAATGTCCGAATGATATATCAAAAAATCATTACTTAGAATAGACCTGTGAAAAACAATAAGTAAGTAAATAAATAAATAAATAATATATACAGTATATTGTCATTTTTCAGCGCACGTTAACGAGAGCACAGTAACTTCACGTTGAGGGGGCTGCGCCTTCATTTGCATACGACCAATTAAATTAAAGATGAGGCGGGGTTTAAAAAAGGACAACCAATCGACGCAGAGTTCATCCCACGCCTGACCAATCACAGCGTTGTTTTGGTGCGAACACTCGCCGCGTCCTCGCACCCAAAGAACAGCCTGTACCATTTACGTCAGTTGGCCAAAGCTGCCGTTATTAACGTCAAAAGCTGCGTGCTGCTTTCACCGCTCCCCCTCTCATAAAGTTCATAAATAAAGCTGCCTTTTCTGCACTTTTGTGCAAGAGAGGCGTGGCACTTAATGAATAACAGCGCATTTTCGTAACTCAGCACCAACAGAGGCTAACGCAGCTTGGTAGCAACAACACGGATCGATGTGTGACCGTACCAAGAGTTACAAATCATCACACAAACACTTCGCCTTCTTACAGGAGTCGCATCTACACGTAAAGGCCTTCAGCTATCTGACATAAGTTTGATTTGTCCCTCCATGGAGGCCAACGTTAGCTATGACGTGATGTTGTGTGCACTACAGCTGAGTCCGCGTTACCTTTCTGCGGGGCATTGCTCCAAAGACTTGACGAGTCCCCCTCAGACCGATAATTTCCCCCGGAGTTTGGGAACAGTTAATCCGAAACTGCACAGGAGTCGCAACAACAACAACAAACCGCCCGTGGTTGACATGAGCCAACTCAGCTGAAAAAAAAGCGCATAAATTTCTCCGCACTTCCTACCGGACACTGCGCATGCGTACTGCATCCCGGGGTCCGTTGGTGAAATGCATCCGGAAGGAAACATACAGCAGTAGTGAATTGACGTGTTTACATATTACATAACAAGTTAAATGAACTGTTTCGCTCGTTCCAAGATACAGATATTTTGAGAAAACAGCTGGGAGATCATGAAACATATTCTTGGACAAAAAAAAATGCTACTGACATTTCGATCACGTTATTTAGGTGATCTTAAACAAGAAACAGAAAATGACATACATCCCGAAAATATATACAATAGCAGCAAAGAAAGTATTTCTCATAAATGGTTGGAAACAAATCCACTTCCAGTGCATAACTGGACTGAAATAATCAGAGAGATTAATGAGATGGAAAGACTAGGCTTCCTCCCAAGATTAAGAAAAGGTGTTTACATTGCAAGATAGACTAAATGCATTTTAATATGTCAGAAAAAAAAAAGGAAGCCGCTGGTGGCCTTTCTCACATCCACTAATAATTCCAAACACTGGTGGAACTTGTATTGCTCAACCCCCTGGTGAATGTAATTTTATCTATTCGTTAATTTTTTTGCAGCCTGATGTGAATGCAGTACCCTCACGAATTCTGAATTTGGCTGTTATGTCTACTTTTATATTCGTGTTTTAAAAAAAGTATTCGAGAAAACAGTTTCACACCTCTCCTGCAGATGGCCATGGAGTGTCTCCAATAAATTTCTCCAGTTGACGAGACCAAGCCACAGAAAGCGATCACAGCAGTCCACCAGTATAAAAGGTAAATACAGTTGCTTGTGGTACTTCTATTTCATCAGTCTCTCCTTTATGCTAACCTGTACCATCTAAAGATATTCTGCAGAGGGGTGGTTATATACACATACCTTTTTAAATCCAAAACAGACAGTTGTGGGTTTTTTTGCAGTGGTATGGATTGCTAAAGACATTTGTGAAACCTTTGTCTCAAGGTGGAACAGCAATCTTTGTCAATGTAACTTTTAGAAGAAAGAAAAGCTGAATACGGAAGTTACGTCTGCTGACCTGGTATACTTCAGCATCATGACTAATACTTGAGGAAACCATCTGCGCAATCAGCTTTAGCATTTACTCAATGCGAGGGATTCAGCCCATTTAAACCTTATGAGCATCTGCTGCACTGAAAGTTATTTTAGAGTTTTACAAGTGTTGCATAAATTGTAATCAACCCTGTCATGTAATTAGAAGCAGTTCGTAGTGCAATTTATAAGATCCAGACAGACCAAATATCCAGCTCAAAAATGTTTTATTCAGATTAAGACATCAGAAATGGCCACAAACCATTTGAAAACGCCACACAAGCGGTTCGTTGACAAACTGATCCTACTTGGCAACATTTCAAAAGAGTCACCACTTTGTAGACGACAGCTTTACGAGTTAGGCAAAAATCACATGATTAGTTAATGTGCAGCTGGAGTCATGTTTAGCTTGAACCCAGAGGAGGTTTCTCTCCGGGATGGCGCCAAGGCTTCTTAGCTCTTGCTTTCCAGGGTGTGCTTGTCAAACAGATACTCTGCCATCTTGTTGTTGTGGGCATCCATGCGGGTGAGGTTGGTGATGTAGTCACCCAACTTCTTGATGGACTCCACCTGCTCGTTCAGGTAGTGGCTCTCAAGGAAGTCGCACAGCTGAAAATAAAAGACGACATTAGTAGCTGACCAACATTTAAGTTTTAAAGTCTTTGTAAAAGAAAGAATTGAACTTACATGTGGGTCTGTGTGGTCAGCGGCCAGCTTGTGCAGGTCCAGCAGAGCCTGGTTCACGTTCTTCTCCAGCTGCAGGGCACATTGCATGGCCTCCAGTCCGCTGCCCCACTCGTCACGCTCAGGTTTCTGTAAGGAAACAAGTTTTGAGTCACTGCCCTTTAATCCCAATTCATCCTCCTAGACAGGGTGGTAAAGCCATGCCTGAACTTGATAACTTGTACGAACCTTGACATCCTGGAGGAAGATGCGCCCGCCTCTCTTGTTCTGGAAGGACAGAAGCTTCTGAGCGTGCTCCCGCTCTTCCTCGCTATTCTCCTGGAAGAAATGGGAGAAGCCTGGGAGGGCCACATCGTCACGGGAGAAGTAGAAGGCCTGGAGGGGAGGACAAAGGCAGTGATTAGGACACAGCACCCATCATTATATGGCCGGAGAAGAAAACACACAATGTGACAAACGGTCGTTATATGCTGCCAGGCAGTGGTCAGTAACATGAGTCATGGCTGAAAGCTGGTTCGGTGTCAAATGATTCCTCAGCAAGAAAAGGCAACCCAAGCATGACTCAGCATGTTGTGATCAGTGAGATTAGGAACGAGACACTCCATACATGGCAATCAGTAATAAACCACCAACAAAAATGCAGTGTATGCTGATGCACTGTTAACGATTAGATAAACATATCATTTCAGGCGTTGGACTCACCATGGAGGTGTAGGTGTAGGAGGCAAACATCTCCATGTTGACCATCCGGTTGATAGCGGCCTCGCAGTCGCGGTGGTAGTTCTGACGCACTTGAGACTCCATTTTGGCTGGTTGTTTTTCTTAACAAAGACGGTACAAAAAATAAAGCTTTACGTCGACTTTATCACAGTAGCGTTCAAGTAGAGAAGGAGTTGTTGCCGATTCCGGAATGTAGACGAATCTTCGAGCGGATGAGTTGAAGAGCGAGGACGAAGGATAAGAAGTTCCGTTCAAACACTGTTGAAGCAAGAACTTCTGGAGGTTTTCTTCCCCTGGTGTGAAATGGAAGAGTGAGGCTGCCTCTATTTATACTCCCAGAAGACCTCGCGAGGGAGCAGACGTCACGCCGCACGTTTCAGCCAATCAGCGAGCTCGAGCAGTGACGTAAACGTCAGATTGAGATGAAGAAGCAGTTTTTTTTTTCTTTTCTTTCTTGGAGATAATTGACATGAATGATCATTGTTCCTCAGTCAATCTGGAAATAATCTGCTGACTGCCATCCTCCTGCAATGACGAGGCACTTTTAATAATCTCCAAACTGAGTTATAGTTCTAAATAACTCCCATAAATCTAAACTGGTAATGTTAGAACATATAAAAGCCACAAATTAAAACCAGCTGTATACATTTTAGAATATTATGTTCCAAAATATTTTCACAGCGGCCTAATTCACAATTATTCTCAGCCTGATGTGGCAACCAGCACAATGTGATCAAGCTCAATTAACTGCGCTGCAATTTTAAAACAAAGAAATACAACAAAACAAAAATAACAAAAAAAAAAAACGAAAACAAATGATGTGTCATTTTCTTGTTCTAATTTTGATAACCAAGAAATAGTATAAATCACATCCATCAACGTTGTAAAAACATTTCCCTCTGGAGTAAATACAGTGCGTCAATTCTATTCTATTCCATTCTATTCTAACCAGACTGCAGCTGGTTGGCAATGTTACCATAAGTATTTGGTTAAATCATGTACAAATCTAGTGACGCATGAGCTCAAAGATAAAGTCATGATTTGCTGATTTTCTTAAAAAGAGTTGCAGCTGATTTATGAGGTTAAAAATGGTAAATATTTAGTTATGATACATAAAGAAATGGTAGTCATGATTAAATATTTTAACGATCATACGGATGCACCATTGAGATAAACAATTTCAAATATGTTTGTGTATTTTATATACATTTTCTAGGAATTATCCAGTACATAGACCCAATAATTTGGCTTGTATATATTGTGTACTTGAACTATTATCTCTGGTCTACCTTTATATATCTATCTTTTATATTTCATGTACCTTAATTTTCTTTATTATTATAAGTATTGCAATATAGTGTGCTATTCGCTATTTTGGTGTTCTGAATTATGATTTTTTTTATTATTTATTCTTCTATCCTATTAAAAAAAACCAGTTGTTTTGGTGAGGAACATGTTCTCAAAGCAGTTCATTGCTTTGAGAAAGAAAAAAAACAACTGTAACATTAAACAATATTGAAGGTGTAAGACAAATAAGAGGATTATACAGAGCAAATTCCTAACAGAATATGAAATAAAGAGTATGACAGAATAAATGAGTTACATTCAAAAATAAAATAAAATACAGCAATAAAGAGTCTCAACTATCAAAATATAATAAAACAACAGGAGTATTTCAGACACAGTGAAGTTATGATGCTGTAAACGGCATACAGCCACTGTAAACTGGTCTTATTTTTACCTTAACGGCACCATGTGACATATAGTGAGTCACAACTGATATGGCTTTTATTGCATTACTCAACACCACAGCAGTGTTGCTCGATACTAAAGTCTTTGTAGTTCAGACTATGTAAGTCCAAGAGATAATTCTCTTTATCCACAAAGGTGCATTTAAACGTCTCATTGCACAAGAACCAATTTCACAACGGCCAGCTCATTTAAAGACACTATCATACAATGTGGTACGAAAATGAGTGCAAATGTTATTTAATATGAGAGGATAAGCAAACAGGATTGCACAATGTTGTCGTAGGTATTACCTTCGCTCCCATAGCGAGAAGGTCATAGTTTCCAGGCCTTTCTGTTTGAAGTTTGCATGTTCTCCCTGTGCATGTGTGTGTTTTCTCTCTCAAACACACACATTTGATGTTAACTGGTGACTTTAAATTGCATGTCAGTGTGTGTGTGTATATGTGTGTGTTTGATCCGTGATGGACTCGTATACTGGATAAAGTGGTATAAAAGAAGGTTGGACACATAAAGTGCAAATCATCAGTGTTATACAGCCCTAAATACTCTAAATGCTCTGATAATTACCATCCTCTGTGAGATAATAGGAGGTTTAGGAACACACTTAACTCGGCAAGCTCCACGGTGCACAGTTGTCTTGAAGATTGCTCTTATTTCAACTACCATTTAGAAGTGGTGCCGTCGGTCTGCTTGTATTTGCAGTGTGATGGGACGCTGACCTGTCCAGCGTAAGGCAGTATAAAAGATGGCTGATTTGACTGAATCATATAAGTCGTCGGAGAATCTCTTCGGTGAAATCCAACCAAATGACAAAGCACATCTGCGTGACGACAAACACAAAATACACTCATGAGCATTTAAAGTCAAGTTTGTTCACGCTGATGATGAACCCGCGGCGTCTGCAGTTGCTGTTTTGTGCTTTGTCATGCCACACTACTAGTCTCTTCTCGAAGCAGAGGATTGTGCTGCAACACCACCATGACACGGCAGTTGCTGCTGTGACTCAGCAGTAACCGGCAGGAGTCTCATGACCACAAACATCTGACTGGAAGGTTTATGGCCGCGCATTGCTGGCTGAAACCAGTTCGAGGGGAAGGAGCAAGAAAAGGGTGGAGGAGGGGGGGGGAAAATAGGAAGCAAAACTGGACATGAGTAATAAAAAACGGTATGTGTCGACCACAGTGTTTGTCCCACGTCTGTGACCATTTTACCTAGTTTCAGTGTTTGCCAGAAGTAACTTAGTGGAGGCAGTTGGGAATGATTTATTGTATAGAGCAGAGAGTTGGTGTTTATTTATTGGGATTGCGTCTTCGTAGTTTTTATCTGGAACGGAAAAATGGATAAATAAATTTACCAAACAATGAAAAATGTTTTAAATGATCTTTTAATCGAGGCATTCAAGACCAAGCAGAAGTGTGTGGGAAAGTTTTCTTCAAAACGACAACTTGGAATAAGAAAACAAGTCTCAAAGGGAATGTCTGCACAGAACAAGTAGCAACCTTCAATGTCTATAAGTCACAGTATTATTGTACAGGAAGAAAGACTCACAGTATATTTGTGTATTTGAATTGATACATGATGAACTTTAAGGCAGGCGATGTTTTTTCAGTCATAATCAGTCAGAGTATTGCAGAACCGTATGCATTCACTCACACATTGTTTTGTAAATCTAATCTCGGTAACAGCAGTGAGGTCAGGCAAAGCCCCGGGTCCCCCTGTGCTCTCTGATAACCCCGACAGGGGGCCCTGTACTATGTTTTCCCAGAACCACGGAAACAGAAATCATTGAAACGTTGTAAAACAGGCGTTTCACTTCTCGTTTAGTACGCAAGATGATGTCTTATTTCAAACAACAGCCAACAAACCCACATCAAGTGTGGGACACTATAATGTTTATTTGGAGTTTAGTCTATTTGGATGATTTTCAGCACCGTGTAGAATCAACAACACACAGAATAAAGAGTAAAACCGTACCCAACGTTGTGTACAGTAAGTATAACATTAAAGCCACTCGAGCTGGACTTGGCAAGGGTGTGATGACATTTAGGTAGAAAACAGAGGTAGAACATTTGTAGGTCTTGTAATTAAAAATGCTGTTACAAAGATTTCTTGTCAAAAAAAAAAGAAGAATTCTGAGTTTTTAAAGGGTTCTTGGATTCACGAGGTTAATCTTTGGCCATCAAAACTACATGAGCGTCCAGATCATTCAGGAGGTATTTCCATGTAGTCAGACTTTTAACTGACAATGACCCAGAATTTGGGGAAAAAGAAAACAGAACTTGTCTTGTGGTTTATAGACTCATTACGGCAGCAGTTTACTGCTGGCGTACGTTCCAGCCTGTTGTTATCCTTGCAAAAAGAGACATCTATCACAATAGATCTCAGCTCGCAATTGCAATGTGAAGGCTGACGAGATGTTTTCCTGCATTCTTCCTGTGATTATCTGCGAAAGCATAGCTATCAAGTTAGTCCGAACACCGACTTTCCATTACAAGTGCGTCAAATATATCGCTGCGATCATTCTCTGTTCATTGTGGTTTTGTGTTGATACAGTTCTTGTTAGTTTGACAATGGGAGAAGAATAACCAGTTCTGATTGTTTTGATTGCAGGGTTTTCTCTCCGTTTCGGTACCTGATACATTTGTTAAGAGCAACTTACCAAAAATAATCTTTTATACAGATTTATTATCCGTTTACTCACTTCTTGTTTTATTTTCCTTAATCCATGATGAGTGACCGTTCAATAAAGTAATTTATGGCTGCAGTTGCAGCGAAAAGTTATTAATCTACATTTTATCCGTCACAGTTTAACATTGATGTTAGTACCCAGGATATCTGAGCGCCCCTTCATCTTTCATTCTCCCTCCTCCTGTCCTCCTAAGCGGTGGGAATCCAAACACTCTTCCACTGGACGGCGTCCCTCCACAGCTCTTCCAGGAGAGCGGGATCGGACCGAGTCCAGTCCTTCTCCTCTGTCTGGCAGGAGAGTTTCAGGGTTTTCAGCGGGCTGGTGCAGGTGTTCTGGAGGTACTGACAACCCTGCAGCAGAAAGTCAGAACATCAGTGAGCGTGGGCAAGATGCTTAATGTTTTTTTTTTTTAAAAGGTACGAATTCATTTGGAAACTGAACCGAATCAAATCCAAATATTAAATGTTACGAACACAATTAAATTCTTATTAGTTTCATAGATGTGAGGGATTTGGCATCATCTTTTCCTACTAGTTTGTTCGGTAGGCAGCGAACTCTAACGGAAGCTTGGTATAATAGCGGTAAAAAGATAAACACTTTGGTGAGCAGAAGGAAATGTACGTTTTTCAAAAGCTTTCATGGTGCGAACAATAGAAACAGTGTTAATGTTGTCAACATATTATATATTGGGGAAAACAGCTTTCAATCTGATAGCCAAAGTAATTATATATCATTAATTCATTTTATCTTATAGATTATACATTTAAAAAAAAAAAAAAATCATGCTGATGTTAGTCTAACTTTGGTTTAGAATCATTTTCCTTACAAGTTTTCACATGACCAAAAAGGAATCTAAATCCTGTCCCTCAATTCAAAATATTGACAAATATTTAACAATTATATTACAGAGGATGTATTTTTTCTACATTGTTGTTGTCATATTTATCATGGCCACTAGAAATCATCAATAATCTCACCTTGTGGCTTTAACAGGTACAGTTAACCCAATGACCAGAACAGATAACAGCGTGTTGACACTAAAGCCCGCTTATCGACTTGTGTTTATTTGCCGTCTCACCTCAGCGCTGCCCCAGTACCAGACGGCTTTGATCACGCTGTGATTGGCGAGAGCCGCCGTCAGCTGGTCTCGACCTCCTGCTATGACGTTTACCAAACCTGCAGGTAGGTCGGAAGACTGGAGCACCTGAGGAGGAGGAGGAAAAAGTTCCTTGAAGATCAAAAATCCTGTTGATCATGAGGGAGAATGATGAAGTGAAGGAGAAAACGATCTGTATCTGGATGAATGACCTGCAGTTGTTCTTGCACTGCTGCTGGATGAGACTTTCTACAGTGGCACTTTCGTGACTTTGCCAGCTGGCGGTGGACCTACCCAGGTAGCATTCCCAGGCTGTTGTCAGCTTTCTTCTGAAGGCGAACTGAACTTCTTCACTCACCTGGATGAAGGAGAGGACGGGCAGTGGGTGCTTTTCGCTGGGGACCATGACGACAGCATTGCCCGCGACGATGGCCGCCCCGAGAAGAGACACCATGGAGAGGAGGGAAGGCTTGTCGGGTAGGATGACCCCGACGACCCCCAGGGCTTCAGGGAAAGAGAGGGCGGAACCAGACTTTGGCATGGGCTGAAGGAGAGGTAACCCACAAGAGGCACATTAGGTTTATACGTCTACGGACACGGCCCGTCGCATCGTTAAACGTCCTCACCAGAGATCCTCCCTGTACTTTGTCACAGTACGCTGCCCAAACATTGAGCCTGGCCACGCTGAGATCCACCTCTGTGTTGGCCTCCTCCACCGAGACGCCGGTCTGGATATAGACGGACGAAGCTATGTTCCGCCACTTGGCCTTCAGCCCCTTGGCCAGAGAGTAGAGCGACTGAGCACGTGCAGACGGGGTCTTTTTCATCCAGCTTGAGCAGAGGAAACATCAAAATAGACTTTTAACCCGTGTTTGGAGTCGAATGTGAAACACAATGAACAGTTAACCTCACGCTCTTCTGAGCAGAAGGCAGAAACCTGGCCGAGACACTTTTTGAAAAGGCTGCTACTGCGCACGCGCACTACGGCGGAAATAAATAGCTCTTGTGTACATGCGCGAGTAGATGAATAATAACATTGAAAGCCTCCAGAGTGTCATGGTCCCATTGAATAAAGCAGTAGAGAAGATGGATGAATGGGTGGAACATGACTTATTAGTTAAACTGCCTGTAGGGGGCCCGTAGGTACAACTGCAAGTTCAGCATGTGAAGTTGTGCAACATTCTCTCATATCTAAAGGACCTGGAGAAGCTGTACACGAGCTGCAGTCATTTGATGCGGTTTCTTTTGCGACTTTTCCCTCCATACAAAGTCAGCTGGTGTTAAAACGCCCAATGAAAATCTTTAAATCAGTTTGTAGACAGTGAAAACAAAACACTCTGGATTTCAGTGTAATTAAACTCTAGTTTGTTTATACACCGTGTATGACTCTGCCTATTTGTCAAGTTGAACTTTGGTCAGCACTGTGTGTTCATCACCGGCCAGATTGTGAAATAACGCACCACGTAGATGTACTTGTGACAGTCTGAACACCTAAATAAACGATTTTATGGAGGTCAAAGTTAATTTCTAAATGCTTTAAACTGTGCTAAATCAATCAGAGGCGTATAAATCTTTAACCAAATCACTGCAGTTCTCAGGTCTTTGCACTGGCTGCCTGCCATTAAGAGAAATAGACTTCATAAAACCCGACGAGAAAGCTATGAATGATCCATCCAGGCCGTCTCAAGGTGTCTGGATCAAATGTGCAATTTGTCCCCTGAGTAAGAAAAAAATAGGCAGAAGCTGCTTTGAGTTCTCATGCAACAAATATTTGGAACGCTAAAGGATAAAGTAGAGTAATCCCTCATGTTACGCTGCACTGTATCTTTAACTCCCGTATTACATCGTTCAATTATGTCTGATTAATTCCATCTACCCTTGTTTTTAATTCTCATTTTTTTGTCATCATTCTACATTGGCTGCTGTTCATGTAAAACATTTGTAAAGCACTTTGAACACCACTGTTGCTGAAAAGTGCAAAACAAATAAAGCTGCTTTGCAAAGTATGTGTATGTGTTCAAATTCAATACAGTCACTGTGAATTCAAAATTGCTTAAGATTTTAAAAACAATTCCTGGAAAGATTTGCATCTCTGGACTTCTTAACAATGATCCGTTGTCAACACAAGCTGGTGCATCGGTGCACCATGTGACTGGACAAGTATGTTGACATGCAGAGTGTGAACACACAGTGCTTGGAAATATATTGGTTATTCCAAGTCAGTCAGTTTTTAGTGATTAGTGAAGTGCGAAAGCTATAACTATGATGATTATTAAAGTTATAATAGCCTAACTGAATAAGTGTGTTTTAGACAGCATAATCAGAGTATGGCTTAAAATTGCAGTTTGATTTGCGTTAAAGAGGATCCATGAGTCTACAGGAACATCAATACATTTTTAAATAGTCCAGAATCAGTAACAATTAACCATCAAACAAGCTCTCACCCTGGCTGGACTTTGATCGCAGCCTCCACAGCGTTGCGGACATCTTTGCGGCCGCCATCGGGACAATAACCCAGCACATTGCTGCCCTCTGGTGGGCGCACTGCCACACTGCCACCCGACACCGACTTGCACGTCTTCCCACCGACCAACTGGAGGTAGGACTGAGGAGCCCTGCGGAGACATAAAGCACAATATCATTGTATTGCACCTACAATATGATGCCTTACGTGAGCTTAAATAACATACCCGCTTAAATCTGCAGGAATGACAGGTGGAGCCGTTTCAGTTCCAAATGCCGAGTAGTCCAAAGCGACCGGGGAGGAGCGAGGAAGAGAAGAGGAGGAGGATGGTCGGAGATACTGGTACAGACCCTAGCAGACGACAGAGAGTGTGAGTAAAACAGTGCAACAAGTTGTTTAACAATGATCCGCCCATTACTTGTTTTAGTTACAAGCCACGCTAACGTGAGGGGGTGTCACATGACATAGTCGGTAAACTCACCTCCTGCCCTCCGTCGGTGCAGGTGCCGCTGTCTTTGTGACCGGAGACGGGCAGACAGGGGTCGAACACGCTGTGTGAATTCACCCAGACGGAGCCAACCGACAGGCTGCGGAGATAGAAGCACCAAGTGTAGACTGAGTAAACGTCTGTTCGCTGAAGCCTCCTGTCTGCACTCTGACAAATGTGGTTGCAAACACACAGTATATACACGGGATTTGAGACAAATGTGCACATTGGAAGCTCACACGTGACAAGAAGTGCAGCCATAGACATGCTGGGCCAAAATGCTGAAGCTAAAAATGATATGAGGGCACACAAAGTGAAACCTAAACATGATAGAAATATAATAAGCTGAAGCTGATGACAAGTTTTTGGAATGATAAGAATAATGTGAAGCAAAAAAAAAGAAGTGACATATGGGGCAGAAAGTTATTTAAACTAAAGGCTCATTAAAGGTAAAAAGAAATAAATATAGTGTGGTTTGTACCTCTTTGCCGTCTCCAGAGCCAGAGTCAGATCTTCGGTCCAGATGGACGCTGCCTGGCCGTGGGGGCTGTGGTTCCCTGCAGGACGAACACCATCAACAACACTCTTATCTATCGGAATAAAGTCCACTTCAATGCTTAAGAAGAAACAAAGATGGAAATAAATAAGTGGAGGGCAGAACTTTTACCAAGTTTACTAAAACCCCTTTGATCCACCTTCTTTCCTCGGCATAGAGATTACAGAAACAGCTTTATTCATGCAGCTATCATTGAACAATCTTGCCCCTAATTTACACCAGACACAGTGAGCAGGCAGAAGGACGCCATCTGATTGCCTCAAAATACAGAGTTCACAGAAATGAAGTTTATTGCCATCCGTGTTTAATCTTTACTTTTCTGCAACAGTTATACTAGAATCAAACAATTAAATACGCTCATAAAAATCAATCTCCCTACAGATGAAAATGTCAAAGCTGATCGGTAAACCCAAAGCGATCATTTATGCATAACTCCACCACAACTTGTTTGACTCAACAGAAAACCAGTAAAAACAACGACAGCTGCAGTGAACAGGCCCTGAATTCAACACGGCTCTGCTTACCCAGGGTGACTGCTTCCGAATTACTTCTGAAGGTCATGAGAGGCAGCAGCGGTCCAGGAGAGGGGCTGACCACACATGATGAGGAGGGGGCCGCACCACAGAGCACTGTGGGGGGGTAGTGGGCCCTGGAGGGAGGGGCAGCAGAGGACTGAACCAGCTGAGAGCAGAGAAGGAGAAACATCTTATTTCATTTTCCACACAAGAGAGCCTTGTTCCAAAAGTACATTCACACGGGTTGTCTTTGAATAAAGAAACTTCAACGATCAGGGTTTTAACTGAAATTCTAAAAGAGATTGAAACGTTTATATGCAAATTACTGGTGTACGTGGACACGCATGTTGTGACTCTTGTGTATCACTTTAAGCAGGTTAGGGCTATTTCTTTTTGACATTTCACTGCATTTTGCACCAGAAAGTTTCATTTCAAAATTGGCTTTATGTTGAGATTGTAGTCATTTTCAGTAGCAATTGTTTGGTTTTGTGAAATCATATGACATTTTCATCATGTATAATCTTCACCACAATAAAGACAACTATTAAAATGAAAAGGTTAATATGGCATTATGTTTCTAGTCCAGCTCACTCTAAAATGTGTTTGAGATCAATGTTTTAGACTGCAAGGGAAAATTGGAACCGGGAGAAACACCTGCAAGCGTAGGAAGAACATTCAAACATCCAAAGTAAAG
The DNA here is from genome assembly GCF_963383615.2 of Lipophrys pholis. NCBI lineage: Eukaryota > Metazoa > Chordata > Actinopteri > Blenniiformes > Blenniidae > Lipophrys > Lipophrys pholis. The sequence goes on from NC_137647.1 coordinate 5,194,427, forward strand.
AAAAAAAAAAAAAAAGCCTGAATTCAAATGAGGGATCTCACTACTTCATTGGTGTGCAGTCTAACAGTGTCCCTATTTGATTTTTAGGTCAGTGTAATGTTTTATAGTAGTGAGTAGTAGAAAAACAACACTCAATTACAAGAATCTAAATATCTACTAAAGTGCTGAAATTTAAACTATATTTGGCTATACTGATACGCACAGAGCCAATGTATTGTTCTTGCTGTACAAGCCATTGTTTTGTTTTCATTAACATACATTCATTTTTAAACCAATAAATACAGATTGTTTTTGAAGGAGCCTAATTTCTACTCACCGTGGCCCCCTGCTGCTGAGCCTCCTGTACTGCAGCCTCCACCAGCCCGCCGTCAGACTCGCTGAGCAGAGCGACACACTTCATCCCGGACATCCGCAGCCTGAGGCGAGCCACAACGCTGTCATACACACTCTCCTGCACACACAACACCCAGTGGACCTGAAACAAACAAGGGACGGGAGGTTAACACACCGGAGAGAGTCGATTCCTGGAGGAAATACATATAGTTCCATCACCTCTTTCCTCTTCTTGAAGGCAGCCTCTATAACTTCTTCCACGGCGCTGTCAATATCAGCAGACTCAAAGACGATGAAGGGACAGGTGGCGCCAATGCACGGGGACACGGACACCGGGACCCCCATCCCCGCCGTGGACTTACACAGCATCACTCCATCCTGGAGGGCAACGAACACATCAGGTTTTTAATACATGCACGCCTCAGGCCTCCACCCTGCTGAGGGATAGAATCCATATTTTACCCACCTGCTTGTTGCCGCTGTAAGACACGTAGCTGATGCTGGGAGTTTGAGCCACTTTGGCCGCCAGCGTCATGTCACATCCCGTTAGGACATTAAGAGCCCCATTAGGAAGTCCCGCCCCCGTGAATAGATGAGCCAGCAGCAGGGTTGGAGGGCCGCAGCTCCGACCAGGGACCACGACCACAGAGTTACCTGGAAGGAAGCGATATCGGATTATAATTCACAACACGAACTTCAAACAAAACTCAACCAGCTGATATAAATTTAATTCGCTGCTTAAATCTGTACAATCAGACAAAAACACAGCTATTTCATCATAAACCTAAAGGAATGATTATTTTTTTGTTTCATTTTACAGTAAGGCCCACAGGCCAGAAGCACCCCACTAGGGAGTCCAGTCCGGATGACATTTTGAAGCTGAGATATTATGACATTAACTGCAGTATACATATTGACCACCAGGGGCGCATATGTGTCGCATTTATCCTCTTTCCACTTTGGGTTCAGGATTATTCCACAGATGTAGAATTGACTGTAGATTAAGGATAATTTCCACATTTTGCCAAAAGGGAACCATTCTGAAGTGCAGAATATCTCATAGCTGCAGTACAAATCTTGTGTATTTGATTTAATCTGTACACATTGTAAACGCATTAGTTTGAATACAACAGCTGGTCTGATGCATTGATATCAAGACGTGTCAAAATGTGATTATTGACCAAATTAAACCACGTCTGGAGTCAACTATCTTAGATGAACTTGTTACCTAACATGGCGCAATGCAATCCATGAATGCTGTTAGGTTAAATCTATAATTAAAAGCTTGTGAGTTCTTATAATTCCGTGTGTCAGTGAGAGCCACACACACACACACACACACACACACACACACACACACACACACACACACACACACACACACACACACACACACACACACACACACACACACACACACACACACACACACACACACACACACACACACACACACACACACACACACACACACACACACACACAAAACATAGGTGTTTGCTTTACCCATGGCAAGCGCTGGTAAGACTTTGAGCATGAGGGAGTAGAGAGAGCAGTCATCAGAGGTCACCACTTCCACCACGCCTGAGAAACCGACACCAGGAAAGTAAAATAAACGTGCACACCATCCACCTTATAGGTGAGATTGCTCGTGTTTGCTGACCCAGAGGAGTCCATCCGGTGACGAGTGTGTCCCTGAGCTGAGCCCAGCTGCTGTAGTACTGCAGCAGCCTGACCAGGGCGGAGGGCGAGCCCGAGGCCTCGCACAGCTCACACAGCTCCGACACGCACTGCGCGTGCTGCCCGAGCACACTCACCAGGCTGTTATCAGGGAGGGCAGGAAACACGGGGAGGTGAGAGTCCAAAAAAAAAAAAAAAAAAAAGACGCTGAAACGAGACGCTCGGTGTGTTTTTACCTGAGCAGCACGTCGGCTCTCTGGTGGCAGGTCATGCCGCTCCACTCCTTGAAGCCGCTGACGGAGGAGGCGGCACACTGCGAGACGTCGGCCTCTTCTGCGCAGGCCACGCGACACACCTCACCGCCTGGAGAGATGGAAGAGGAAAACGGGTTTTTAAACATGAGACACCGGGCCCGAACCGACACGCAAGAGGCGTGCTGGACGGACATTAACACTAATATGTCCACTGAAGAGCCCATAATCTTAGTAAAAGTCGCAGCGTTAAAACTGAGCCCATTGAGATCCATAAAATCTGGTTAGAGGAAATGTGATGATTAAAAAAACAAAACATGGATTACGTGTTTCAGTCCATTGTTGGATTTCAGGACTGCATGATTACAGGTGAATGTGCGAAACGAGACAATACATTCAAGTATTGCAATAATGATACGCTCTGTGATAAATGCAAACACTTTACTAAAGGATTTCCTCTTATGACTAACAGTGCTCTTTCTCTTGCCCCTCATTTACATCAGCTGCGATTATACCGTGTCTGTGTTATCGAGATAATCATACATTTGCAATATATTGAGTAATCCAGCATTATTTTCAGAATGTTTGACCCCCTCTTGTTGAATACGTCGAGACCTGCGGTGTTCAGGCCGAGAGTCTCTTGTTTACACGACGACGTCTCAAGTGAAAAACCTCCGTCATGTGAACCTCCCAGCTGCTCTCACCTTTACCGTCGCTCAGGGAGCGACTCCGTCTGTCTGCAGGAAGCACGAACTTGCCGTGGATGAAGAAACCGAGACATCGAGAGTGATGCTCCAGCCAAGCCTGACGGAGGAAAATAAAGAGTTATTATACCTGCTCCAGAGCAAAGAGAAATACAGGATTGAGCTTCTCTCCATTAAAAAAAAAAAAAAGAAGCCCAAGTCGTTGTATAATAATCATCCATGTAAAACTGTGACTTAAGAACCTCAGATTATCATTTATTTGTTGCTTCTTATTCTGTCGCCACAACGCCATGAAAAACTGATGGAGAAATACAGACATTCAACAATAATTTCTGGGGATTATCTCATTTAAACTCAACTTTTAAAGCACACAAAACCATCAGCCTGCACTCTGCATTCATTTTGTGTGGCGTTCAGGTCAGAAATAACAGGGGAAGCTGTGTAAACGGGTGGCATACAGTAGAAAGAAATATAAGGAACATCAACTGGGCAAAATAAACAGCATAAAAATTTATACCAACATTAGTATAACCTCCTCTGCCATCACATTGTCAGTTAGCGTTGACTTTCTTCTTCTTCTTCACACTAAAAATAAGCTCCTATTAACTCCTTGCATTTGGCCAGTATGTTAATTTAGACCAGCACCTTCTGGTAGACTGGTCACCAACTCCTCATTCCAGATGAAGGGACACATATAAATATGAAGGCAGTGACGATCACACCATGTGAACAAAGAACATAAATGAAACTGTTGTAATGAAACATTACTTGAAGGCCAGGAAACACTTCAGAATGTTGAATGTGAAGTTCAGTATGAACATCGAGGGGATGAAGTTGGAAGTCAGGAAGTAAAAAAAATAAATAAATGAACAAAAAATCTCAAAATGTGAACTAAAAGAAAGAAAGTTGAAGCTTGAGGTGGGTAACGCTAGCTGTGGTTTGCACCATATAAACACTTTAATCAGATTATATTTACACCATCCGACTGAAATTACAATGAGATGGTAGGGGGTGGTGAAGTCCAGTTGTTGATCTGCCTGCGGTGTCTGTGACGTTGTGACACGCCGGTGTTTTGAGAAAGACGGCAGGAGCAAAACAAAACTGGCCGGTGCAGGAAACAATTATTTTAGAGGCCTGATGGACGAAACGAGTCTGTGCGCATGTCGCAAACGGTGCAAAGCATTATGGGACTGATCAACCCAGATGAATCGGGTCACATCCTGGTGCCCGTAAATAGGCACGACATTCAGATCAATTTATTCAAATGGGACAATCTGATCTTAGAAACGGAAATAATTCAATAATATTGACAAAAAAAAAAGAAAAAAAGTGGCCATATAAACGCAGCAGAATCCAAACCCTCGTTTTCTATTGGTCGCGACGACGCCTCCTGTCTCGGACAGTGACTGATAAAAATGTTCAGGCCGAGAGGAGCGAGTCAACTATTTACCCAGCGAAGACCAAAGTGCAGCGCCCCACTTCTCCATGAACTGAATGGACAAGTCTCAATTTCAAGAGAGACTTCAGTCATTCATTTCACTTGTTGATAGCCGATTAAAACAAACAAACAAAAAAATCAATCAAAAGGATGTGAGTTTTATGAGTAACATGGAAACCCTGCAAAGCTGTGGTTTCACCTAAAAGATAATAATATTATGAGAGCGGGATACTCCATTTCCCACAATGCAACTGAAAGGCTTTCACTGGTACTGAGACAAATCATAAAACACTTTCAAACCCTTCAGCAGAGCAGCGAGTTCATGTGAGGCGTTCAGGTACAATGTTCAGCGTGGGTCATTCAACATTTGGACAAAATGCTGACATTTTTCTTTTTATATTAAATCGTATGCAGGACAACTATGTGCAAAAGAACAAAAAATAAGCTGAATATAGGGGGAATTTATTCAGACAAAAAATACAATTATTTGCGATATGTATTGCTCTGTTTGTACAATCAAGTCAGTGTTAAGTGTTTCTGATACTTCGTTGAACTCCAAGAGCTGTTTCATGCATGGGAATTCAAGGACGAATGGATCCTGAAAGTGACACAAAACTGATGATAAAAAAATAATGAATTATGAAATCACACAACAAAGAAGAAAAGACACTCGAGGACCACAGACTTTGCGAAAAACATAACAAAAACAGTGGTAAGAAGGTGCGAAGCACATAGAAATAAACTTTAAATTAATCAGAGACACCCAAAAAAAAAACGAAAAGCGAAATGGGCAAATAATTTAAAAGCATCATACAGAGACACAAAGTTTATCACAAGTGCTTGAACAAAAAACTCGAAAGGACTAGAAAAACATGCTATGACAAAGAGGCCAAATTATTAAAAGGTATTAAACTGTCAATAAATAAATGAACAAACACACCAAATATCTATAAAGACACATAAATCATCTACAAAATAAAAACAATTTCTATTAGTCATAAAAAGATGTAAAGCAATCAAAATACATATTCATTATAAACTGCATACAAAAACACATGAAGAAAAATGACCAATAAATAGATGAAAATCATCCTAAAATACACAGAAAGGGAGCATAAATGACACTGAATTATCCACAAATAACTAAATTGATGAAGAAAATGCAATCACCTTTAAAAGAAGACATCGAGGGGAGTATTTAGATATCATATTTCTAAAGCTTTTTTAGTTGTTTTAGCTCATTTTGTTTTACGTCTTCTGCACATCAGACACAATTGAGGAGTCTTAGTGGCAGAAACCGGCTCACTGGTGACTTTTAAAACCACATTAATAACTTTCACTTTGACGTTTCATTTGCAGACTGTGTAAAGACGCAGTGAAGTCACATGTTTCCATGTGAGTTAAAGTTAATGAACCTCACATGAGCCTCACAGGGACACGACGACCCCCAGCGACCGCCAGCTCCAATTAAAGCAACTTGTTTCTTTCTTTCTTTTTTAATAAACTTATCTGATTTAAACTTTACCTGTGCAGTGGCGGGGCTCGAACCCGCGTTCGGTCCGAACTCCATACTCTGAAATATGTCAAACACCGTCCGGGTGGTGCTGCCAGCCATAATCAGGAGGGGTCAGACAGAATGGACACTCAGTGTCGCCGTCTCCGAGTGCGTGGAAGATTTATTTATGGTAGAATCTGCAGATTATTCACTAAATGTTTGGAGATGGTGCACAAAGTGTTGCAGAAGAAGCTAACAGGAAGGCTACAGGGTCGTCACTCCGTCACTCCGCCTCCAACAGGAACATACAACGTGCGTCCCGAAGCTGAGCCGAGCAGGGTTGCCAGATCTGCGCAACATTTTCCATCTCGAACATTAGATAAAACCCGCTCAACTCAATACAAACTGGGCTGAATCTCAAGGTAACTATTAACTTATTCTGATATCGTTCATATAGTGCAATAAGCATAAAATTACAGTGAAAAAAGGGGACTTGGAAAATGCCCAACCTGGCAACGTTAACCAAGGAACACGTCAAAGAATAAACCACAAGAGTGTTCACCGCCACGTTTTTTCCTGCGTTGTATCCGTTCACGAAAAGTTCGTTTTCTTAAACGCTGGTTACGTTACATCTGCATTTTTATTAATCTAGAAACAAGATAGCTTTGGAATATTCAATGGAAAAGCTTTTGATTAAACAAACTGTCGTGTTTTTGCTTGTGACATACAACAGTACAATTTGTCATAGTATTGTAAATTTCTAAAACGAGAGGTTTCCTTCCCTTGCTTTTCAGGTATTGTATCCTTTTACGAAGTGGTCCACTTTCTATTCTATTTTTATATTATTTGACCTTCTGCAGGACTAAAAGACTGTTGTGCTGAAGTCTAGATTTCATATCGTTGAATGACTGAAGCATTTTCATAAACTGAAACCGCACTGCTAGAGCCACTGTGGGAAATAAATTATTATGATGTACTATTTGTCAATTGCATAAAATTGCAGCACATTCCGGTTTTGTAAAATGGAGTCTTTAGGTTAAGTTAACACGTCTTCATTGTTCACTTAGCCTTCTTTTGATAAGCTCCTGAGGCAAAGCGAATGTGTTAATGTGTAATGTCCATCTGTAAACGAGATAGTATGAAGCAAAATATTGTTTTCATATAAATCCAAAAATCCAAATTAAATGTGAGCTACATATGTTGCCTAGTGGTTTGGAAGTGAAGGGAGTTTAAAAAGTCTGTTGTATACAGTGACCTTGGCGACTTTATTCATTCCAATGTAAGTTTGCACCTAACAATTATTTTCGGTTGATCTTTGTTATTGGAAACTTTATTTTTGTGTGATTATTTGTTTTTATTTAATTGCATTGAAGAGGCTAAAATCAAGTTAACTATTAGACAATTACTCGACCAAAACTGAAAGTGATGGTTGGCTTAGTGCTGGAGGAAGCACACAGCTAGGCAGGAGTGTTCTTTCCCAGTTGTTTTTATTCACAGTGCTCCCCAGAGGTTACAAAAAGTATTTTAACTGTATTGTATAAAGAAAAATCCCAGAACTGTTAAGGAGAAAAAAAACAAACAACTAATGATAATTACTTAAAAAGGTACAAAGAGAACCTGAACCCAAACACCACCATCACTCTCCACCATGGACATTTACTGCAGGCTTGATATAACTGATGCCCCTTGTCAACCTGCAAATTAACCTGACTTCCACCAGGTCTCCAGCCCTCCGTCTCAAGGGTAAGGTTACCCAGTCCCTGCTGCGATTCAGTAGACAGGAGAAACACAACTGAGTAACTGTTTAGGCTGGGTGGTGAGGATGCTCTCACGATCAAGCATCCAGAGGTCATGCCCATGCTTCAGTCGACATTGCCAGTTCTGCGCAGCAGCCTAAGGCCAGAACTGTGTAACAACAACCACCTCTGTTAACGACCGCACCTCTCTTTTGTTGACGTGCACTTGGTACTGTCGGGGTTGGGTTTTATGGTCCTGGCTTAAGACACAAGGACATTGTTTAAAAAAAAGAAACTTGCAGCATGTGTCAGTATCACTGAATAGTCATTTAATGCATTCATCACATCATTATTTATAAATTCTTAAAACAACATTATTGGTTCATTTTTGCCGCAGTGAACATCAGAATGCCCTCTTTGCTCGTGATCTTCGAATTCAACCGAGGCCATCTTCTGGTACTTTTCCAGCCGCGCCTGGTTCCTCTTTTTGGTTCTTGCTCAAGCTGACCGTGAAACCTGTGTTTGTATTTTTCTACTCCTATATGTGTTTGTTGTGTGTGCATGTTCGTGCTCGTGATTGTTCATGTGCTATGTGCAAAATGGAGATGGTACAACAAACTGTCAATTGCTGTGTAACTGATTCTGTGTGTGTGTGTGTGTGTCATATTATCATTCTTCATTTCACAGCAAGACAAAGATCACACATTGAACCAGTTCAAACATGATTTCTTGTTAAACTTCACACCGTAAGCCTTATAATCGAGAACTAATAATGCCTGCTTAGCTTTAGCTTGTAATAGAAAATTAACTCCTTTTCTTCTAGTCAAACATCCCTCTTTCCCTCACTGCTCTTTCTCTGCCCCTGTACACTACCCTTGTACTGCATCCATTTGTCCAGTACACTGGTCTCACCCTCTGGCCTCTCTCACACCTTGGCCTCTCCCGACCCCAGCCCTTTCTCTTTGATCCATACCCCATCCTCTGTTGATCCCTGTGACGATGACGCTGTTGCTCCCTGTCGCCATGATCCTGTTGCTCCCTGTAGCCATGATCCTGTTGCTCACTGTAGTCATGATCCTGTTGCTCCCTGTAGCCATGATCCTGTTGCTCCCTGTAGCCATGATCCTGTTGAGCCTGTTGCTCCCTGTAGCCATGGTCCTGTTGAGCCTGTTGCTCCCTGTAGCCATGATCCTGTTGAGCCTGTTGCTCCCTGTAGCCATGGTCCTGTTGAGCCTGTTGCTCCCTGTAGCCATGATCCTGTTGAGCCTGTTGCTCCCTGTAGCCATGGTCCTGTTGAGCCTGTTGCTCCCTGTAGCCATGATCCTGTTGCTCCATGTAGCCATGATCCTGTTGCTCCCTGTAGCCATGATCCTGTTGCTCCCTGTAGCCATGATCCTGTTGAGCCTGTTGCTCCCTGTAGCCATGATCCTGTTGCTCCCTGTAGCCATTAACCTGTTGCTCCATGTAGCCATGATCCTGTTGCTCCCTGTAGCCATGATCCTGTTGAGCCTGTTGCTCCCTGTAGCCATGATCCTGTTGAGCCTGTTGCTCCCTGTAGCCATGATCCTGTTGCTCCCTGTAGCCATTAACCTGTTGCTCCCTGTAGCCATGATCCTGTTGCTCCCTGTAGCCATGATCCTGTTGAGCCTGTTGCTCCCTGTAGCCATGATCCTGTTGAGCCTGTTGCTCCATGTAGCCATGATCCTGTTGAGCCTGTTGCTCCATGTAGCCATGATCCTGTTGCTCCATGTAGCCATGATCCTGTTGCTCCATGTAGCCATGATACTGTTGCTCCCTGTAGCTATGATACTGTTGCTCCCTGTAGCGATGATCCTGTTGCTCCCTGTAGTCATGATACTGTTGCTCCATGTAGCCATGATCTTGTTGCTCCCTGTAGCCATGATCCTGTTGCTCCCTGTAGCCACGATCCTGTTGAGTCTGCTGCTCCCTGTAGCCATGATCTTGTTGCTCCCGGTAGCCATGATCTTGTTGCTGCCGGTAACGCTGATTTTGCTGATTCATGGTCTGACGATTCAAACCTTTCTGACACCCTACAATGTGATAAAACCATCAACAGAATTAATATACTTTACTTTAAGGTGCTCAATACACTCAGGTACAAATTCACCCACAACAGCTATTCAACACCATCTTAGCTCAGGATGACAAATCAAATAATATTGTTTAATAGTGACATTTGAAACAACCACATGTTTTGCTATTGTCATTGATATGGTCTTATTTGTTGGCAGCAGGTCTCCACCTGAGCAGATTTGTTTGTAATTATTAGATTTATTTATTGTATGTATTAATTATGTGAGGCATGAGATTTTTTTATCATGTCTTTCATTTGAATTTACTCAACTATATTGTGTCGAAGTCGTTGACATCATCAGGTTCAGTAGGTGTACCTTAGGGCCCCTTTACATGACGTTTTCAAGTGAAAATGGAAAACTTTTGTTTTCAAGTTACATGACAGTGTTGCTCTGAGTCAAAACTTTTTTAAAACGGCTCAGAAGGTGGAACTTTTTTAAAAGGCTCCGATTCCGTCGTCGTGTAGACGGACAAAAACAAGACTTTCTGGAAACCCTTGGGCTCCATTTAGATAGATATAGATGTAGAAACATTGTTACTGCGCATGCACATCATGACTGTTGTAAATAGTTCTTCTGCACAAGCTCAGTAGATGGACAATAAGAACAATGTTTTCCTCCAGAGGGTCATGACTCCCAATCCTTGTTCTCCTGGGACTCGGTAGTTTTATATTTGAGTCACTCGTATTAGCAAGTCAACTTAGTCGTCTGTCCATAGAAATGGCTGTGTACTTGTTATTTATTGTTTTCTGCACATGTGTGATTTCGATAGCAAAACAACCAACAGCAACCACTGGTGGCCTTCCATGCAAACTACATAATTTTCAGTGTTTCTGCTGGTGAGAATGGAATTCGTTTTCAGAATGCTGTCGTGAAAAGGTGAAACTTTTCTGAAATGAAAATGCAATGCGAGTTTTCACTTGAAACGTTTTCATGTAAATGAGCCCTTAGGCTACTCTCTTTGTCGTGATAATGATTTTAAGTGAATACAAATCCAGTCGCCACATATATTTAGTTGAGTTAAGTGCGAAACACAAGATATGGCTTAGATTGCTTTACTAACTATAGTTGAGTAGCAAAGGTCAATAGTTAAACTGACTTTACATACCGTAGTTAAGTTAAGTCAGCATAGTGAAATATACAGTAAGTTGTTGAAATGATATGAAATCTTTTGTGATGATATTCTCCTCTTTTGTTGTTGCCTCTTTGTTAATTCATGTTCCTGTCTAGATAGAGCTGCTCAGGCTGGTTTAATCCAAAAACAGTTGTAAAGTATTTGGATCAATGTGATAACTGCAAATAATATATGTAGCACAACAAGGGTATGTATATTATCCCCTTCCGCCCTCCCCCCTCCCCCTCAACTTCTCTTCTCTCTCTTCTCTTCTCTCTCTCTTTGTGCGTTCCCCCCGGTCGTGTACGGCAGCCATGCCAACTTCTGATGGAGGAGGCAACAGGAGGAGACCCCAGGTCTCTCCCTGTTGCAAGACCAAAAACTGTTCTGACTCAGAAGGCTCTCAATCACATCATATTGTTGGCCCAAGCTGCCGAACAGGACAAGGGAAAAAAAAAGAAGAAAGAAATGATATGAAATGAAAATGATTACCCCCCAAAAATCCTCATCATATTGAATTTATCTTTATATATTCTTCATAATTATTCATTCTAATTTTGTAAAATTAAAATAACAGGTCAGTGTCCAGTTAAATTGACTAAATAATGATGAAACTACCTCATAAATTAATTTTTGTTGAACACAAGTCAACTGTTTCTACATTAAGAACGTCTTTTATTTATTTTTTTACTTTGTGTGTGAAAATTTTTGACATCACTTTATTAATTACATTCAACAAAATAATAATTTCTTTATTGTGATCACTTACGGCGTTTAACTTTCAGGTGGCCGTCCTACAAAGAAAGAGGACAGGAAACACATGTCACAGCAAAATGTGAGTGAGTTATACCCCCCCACAAAAAAAAATTCAAATTCAAATTCAAATAAATAATAAAATAAAATAAAATAAAACTAAACTAAACTAAACTAAACTAAACTAAATTAAATTAAATTAAATTAAATTAAATTAAATTAAATTAAATTAAATTAAATTAAATTAAATTAAATAGAAAACAAAACAAAACAAAACAAAAAAAAAGCTGCCTTAAAACAAACCTTTATGAGTTCACCAAGAGGGATTCCCATGCATCGAATACTTTCCTTCCACTTTCTGGACCTTTTTCTTCCTCCATGTATCTCAAATTCATTGGCCGTGAACCATTTACCACCAGCAGTAATGCATTTCCATCCTGAAACATCAGAGAATTGGTTGTACAGATAAAACATAAACAACATAATTATATGAACTATATAGGGTACCTATCTTTACTTTCTATTGTCATTTATCAGTTTGTATTTCAAGTCTGATATTGGGCAGGAGTTTATATTGGGTAACTAACACACTTCTACTGTTTTCTCTTACACCAATTAAAATACATTTATGAAAGTCACATAAAACATAAAACATGAATTATTAATTGTTCTAAACACCAAGATGTCATGCTTGTGAAGAATATTTAAAATTGTTTACTTTACATCATATTGGTAACAAAAACGACAGGTCTTTGGCCCCTTTATGATTGGAAATGATCTCTTACTCTCACTCGATGCACCGAAATGCCTTGAAATTGAAATGAGAAAAAACTTGATCAAGAAATAGTGAGAAAAAATTGCATCAGACCATATTAGATAAGTAATAGTCACAGGACATGCATTTTAAAAACATGTTGCAAATGTGTCTACTATGTCATGTTCAGGGAACTTCTGTTGCAAAACTCAGTAAGCCCTGAGGGGGATTTCCATTATTTCCACCTAAAGAGACATAAATACATGAATAATAAATCAATAATAACTTCACATTCAGCCAGTTTGCATGCACAAACCTGATCTCTGTTTGAAAGTAAGACATCAGACAATTAATTTCTGAAGGTAGCAGTGTGAAGAGCGTCCGGCCAGGTTTGTAGGCTTGAGTTCTATTTGTGACGCATTTAGATAATTATAACAAAAAAGATTTCTTCACATCAAAGTTGTAACATATTGTGTTAAGTTCGTCCTGCCCACTAGATGGTGCACTATGTACATGTTGTACTGTTGTTAAAATCCCGCGAGAGTGTATGACGAGAGTGGAAACGTCACGGGATCCAAGATGGAGAATAAAGTCACGGAGTAAGACAGACATCGTCGTGATTATTCTAAAGTGAAATACATCTACCACAGGTAGAAGGACAAAACAATACAAAAGTGTCTTATTTCATTGGAAAGAGATCAGAACGCCCAACAAATTGATCTCTTCTGATTTTAACTGTGCGACACACTGTACAAATAAGCAGTTGGATATCTTGATGATCGAACTCCATTCTAATTATTTATTTCTTCTTTAATTAGACTCAGAACAGCTATTACAAGGTCAAAAGATGATTTCGGTTACTTTTTGTCACAATTGTTGGAGGATTTGGTGTATTTCTTTTTTTCAAAGTAAACAAAAGATTTGAGAGCAGCTGGTGAAAGGCAGAGTTGTGCTGTAGGTTTACATGAGGGCCGTCATCGGGTGATGAGTTGGACTTGGGATTGTTAAAAAGAGTATGAGAAGTTTCATATGATCCCAAATATGACAGGGTGAAGCGATGTATTCATACAGGGGCATTTAGACCCAGAAATCTTTCATAAAAGCAGTCAGTTACTTGATATTTTCTATTTTACTTTTGTATGTCCAACCTCTTGAAAGTTTTGATTTATGTAAGGTTCCCGTCTTCTTTCCACAAGTCACAGGCAGCCGAGGCTTACGCCAAATTTCTTTCTTTTTCATGGAAGGAGCTAAAGAATTGAAAAAGAAAAAACATTTCAACAACAGTTGTTAGATGGATAAATGTGTAGTTTATATATGAAATCTGACTGCTAAAACCAACATCGTTAAGAGTTGACTTACACTGAGGCGTTTTCACAGACTTTGCCACCCTCCTAGGAGGAACCTTGGATGAGGGACCTGGTTGCTCCTGCGTCCTTTCAGTTTCCTTCTTTGCCGAGCTTGTTTGCCACTTATCATCTTGGAAAGCACAGATACCAGCTTTTTAAAGGACAAGTTCAAGTACTAACTTTTAGCTACTTGCCGGTACCGGTATTGATACGAGTCTTTAAAAAGGTTTTTATTTATTTATTTATTTTTATTTATTCGTATATGCTTTCTCTTTCTCTTATTCAATTCAATTCATTTCAACTTTATCTACATAGCTTTAAATACAACAAAGTCATTTTAGGGCACTTTTACAAAGAAAAGCCAACAATTGCATCTCATCTGGTTTTATCTTGTTGATCTGACTATGTCCTGTGCTTAATTGTGTTTCAGGTCTGCTGTCCTCTGTGGAGGCAACACTTTTCAACGTGGTGTCTTTGTTGGTGAACATGTAAGTTAGTCATGTTACCTCTGTGTTGTGGTGTGACAATGTTCACAATTGGTTTGTGTTTTGTCTATTTCCTTACAGCCCAATTTTTTTTTAAAACTATTATATTGTGGAAGCCGTGAAAGAGGAGACGGACAGAGTTGACGAGTCGTTTTCTTTATTGCTTCACACAGCCGGACAGTAGACCTGTCAAACATATATATATATATATATATATATATATATATTTTGCACACTATGACTAATACAACAAACAAAGCAGAAGTTGTTTTTTTTAAACTGATATAGAGTAGTTATGAGTGCCCATAGTTGCAGAAGCACCCATATTTATACAATATTAACAAAGAAAAAAAGTAGCAAACAGAAACATTAACATCATTATATTAAATCTCTTACCGTCCAAGAGGTGTTGGTACAGATTTTCTATTACAGTGTACTGTTGCCTAATAACATCCTCGAAAACACACTTCCAGAATTGTCGGATGTTATTTTGCTGAGTCTTCACCACCTTTTCAAGGATTTCATAAATGCCTTTTTTCTGTTCACAACCTTCCATGTCAATCACCCTCTGCAACCAAGAAAGCATACAAACAATCAGTGTTGAGTGATTGAGTGTTAAGACAGACTTACTTTTCTGGTTCTTTGCTTTGCTTTGCTTTGATCTGTTATGTTTATTTGTTCTGTGTTGTTTTTGTTGTTGTTGTTTTGAATAAATTAATTTGTGCCCACATGTCTGAAATAAACGTTTCAATTCAAGACATGCAATAAAATATAAATTCAGGCCAAATTCCCATTATATATTTGATACTGTTTCAACTCAGGTGTTGAGAGGTTGAACCATAAAATGAGTTTGATGGAGTCACTTAAACGGAACTGGATTCACACCTTCTATGCTGATCTATTACTACTGCGCCCATTCAAACATTCCTCTGTAAGTCATGCTGCTTTATTATACAGAGCAGTCCCACAAGCTGTTACAACACTGTGGTATAGTGACAGACGATTACAAACAACTGAAGGAGAGGATGACGTTAGTCTCACAGAGGCAGCCATTTCTTTTTCTTTTTTAAAGATTTGAAAGATGTATAGCTCTCAGATATTTTCTACCCCTGTGCCTTACAACAGTTAAACCTCTGGGCTGAGTCCACAGTGTGAGTCGACCGTATACATGCATTGATTGTTGATGCATTGAAAAACTGGTCACAATGTTAACATAAAAGATCTGAATGAAATAATCTGCAATTAAGTTTCTGTTTCAGTTACAACACAAAATTTAACAAAAACTTAACACAACGCAAAAAAACCCCCCAAAACAACTAATCAAACAACATTCAGGTTAATGACATACAACTGAAATAATTATTTTTCAGTAATATTCTTGTGTGGCAGACACTTTAATGACAAGCTCCAGTTGATTTCAATAACCTCGTCAGTGTATAGAGAAAAACACAGTTGCTCCATTACTTTCATTTCAAGTCTAAGAGATTAAACCCTAACCCTAAACCCACCAGAGTCCGAATTAACAAGCTCCCAGTTTAACTACGACGTCACATGATTCAGTGAGTTGGGCTTATTTTCATCCCCACAAATCGCGATTTGCATCTGTTTGATGCTAATGGATGTTTTAGTCCATTTCTATTTCTGTTCTTAATTCTATTTGTATTTACTAACTTTTATTTCTATTTTATTAATTCAATTAATTACATTTTCTTGGGTCTCTCATGACATCTGACAGCACTCCTGACTGAGAATAACACAGGATATTTCTCTCTTTAGCCACATTACCTTGCATTCCTCCTCTGAGATAATGTCGTGATCCTTGAGCTGGTTGAGAAAGGTTCCCGGGTTTTCCATGTGAGCGATTGTATTTTTATTGTGACGTAAATAGTTCAGCAGCTGACTGTTAGTTCGAAATTCCAGCCAGTCCATTGTTGTTTCTTGTGGTCTCCCGCTTGCAATTTGATGGCAAAAAGCTTCACTGGGTTCAGCAACAATGCACTAGAGTCCTTTTCGATATGTTACCGTCCAGCAGTCCTGTACTCCTCCTGCGACACACCTTTTGAGATCAAAGTCCGGAATTGGTGTCAGACACAAAGGCTTTCCAGTTCATTTAAATTACCTTGTGAGTCAACACTGCCCACAAATACCTAGTTCCTCCCACTGGAAACTGAAAGTAGTTTCTGTTAGTTGAACTTGTTTTGAACAAGTTTGAGTTGTCTCAAAAACCTAAAAGCATGAATGAATCGATGTTTGTCGTACTAACTTAAGAAGTCTTCAATTGATTCAATCAAAATGCTGCACTAAAATACTGACAGGAGCCAGCAGGAGAGATCACATCAATCCAATTTGTGTTTCTCTTCATTGGCTTGTTGGTGACAATTTAAACAATTCTCCTTTCAACTCATAAAGCTCTGGACACTCATATTTCGCGAGCTGTTGGTGCTGTTAGTTAGTTGTTAGAGTTCCGACTTACTGGAGCTTCCTATAGGTTTTCTAAAAATAGAATGGGAGGCAGAACATTCTGAGGAAGCACAAACTTCCTCCCAGCCTGTTGGGCCTCAACATTGATTGTTTTGTTTTGAATTTCCATAACCGTTTCCTCAAAATCCTGTGCTCTGTACTGACAGGGCAATAGGAATTTCGAAGTGGGGCGAAGACTAGGTAGGAGCAGAGAGGATATGAGGAGTGAAGACGGCTGGGGAAGGAGGCCACATATGTATTGTGTGGGACACAGCTCATGAAGAAGAAAATGGTTCTGTTGTTGGGGGTAATTTTCCCTTGATGGTTTTGTTTGGTTGCCTCTTGACCTATCTCGCAAAGAATACACAGCATTTCAGATTCCCGGAATGGGTTTGCTCCATTACACTGTTTTACCCTTTGGGCTTCATGGGGCTCCTGCAACTTTCCAAAGATTAATGGACATCGTGGTTAACGGCGCCCCTAAATTTGCAGCAGTGTACCTCGATGATGTGGTAATCTACAGTGAGTATTGGGAGGAGCACCTGCAGCATCTAGAGGTTGTCCTGGCCAAGATACTGAAAGCCGGCCAGACCCTCAACACAGCTAGGTGCTCTTGGGCTCAAGAAGAGGTGAGATATCCTGGGTACCTAGTTGGTCGTGGACAAATACAACCACAAATAGAGAAGATAAAGGCTGTACAAATGATTCCCAGGCCTAAAACTAAAAAGCAAGTAAGGTATTTCCTAGGATTAGTGGGGTGGTATAGAAGATTCAATCCCCATTTCGCTACAATAGCAGACCCTCTCACTCATTAAATGAAGAAATTGACTTCGAAAGTGATTTGGAGTACTGACTGTGAAGATTCAGTCTGGGTGTTAAAAACTTCACCAAACAGCTTCTCGTACAGGTGGATGCTTCTGGTGTTGGATTAGGAGCAGTGCTGGCCCAAGGAAAACCTGGAGAGGAGAAGCCGATCCTTTTTCTGAGCAAGAAACTGTTTGATCGGGAGAAAAAAATACTCTACTGTGGAAAAAGAAGGATTGGTTATAAAGTTGGCTATTGGTTCATCAAAGTATTATTTTCTGGGAGGAGAGTTTGTCCTGCAAAGTGACCATAGACCATTGACCTGGATGCACTGGAAACAACATCAGAACGGAAGAATCCTTTGTTGGTGCTTAGCTCTCCAGCCATACCAGTTCACTGTACAGCATTGTCCTGGTCAGAAGACTCTCATTGCAGATTATCTCTCCTGTTTACCCGACGTGTGAACCAGAAGGGGGACGAGTGGAGAAATGTTAGGAAGCACCAGCTTCCTCCCAGCCTGTTGGGCCTCAAGAGTAATTGTTTTGTTTTGAATTTCCCTAACCAAATGGTGTTTTGTTTATTGAAAATCCTGTGCTCTGTACTGATAGGGCAGTAGGAGTTCTTTTGTTGGGGGTGATTGACGGTTTTGTTTTTTTTGGAGGAGAATCAAAGAAATACAAGTGGATTGTGACCCTGCCGTTTTCTTCTGCAGTGGTGTTACTGTCCTCCTGAAGCCTCTGCAGTGGGGCTTCATCCTCACCTGTCAACAAACATTCATCCACTTATATGATCATACTGTACATACTTTAATCAATCCGGTTTTCTCTCATATGGACCGAGCTTCCAGTTTCAGTTAGGGAGGCTGGCAGAGAATCTACCTTTAAGGTTTTTCTTAAGACTTCTCTATTTGATAAAGCTTACAGTTAGGGCTGGTTCAGGCCACCCCGGACCATTTTCTAGTGAAGCTACTACAGGTCAAGAGAGGAGACCTACACCGAGCTTCTCCAACAATCCAATGGCAATGGCATTATATAAATGTAATTGTATTGAACTGAATTGGGCAGTTGGTTTATAAAAGGCAGCTGAGAAAATCATTAATAAATATAATTTCTTATGACCTAATAATAACAGGGGAATACACATATGCCAAATATTACACAGACTGCAGTTTCCTTTCACGAGCATCTGTTCATTTATTCCACAAAGAGAGAATGAATTGGGACTTCGGTACAACCACATCGGTGTAATGTGTTTCAGCTGGGCTTTCTGTACCATGTGTTCACCCAAAGTCAGCTCCTGTCACTTCCAGAGCCCACTGAGCCTGAGGTGGATAAACTAGTGGAGGAGAAGTACAAGAAGTCATCTTCGATACTTTAAAATAAATACAAACATTTGATGACGACGACTTCTTCTTTCTCACATTGCGTGTCTGAAGCCAGTGACTAATGCAAACATGAACAAACATGACCTTTAGTTGAAACAAGCAAAACCAGTATTTCAGGGTCAAAGCGAGATTTACAGGATACAAAACAGATGATTCAGCCAGGATAAATTCGTCTAATCGTTTCCCTCCATGTCGTCGTAAATCACATCGTTGTGCGAGGCCTGACAGGTGGAAACCTCTTTCAGGACGGTGTTGAGGCGTCGGTCCAAAGCAGAGAGATGTGGCTCGGAGAGGAGGGGGGCCACATCTGCCAGAGGGTCCCGAGCCAACGACTCCCGCATGACGTCGCTCAAACGGAGGTCAGGCAGGGACAAGAGGTGCAGGCGCTGGAGGGTGGAGTGGCGGATCCTGCAGAGAGATGAAGATATTGGACTTTGAAACTTCTCTTTTGATTTCTTTTTTTTTCGTCCAATCACACCTTACAGGATTCTGTTAATGTTTGATTGTGCTTATCAGTCATTCATCTGTCTTTTTTTCACTTTCGTTTACCTGCAACATTGTGTGAGAGGAGTTAATATCGATGGCTCATCCTGAGAGTGCCGCCCAAACCTGAAGGAATGTCAACAACATTGATTTTAGTCATGTCAATCCTTCCAATTGAATGAAAGTACTTAGTTCCAATCAAGCACCTTGAATTAACATTCAAAACTTGCTGTTTCTATTAAACTCACGCTCAACTTTCTCAACACCCATCCGTGGACTGAAAACATATTAGCCCAGGATTCCCATTAAACAACAGAATCTACCTGTTTTATTACCTTTATCTTAATAAAGGTTTGACTTTATTATCTTTTGTATGCATCTCATAATGGCATTTTTTTTTCACGTATTTCCTTTATTTCCATATAAAACATTTTGAGTTGCCTTGTGTCTGAATGGGGCTACATAAATACATTTCCCTTGCCACATAAAAAAGTGAGACAATATTGTTCGATCATCCACAACAATCTTAAGTTTTCTCGTTAAAAAGAAAATCAATTACAGAGCAAAACCCATTCAAATGTGGGCTGACTAAAGGCCTCAGTGCCTCCATGTCTTCAATCGTTTATTCTTTTATTAAAGTCAAATAAATGATTGCATGCCAGAATATTTTGATCAAATTTATATCTTATTGAGAAATTAACTCAAACAGTGAGTTCATGAAGTGCGACTGCTCACGCTCGTCCGTTATCCAGGTGCAGCAGAAATGTCTCATTCCCAAATTTCTCAAACGTCTCGTAGTGATGTCTGTCCATGTTGCCTTATAGGGAAGATTTTTGAATTTGTTTTAACTTAAGGCAGAAGGATGATAGCATCTTAAAAGACAAGATTCTTCTTTAGGAGTGTTGTTAACTGACTCATGAGGAAGTCCAGTATCGCCATGTCTATGAGATCCACCAGTCTGGTGCCGTGGCTGTAAGGAGGCGTCTGTTTCACCGTGTCGCAGTAATCCGGGTTTTTCTCCCACCTGGAAACAACAGAGCAGCGGCAGTGACGCAAAGCATTTCTGAACTCTTCCTTCTTTATTTTTTAGTTCAAACAACACTGATGCTAAATGTATTGATAAGTTTGACTCTCCTATCATTTTTATCATAACCTAATAGATACAGCAGGCAATCATTTTTAATTAGAAACTTTTAAAAATGAACAATTAATAGAAACTCAACGGTCCTCGCATGTAGTGTGCTGTTATACTGAATTTAGCAAACTAAAAAGCTAACCTTAGCCTATCCCGTCTTGTAAATCTGGTGTCTCATCTGTTTTCTGTCTGAGGCCCCATGTACACGACAATGTTTCAAGTGAAAACGTACCGTTTTTCTGTTTTTTTTGTTTCGGAAAACTTCCGTGTTTACGCAGCAATGTTTTGAAAACAATGTCTGTTTACACGAAAAAGGCAGAAATGCTGAAATGATGTAGTTTTCATGTTGGGCCACTAGTGGGTGCTGTTAATTAAACCACACACACAAGTTCACGGAGAACAACACGACTGTGACCATCAACTCAACGTTTCAGAGAAGTTTGGACTTTAGCGTGTTTCCACGTCGGAGCATTTTTAAAAAGTTTTATTTTTTAGGGCCTCCAAGCACCGTTGTCTTGTACACAGACACGAAAAAAAGCAATGAAAGTTTTCACTTTCAGAGCTTTTGCTGGTGGATTGAATAGTGAACAACAGCAGAGCTCAAACTCTTTATAAGTATTAAGTAAAAAAAATAAACCCCCTTAAAAACTTGCAGAAAATCAAAGAACTGCCACCTAATACGCAAAAGTGTCACTGCTCAAATTTAGGGAATACTCAGTATTTTGGCTTCTTTTGACCTCATAGTAAATAGTAATTCAGTGAGCTGAAGCTGTTAGGAGAGCTGCACAACATATATGGATGAGGATGAGACCAAAGACAGAATAATGTCTAGTATTGTCAAAATATCAGCACATTTCTGTTATAATGAAACTAATTTCAGTTATACAACTTGCTTGTATTTTGGTAGCAGTATAATTTAACATAAATGTTCTGTTCATTTCAGTCCGTCAACCACATGTAGTTAAATAACAATATTAAAATTGACCATCCATCCATCCATTTTCTCCCGCTTATCACAATGCTGTAGCCTTTCCTTTTCTTTTCTACTGTATTTGCACCAGAAGAATATAAGTTGAGATTTTAGTCATATTTAGTAGTAATTGATTAGCTGTGTGAAAATATAGACATGGTTATTACATAAACTCTGCTCCACAACAAAGAAAACCTTTGAAGTTTAAATTTGAAGATTCTTGCGATACTATTTTACTGTTCCGGCCCACTCTGGGCTGTGTGTGGCCCCTGAAGTCAAATCTGTTCGACGCCCCTGCTTTAGAGTTGTGTTGCAGTTTCTACCACCAGAGAGCAGTAGAAAATCATAATTTAAATCAAAAGCATTTCATATTCAAGCAATGCAGGACAGATGGACGAAAACAATTACATTCAAACCCAGATAATGACTTCAGGAACCGAATAAAGGGGCTGCCAAAGCAAGTTTTTGCAGGTTGCGTCATATACTTGACTAGATTTGACGGACAAAGCCATTCCTTGAACCCCCCCCCACACACACACACCCCAGATAAACATCACTAGGTGGGACAGGTGTATTTATTAAGTAATTATCTTTCTGTTTCTACCTTAATAATGGAAAATCTATTACAGTCTGCAACAGGAAACCAATATTTATACACCAACAATGTGGTTTCAAATGACGGTATTAACCGTTCATGGAACACTTATTGATTTTCTTGACTTGTCTTACTTTGTTCTTGTTATTGTCGTATATTTTTTAAGACTTTGCTTTTTTATGTGAATGGCTTTAGATGGAAAAATAAATGTCATTTCATGCGAATTGAATAAATTACACACAAATTACAATAAACAGCTCATATCATCAAACTTGGTGTCAATTTGACAAAACACAACCGTGTTTTTTGTTATTATGAGAAATATGAAGCAGACTTGTCATAAAATCCTGCGCAAGCTATTCTCATGTCAATGTCTTTAAAACACCTTTAATTTAGTTTTTAATTAGATAGTTAAACATGCTGAACTTTGCAAATATTGTCAATTGCAATTCGAACGGTTAACTAAGATGACTGTTTATTTAAAAAGAAATTTGCATTACTTGAATATGTGTTTGTGTTTAATTACTAGAGCCGGTCGCACATTCATAGCATCTTCTGGAAGGGTTGTGAATGTTTTGGATTGGATCAAATTTGACTGAACCGAAGTAAAATGTACTCACTGTGCCCGCCTTGTGCGGCTGTAAGATCGCCTCCACGGTGACCGCCATGACCTGCGTGGAGCAAGGGTGAGGTCCGGCAACATGGTGGCCAGTGAAACCTCCAACACATGTGGCCGGCCACACACTGGATGCTCCGTTGAACAGTAGTACTCACACTGGCCGTAGAAACACACATTTCCAGCTGGAGGAGTATTTCAATTAGAGCATGTCTTCTTAAAAACACAGGATTCGTGCGACACGCGTGTTGCATTGGCACACACACACGCGTGTGTTTATACATGTACCAGGGGAGGTGAAAAAGGTCCCCGATAGTCTGCTGTCAGTGGTGATCTCTCTGATCTCTGATGTGACATTGATGAGTCGACCAACTGCTGGCGGGATCCTGTTGAAGCCCAGCAATCTGAGGCAGAGCAAGAAAGAGACGTGAGAACAGACACCAAAATATAGACAAATGAGACAAGAGAGAGTTCTGACTCTGACAATTCAGTGGGGCTGTAGTCCACCCTGCAACTTAAAAGGTTTAACACGGCTGGGTTGTTGCCTCTTATCTCAACTCGTCTGCCTGGTCGACTGGCACATGTGTCGTGTTGGCAGCTGGTTCTCAACCACATCTGTGCCAACAGTATTTGCGTAAACAGGTGAGCTGGGAGAGAGGGTCAACACACACGTATAGTGACGGGGCCATTTTGAAAATCTTTGCATCAAAGAGACTTGCTCCGCTTGTATTTTACGTACGTCTACACTTCTTCTTCTGCCCTAGATAAATATTTTTCACCCCGCTTGTAACTCAGAGACGCTGTAGCACAGCCTCATAAATGAATGATTCCAGCGGCAGACGAGTGGCCCGTCTGCCCTAAAGGACGCCTGCTGGCAAGGCGTGTCAACATTTGTACCTGTCAAGGTGGAAGGCAGAAATCTCGGCGTTGTGTCTCTCGAAGTCTGAGAAGTAGAAGAGGTTTACATCTGTTTCTGCATCCCTCGGTTGTCTGTGCAGCAAAAACACAACACACACACACACACACACACACACACACACACACACACACACACACACACACACACACACACACACACACACACACACACACACACACACACACACACACACACACACACACACACACACACACACACACACACACAGGTCTTGTTTCATGTAACACTAAGAGTGTCGAAATGTTTTCAGGGATTCATTAATATTCCAGTCAGTCGCCGTCTCCATCTTACTTCATGGGCTTGAGCAGAGCTTCTCCGTAGTTGGGGAACGACATGAGCAGCTTCAGCTGGGTTCCTCCTTTCTTCTGGACTGAAAAAGAAGTGAATAATAAGAATGCATTAAAAATGCCTTGCTACTGAACATTTCATACGTT
This sequence comes from Lipophrys pholis, assembly GCF_963383615.2. NCBI lineage: Eukaryota > Metazoa > Chordata > Actinopteri > Blenniiformes > Blenniidae > Lipophrys > Lipophrys pholis. Next base: position 5,218,430 of record NC_137647.1, read on the forward strand.
ATGCTCTTTCTTATTTTCATCATTTTATACAAGGCTTGGTAAGAAACACACCATAAAGATTATGTGCTTTATGTTACTGTTACATTAATATCTAATCTACCAGTAGCTTCTCAGACCGGAACAATACTGCAACAGAAACAGAGGCAGTTTAGCTCCTTCGTCTTAAAATAAGACTCCTGTTACATTCGCACACAGCTGTATATCGGACAGTTTGGGATATTTTCTTCCTTCCGATCCACCCGACTCACACTTCAGATGACTACGCAGGGTGAATGAGCGAAATCAAAGCATGTTTTCATTCCCTTTTATGTGCTCCAGTTCAAACCAGGCCGCCTCACCTTCACACAATAGGCTGTTTTAATATTTTCCATAACATGATTTGTTTAGGCAAGTCATGAGTAATATTGGCTCATTTTCCTCTCTTTACCTCTTTTGGATTACTCATTAAATTGCTTTTCTCCCCCCTATTCCACACATTACTATGCTGTGGTGAGATGAACGTTAAACATGGAAAATGATGACATAGTAAGGAAAAAATAAATCAGCCTGTAGCTGAGATTAATGCTTAATCTCTACCATACAACACTAATCGCAATACATTATTCATTCTGGGGAAAGAAGGGCCTGAGATGAGGAAAACGAAGGCGCAGAGATGCTGCGTGTTAATACATGTGTGTTCAGTATGCATGGGCCACGCATGCAGATGAGGAGGCGTATGTCAACGTGTGTTCAAACGCATGTGTGAATTTCAGTGTTGAGGCGCAGTGAAAGTTTGTCGAAAGCTTTTAACCATGGAGCTATAACAGGAGTTAGCTCTGAATTTAAACTGTCTACTATAATAAGTGTCAAAATATTTCTCAGAACTTCTGTGCTTTCACTTGTTGTTAAAGTCATAATTTAATTTCACTTTGTATTGTGTGTGTGTGTGTGTGTGTGTGTGTGTGTGTGTGTGTGTGTGTGTGTGTGTGTGTGTGTGTGTGTGTGTGTGTGTGTGTGTGTGTGTGCCCTTCTTCACGGTTGGACTCCAAGCAGTCAGTCTAAGTTTCACATACCGTCTCGCTGTTAACTTTTTCCACCTTTTCCATCCTCTCACTTTTTGACCAAAAGGATTTGTGGGTCAGAGAAAAACAGCTGAAAGCTGCTGGATTTCTTTCGGTGTAAAATGTTCTTTGCCTTTTCATTACATGAACGTGAGCCGATGAAAGATCCGTCATCGTGGATATGTGTGACTGCCTCCATGTGTTTTCTTAAAAATGGAGTGCTCGCTGCTCTGCACATGAGCTTTGTCACAGTTTACTGTCTTCACGCAGTGAAAACTTTAGTCTTGCCTCTGGCTCTCTCCCAGTCGAGCTTGTTTGTATGAACAGATTACAGCTGAAATGAGAAGTGACTTTGCAACCGTGCCAAGAGGAATCCTAATGTACATTCCTTTATGAAATCTTACTCAAAGTCTGCGTAATCACTTCAGGTGATTTATTATATTTAATCCCTGTTTGGAGCAAAATACAAATACGTTTCAGTTGTGTGAGAGAAATGACACAAGCTGTAGGTTTTCTTCTGTGGCACTGAGATGCAATTTCACCAGTGTGACACTTCAGGATGCAGTTTCCCAGACGAGAAAGACAACACTGCAATAAGGAAGATAATTGAATGCCAGATAATCCTCCACTTTCCTCAGTCGTACTCCACTATAACCTTCCACCCCTCTCTCCTGTTTCTTGCTCACCAGCACTGAGGATGTGCTGCGTTGCCAGATAGTGAGTCAGCTGGACCAGGTTGGGATCTCTCCTGTCGTACAGCTGCCAGCGAGAGATGCCCAGGTGGAAGCGCAGCCACGGAGGGTGGGTCTCCACATCGCTTGTCCAGGAGACTTTGTCAAAGCCTTCCTCCTCACTGGTGCTCTGCCTTGAGGAGACAATAACACATTATTGACAAACACGGTTGACTTTTAGGTTTAAAACACATTTGAAGGGTAAAGATTATTTGCTCCATTGAAGCGTTGGCTGAGGACTCTCGCAACTGATAATGAACTCACTGTATATACCAGAGGGCATAAATGATTTATACTATGATGGCTTCTTCCTATTATATGTGTTAACATCAGGTACAGCACTCCCTGAGCCCGTGGGGCAACGCAGCTTCTCCAGCTGTACCTGAGGTATGAATGTTACTATGTTGAAATATTTCTGAAGGAATGAAATGAGGAGGCTATAATGTGGGCAACTGTTCGTCAGACATTTAAGGCTTCGGCTGTCAACAGCAGCACGAGTGTGTTACTGAAGCAACATGGCTCCTGTGCTACTGGGTGTGTTTACTTTATCCTGGGCATTAAAATCTGCCGACGTTGAATCCTTCCTCTAAACCTTCTTGCAATCCAATCATGTTTTTTCTTTCTTTTAAACCTCCTGCGACTATAGGAGAAGTTTTCGTTCTGTGGCCACCAACAATGTCTGCATTGATTTTTTAGGGAAATCCGTCGAGTGGAGGATCTCACCTCCAAGGCAAGCTGAGAAATTAACATTAGTTCACATTTTGATGATGTTGTTGAAGTCAGCAGGAACAACTTGTTGCTTCCCAACTGGACTTTGAACTTCAATGCTGTTTAATAGGGCATTTGATGGATTGAATTTCATTGATCCGTTTCCCACGTATTTTACACTTACCAGTCAATATCAATGGAATCGGGGTCCTCTTCCTTCTCTTCCTCCTCTTCCTCACTTCCCTCGTCTTCTGCCTCTTTGCCTGTCTTCACCCTCAGAAGCCAGTCGTCTTCTTGCAGCTTTGGAAGTGGCAGATTGTACAGCGGATGTTTGAACAGCGCTTCCAGCTTAGAATGACCTTTGACCCTCCGTGTTTCTTCCCCTGCTTCGGTCGGTGGCTTCGCCTTCCCGGTGACTTCGCTGAACAAGCCCGTCTCTCTGTGATGCAACGTGTTGGCAGGTGGTCCGTGTTGCTCTTCTTTCCGGGGCCTCGCTGGCGGTTTATTTGAGGAAGAGGCAGCAGGAGAAGAGGAGGAGGAGTGGGAGACAGACCGATGATGCTCAGCGTCTGTTCTCGGAACGGAGGAAGACGAGGAAGACGAGGCGGGAGGGACGCAGGAGGTCTGGAGGACCGAGAGGCAAAACAACGCCAGAACGAGATGGAGTGCGAGGGACAAACATGCCAGAGCCAGATAGATGGAGCGAGTGGATTGACCCAGGTTACAGCTCCCCATGCTGGAAAAATAGAAGGAAACACAACAAACCAGCTGTGTCAGCACTTTAAAGCTAATCATGGTGAAACAGCTGTGTATTACACTCACTGTATAAATAAAGAAAAAGAGCAGCTCTTTTAACCTTTAAAACAAATATACCAGACCTATGAAATAAAAATCTCTCGTGTATGCAGTAATTCCGGTAAAAGCATACTTGGGAAGGGAGGTAGAAACATGATGTATGTATACTGGGGAGCGTGAGATTGAGACCAAGGTAAGGGAAGTGTTCCTGTAAAATAAAAAAAGAACATACATGGAATTTAAGGCTGTATATGCCAAGAAGACACATACCATATATAATTGAAATTGTTATGAGAGCCAAAAGTGTTTTGCTCAACCAAGTTTTTGAATTCCTAAACTGAACCAGAGAACTACTGTGTTGTACGGTTTCCATGGCAACATGTAAGTAAAAGCACACTGGTTGTTCTTTTTACTTTACAGATCTATCTATCCTTTGTATCCTTTTTTTTTTTTTTTTTAACTTAAGTGAGGTTGTCAAGGACTGGGGAATAACCTTAGTAATAAGATGCCACACACACACACACACACACACACACACACACACACACACACACACACACACACACACACACACACACACACACACACACACACACACACACACACACACACACACACACACACACACACACACACACACACACACACACACACACACACACCTATGAGCCCACTTTTTAATTGTTGGAGGAATCTGGAGTATCCACAATAAAAAAAAATATGCAGGCGCAGGTAGAAGATGCAAGCTCCTCACAGAAAGGATCTCTAACTATTATTCACTACTGTACTACTCCACCAAATTAATGAATACAGCTAACAAAGTATCTATTCATAAGTGGCAACACGAAACATCCAATAAAAATAATATGAAGTACATGATTTCAGAACTTCAAGCCGATCAACATGAAGTGAGGCTCTCCATCTTACATCGCACTCGAAACATCGCCGACTGTTTCCAGTGCTCCGTGCGAGAGTCACGAGAGGAAGGTCGTTTAGCTCACTGACTGTCAAACAATCTAACAGGTGAAAGTGCTTCAAAGAACTTTCAGATTGCAACGTTAACACATATTTCATCTATTGTACAGTAATACTTGCTGCACTTAATGTATCAGTAAAAAACATCCACACTCCCTTACATTTCTTTCAAATGGACAATAAAGCATTTAAAGCGATCCAAGAATACATGATTAAACAATTGTGCTATTGACATTCAATTTAAGAATAAAGCAAAAGCCAATTAAACAGTTTTAAAATTTTAAAATACACTCAATGTGTCTAAAAAGTCATATTTAGGGTTCTTCGATTACATCAAAATTGACCTTTTTTTCACATTTTTATATGTTGAGGTAAAGCTTATCATCATTACTACTGTTGACGATTGATTGTAGTACTCAGAAATGTGCATATTAAGAGCCAATAAAAATTTTTAAGCCATAAATTGTCAAATTTTCCAAATATTTCAAAGAGTTTCCTGTCATAGATTAGCAGGCATCCACACGCACATGAAGTTTCTCTGCACTGGTTGAGTCATAAGTTCTCAGATAATCATTTACATCAAACCTTCAAAGAAAGAAAACCCCACTAAGAAAATCAATAAATTTTTGAACAATTTGCTGCTACCGAATTCCCTGTGAGCAGAAGCAGCCTGGAGAATGACTTACATCTTTTTCCCTTCAAGATCTTTTTCTTCCCCCCGTTTTCACTCGACTCTTCTTCTTCTTGCAGTAGGATTGTAATTCAGTTATCTTTTTCTTTCCCTGGAATAATGTAATGTTTACTTGATGTCATGTGGCCCCGGCAATGCAAATAGAAGTGAAAATGGGCAATGTGGAGGTGACCTGTGTCTGTGACCCAGTGATGAAAGGAAGGGAATCTCTTTCCGTTGCCAAATGTCTGTTTGGATCAATGCGGGTGGAGCGACCGTAATGGTGCCAAATAGTCCTGACCCGTGCTAACAATGATACTGGTTGTGTTTTGGAAGAACACTTTTCTGATAAACAGATTTAGCTTTTAAGCTGAATTATGGTCTTATTTTTTTATTTATTTATTTTTTTTTTTTAAGAAGATCTGACCAAAACAAACAAAGGTGACATAAGCAGCTGGTTGTTTTGAGAGGGTGTAGCGGTTTCGCAGCCTCGCCTCTAAAATAGAAAAACCCTGAGTTTATTCTGAGCCTGTGGAGATTGCATTTTCCCCATGTGAATGTTTGCTTTCTGTACTCTGCGATCACAATCCAGAGACTCATATTTGTCAGGTTAGGTTAATCGATTACTCCGAACTGCGAGTTTGTGCATGATTTGTGCATGCATGCATTTGTTTTTGATATGAACTTTTGACGTGACACTACTGTGTTTTATTTTTCATGATGCTTTGATGCGTCATAGATTCTGCAAAGGTCTCTTTCAAGAAAAAACGTGAGTTTTTCCCTTTCCACAGTCGCTTATGCTTGTTCATGCGGATTTGTTGGGTTTTCTCTGTAAAATTGCCCTGAAATGACTTTGTTGTATTCTGCGCTACATAAATAAAGTTCATTTGAATTGAGTTGAATAGAAATAAAAGACACCAGAAATAAAAGACACATCGAAAGCTGCAACTTTGCATAGTGTAGCGGAGATGTCTAATCATGCCTGCAGCTTTAGGGTCCTGTGGGTGACACGGCAGCACCGGGGCCTCGTCAGGAATGTTCCTCACTTCTACTCTCTGCTCTTTTTTGTCGACAAATTCCTAGAGCCAAACTTTGCAGCCTTTTGTAGGAGACTGAATGATATCTACAAAGTGAGTGTGGGAGTAGGTGGACGTGCACAGCGGAGTAATTATCTGATATTCTGAAGAATCTCAGGTTACATCAAATGTTCATCCTTGCAACACAGCCTCCTTTTGTCGCTCTTTGAACCTACTAGTCTCCTTCATCAGGAACTATCCATCAAACCATGTACTGTGACTTTAATTCATTTCCTTTTGGTTTCAGTATTTTGTGTCTTCTGGGGGTTGAAGCATCATTCTCTCACATACTGCTAATTAGCTGACTATATGTTCCTGTTAATGAGCAAATTTTGCTCTGAGAGACAATGTATTATGTATATTGCTGAGGGTCCCAGCAGAATAGGTTGATGTTTTTCAAGCCAACAGCAACAAGAATCTGTATTTTGTGGAGGTTTTGAGTGTTTTATGATATGAAGACCACTCTTTAATGTCCCTCATGAATCTACTCTATGAACAAACGCTCACACACACTGAGAGGGAATATATTTGCTTCTCAAGAGTACTTAAAATGCAAAATATATGGCAATAATGCAACCAATTCAATGTAATTATTCATGATGATGATGTTTTTGCACTTGTAAACTGGGGTAATCCCTGGATGTAATGCAGAGTGGAACCACTGGGATTTACTGATTAATTAAATTCATGCTCTGCTGTGCCCAAGTCGTGAAAGGATTTAATACATTTTCAATGGATTATAAATGTCAGTATAGACGGAATTGTTGAAAATATTTCTGAAATCATTTTCGTGTTTGGATCCAACTTGTGGCAATACCTACCATTAATACCTGTCAGAAGAAAGAGCTCGTGTTAAATGCTGTATTCATTTTGTTGTTTTAATTTTTCAGCGCACTATAAAGTTTCAGTTCATCCTTAAGGAAACAAATTGTGTTTAAACCTTCTTCCCACAGCCCAGAGACACGATTGTCAGTTTGGCGAGGTTAACTGGTGACCATAAATTGCCTCTCGGCGTGAATGTATGAGTCCTGTGACACAATGCTGACCTGTCCAAGGAGTCCACTAGACCCTGATTTGGATATATCATATACCAGCAAAAACATAAGCCTCCTTGGGGGCCTGGTTTGAAAGGTAATGGCGATTTAGCTGCTATTGTGAAGAAGTGTCCTTTGGCTACGAACTGATATCCAGTGTGAGTACCTTTTTATGGAAGCTCTGTTGCCACTGTTGTTAATACTGGGGAAAAGTGTTTTATATGTGAAGACTATTTATGTCCGTCTGTAGCACTCTGCCCAGGCCCACTGTTTCATATTGAAGACATAAATATTTAAAAAGAGCTCACAGTTTATATAGTTTCGTTCTTAATAAAGGATAAATGGATTCTCACAACATTGGGACACTGAAGGCCCCGAAGCATGGCTGAAAGGTGCATTTTCTTAATAAATATTTTCAGCTGAGTAATAAGACTTAATGAGTATGTATTTTGAGAATAATCAAGCTGCTTTGTGCCTTTTCTTACAGAATATATCTCTCATTAAAAGAAGGATTAAAACAAAAATGTATGGTGGCAATTTGTGCTTTTGAAAAGTAAATAATTCAAATAGAAATCCATCTAATAGCTCCTTGCAAACTGATCTAACCACACCGAATATCTGCTGACACACTGGAGGAAACATGACACATTTTTTGAAAAGCTAAAAGCAAAAAGCACAGCTTATCATAAATGACAGAGGCCCCTTTTCCAAACAGTTTGACCCTGGCAGCAAAAGCACCTTTGGCTGTAAAAGTGAACCTTGAGAAGGCGAACACTGCCGGCTCAGGTAATTTAAGGCCACAGCTGAGTGTTAAGCTGGAAATGAAAAGGAGAGAGTGCTGTAACACTGACAGCTGCTGTGTGAGTAGAGGAAGTGCACAGGGCACAGACATAATCAGAGTTCATAGAATATGCACGCTGTGGTGTGGAGCTGAATTACATCATGAATCGCCCTTTTTTTTTATTTTTTTATTTTTTTATCCCCATCACCGGTCGTGTCAGGGTCAGCTTCTTCACAACAGCCAAGATGAAGAGATATTAAATCTGCTTTTCTGTTTCAAAACTACAAAAAAATTACAAATCCGCATCAAACTTTCACTATATTTGATGTGATGGTAATGTGTCAGCAAACTCACTGTAATTACATATTGTAGATCTGTGTTGCTTTCAATTTCTTTATATCTTTCCAATTTTTATTGCCTTTCTCCCATTGCTCCCACACATAAAACACTCTCAAACGCTCCCATTCAAACAGGCTGAGCATTCTTCAAAGCTTTGAAGCTTCCCTCACAGCAGTTGTGGCTTAATGTAGGTTGCTTGGAAACGACCCAGAATTTGGCACCTAATTGGAGCGTGTGAGCGTGCGTGTGTGCGTGTGTGCGTGTATGCGTGTGTGCGTGTGTGCGTGCGTGCTCATCCAACAGGCAAGGAGGGCGGCTGGCGACTCTGTTGTGCAAACTCAGGATAATTAGACAAAGTGAATTCAAGACCACATCTGGCACACACTGCGAGCAGAGTGAGCAGCACAGAGACGACTGCATCATGTTGAGGGGTTGACCAGTGAAACCCTCAGAGAGGAAGTGCATGTGTGCGTCTTAGTGTTGACCTGCAGAGAGAGAGAGAGAGAGAGAGAGAGAGAGAGAGAGAGAGAGAGAGAGAGAGAGAGAGAGAGAGAGAGAGAGAGAGAGAGAGAGAGAGAGAGAGAGAGAGAGAGAGTGTGTGTGCATGTTAAGATTATGGGGTTATGGAAGTAGTCTCAAGAAATCAATGTAAATCAATAAAAGGAAAAAAAATAAATAAATAGTCATCATGCTTGTTGCACGTTACCGTTCAGGGACTGTTCAGGGTTCCCACATGTGAGATAATTCAGTTTTGAGATCAAGACGTGTTTGAAGGTAGGCTCAGGGGAGGGTTAGCACACGTTTCTAGTGAAATCGCGTCGTATTCGCGTTTACGTTTCAGAAAAGTTTCATGTTTTTACGGCGACAAAACGGCAGAAACGCTGAAAACAATGTAGTCAGCGTGTCAGGCGATTAGTCCATGCTGTTGGTTATTTTCATAATGAATCCACGCGCACATGCAGGCAGAGAAGAATAGCTTATAAACTTTAACAATGGTGAGTAAACGGACATTCGTAGGGACTGACAACGTTTTTACAGGTGACCTCCAACTAAAACACAACCAAGAAAGTCAAGCCCCGCTGTTTTGATCACCACAGGCCCTTGCCCTTACTTCATTGGTGATGTTTTGAAAAACTTGTCAAAAACTTCATCATCTCCTCTCCCTTGCCATCAATCACCTGCTGCACACAGCCGTGGTCCTCCTGGATAGTAGGAAGCAGAATTATGTGCAAATGCCATTTGTGGACTTCAGTTCAGTGATCAATAGTGGAGCGTACCATCAGAACTCTTCCCAACAAAGACATTTACAAGAAACGATGCAGGTTAAAGGCCAGGAGTGAACCCACCCACCCCCAGCCACAGAGTGTTCTCTCTGCGGCCGTCAGGGCGGCGTCATAGCTGCCTAAAGACTAAAGGTGCTGAACCTGAAACAATATCCTGTGTATAATTGTGTTTCTGTCAAATAAAAGTCGTGATTCTTGAAGTCCCAGGAGAACAGGGACTGGGAGTCATGTCACTCTGGAGGACGCCATTCTTGTTATTGTCCATCCACTCATGCGTGTGCAGAAGAATTATTTAGTACGGCTGTGGTGGGCATGCGCAGTAGCAACGTCTCCGCTGTCTACACGGAGACGGAGCCCGAGCATTTAGAAAGACAGTCGTTGCGTTTTCCTTGGTTTACATGGAACTGAGTTTTTTTTCAAAAAGTTCCACCTTGGGAGCTGTTATCAGGAATTGTTCCGCTTTCATGGTTGTTGTGTACACAGACACCCAAAACACAAGTACAATTTTGCATTTTATTTGTGTTTTTGTGGGGACTGCTTGTTCTAATGTCTATGTGAGGTAAAGCAACTGGTAACACCTTACATGTATTTGCTCGTTATTTTAAAGTTTGCCATATGATATTAAAGCCAATGGTGGGCGAGACACTTAGTTGTGATCGTTAAAGATTATACTGTATAAGGAACTCAGAAATGTAGTGCGACCTCATGAAGTTATCAACATAAGAAAAAAATACAGCTTGAGTAGCATTGCAAGCACCCAAGGGTGCGAGGGCTTTCTTTAGAGGTGGAGTGCAGCAGTGCATTTAATCATGTGTCACTCGATGTTTGAACTGCTGGAGGCGTTGTACCTCTCTGTGGTTTTCTTTCTCTTTGTGTTTAACCTACACAGGCTGTCTGAAAGTGAGGGTGTGTGTGTGTGTGTGTGTGTGTGTGTGTGTGTGTGTGTGTGTGTGTGTGTGTCTGCATGTATATGTCAAATAAAAAAGAAGCGTTTCATCATATGTTTCCTGGTGTTTGATGTGATCGAGGGGCTCCTCTGTCTTTCTCTCATCACATCTCATCCCATCGCTCTAGTTCTCCCTCTCACCTGTTTGCCAGCACTTCTTCTCTGGTTTTTTTTTTTTACCTCCTCCAACTCGTTCCCCTCTTACTTTCTTTCTTTCTTTCTCTCTTTGCTCTCTTTCTGTAAGCTCAGAGGCCATAAGTCTTTGAAGGCATTGACTCCTGTGACTCCGGCTGCTGCTGCTAGACTCCCAGTATGGATGGGCATGAATATTTCATCCTGAGACAGAGAGAGAGAGAGAGAGAGAGAGAGAGAGAGAGAGAGAGAGAGAGAGAGAGAGAGAGAGAGAGAGAGAGAGAGAGAGAGAGAGAGAGAGAGAGGTACAAATAAAGACAAAGATTTGTAGAGAGGGAGAGAAAGAGCAAAGATGGAGGTGAAGAGGAAGGTGGCAGGGGTTTGAAAGATGTGGGAGACGAGATGAAGAGACAGAAGTGGCGGGGGCGAAACAGGTGACAGCAGCGGGTACAAATAAAGACAAAGGAAAATGGCAAAATGGGAAAGAGATGGGAGCAAGATAAAAACAGAGTGAGTGTAATGGAGGTGGGGGGGCGTAGATGTTAGAGGAGGGTGAAACTACAGAGATTACACTCATGTGGAATACCAACTAGAGCTACAGCAACAATCTGTTTGATACGGGTAGTTTCGTACATGCAGTCTCCACACAAACACTCTTCCTATGGAAACTCTATGGAATCCAATTTTCTTGCATTTGTATTCATAGTTTTTTTAATCTCTCTCTTCATCTGCACTCCTCTGCTCCATCCACTCTTTCTCTCCATCTCTCTGTTTCTTGTATCCTCATCCATTTCAAGGTGACAGCTTGAAAGATAATCTAATCTCGCTTCTCCCCGCATGGGACAATCTGTCATTTGCTGCACATCCAGTGAGGGGATCTGTGTTTATGAACGTGCATGTTCCCCCGCGAAGCTGTGTTGGGGGTGGTGGGGTGGTGGAGCGTAATAAAGGCAATGAATTTAAGTCAGAAAATAAGGATGATGTAGGATACACCCCGAGCCTGAATTATGTAAAAGGCTGTTAGTCTGATTCGACAGTGTGAAAAACTGAACAAGATGTTTGTATGTTCCAGTGTGTAATTCCACTCACGGTAATAGCCTATGCTCGCGTTATGCTGTAATGCTTTGCTTCCTCAGCAGTGGCAAATTTCAAGAGAAGAAATACATATGGTAACGTTTGATTTGTTATTTTCTGCATAATATGGTCGGTTCATTTTATAAAGAACTCAACCTTCTTAAAGCAAGCGCAAGTGCATGCAGGGATTGGAAATGTCCAAGGTTGTAGGCAGCTGGAGCCAATCTTTCACTCACAAACACCCACAAACACATGCCGTTTGGCCAGAGATTTCCTAACTTTGAGTACTTGTTGTATAAAAGGAGCTTTTTATTTTAAAACATTGCTTTTTTTTCTGTTTGAAAACATTAATTCGAATTTTTTTTCATAATCTAATGCAAATGAGAGTAGTTAAGATTGAGTTATTATTATCAAAGCAATGAAAAAAAAGAGCGAATTGCAAATGCAAGACTCCTGGAATAAATATAATCATATTCTTGAACATTTGAGTCTCATACAAGCAACATCAGTAGAATTGTCTTTTGCCACCTGAGAAAAATGTCTGAAGTGCAGCAGACAGATACTGACAGGCCTTAATTACCCTCATACTTACATTTCTGGTTGACCTTAAAAAACTATTAATAACTTTCACCTCATTCAGAATGCAGCTTTACTTACAAGGGCCACAGGGACAATTTGATACCTCATCCTTCCTGCAGTCTCTTCGCTCAGCGTTTGAAAATGCTTTCAAGGTCCCGTTATTGGTATTCAGATCAGCAGACGTACGAGCGCCTCGACGCCTTAATGTACGCTCCCGGTAGATTGCTCATGTACAACGACCTATTAGTTGTTCCCACGATGAGGACAATGAAATACAGCTAGGTGGATATTCATGTCACGGCCCTAGTTTTGGAAACAGCCTGCCAGAGGAGGCATTACAATATGTAAAAACCGTTAAGGGAAATCCTTTTTTTTTTTTTTTTTTTAGCCTGGCATTCTCTCAGTCCTTTTTAGTTGAAGCCTTCTTGGACTTGTTTCTCTCCACTGTACTGTTGCTGAGGACGTTCTCCCCAGTTCTTTAGGTGACAACAGGAGCAGGATTATTACCACAGAACTATAGGAGAGGTCAGTGCTCTCACGTCGCAGACAAAGCCTCAGGTGTTCTATGATAAAGCAATATCTCTGCCTTTGAAGGGACCAGCCTGCTGCTCTGTAGAACCACTGACCCTGGATCTGACAGCATTGCACTTCCGTGAGGATGGTTTTTTTTTTCTTGACGCTTTCTCCAAATCTGTAATGACACACACTTTCTTTGAATCAGAGGCGTCAAACAAGTGACCTAGGGGGCCAAAACCCACCCAGAAGTAGGTTCAATCCAGCCTGCCGGAAATTATTAAAGGAGACCTTGACTGTAATATTTCAATAAAACTATCGGCTGTTGTTCACCCATTGTAAGCTTTGATTGGCCGACAGCAGTTGATCCTCAGTTGGAAAAGGTTGAACAGAAGATGGACGGACAGAGGATCTAACCAAAACAACTTATACTCCAAATGCAAACAATTTGTGACGGCTATGCCTTGACGCGAACCACATATCCTGTGCCGATGCTAAATCGATACCAGACGCTGGTATCGGTGCATCCCTAGTAAGAAATGTACCTGTGAAAGGTAGTTTATTACTTCTTCATGAAATGTATTGTTGGTGAAGTAAAAACAGTATCATACCATATAGGCATACTGGATAATAGAGTTGTACATATTTTTGTGCATTGTCTTAGGTTGTTATCATCATTTGCCTGATATCTGGCCCGTAAACTCTGCGTTTGTCAACCCTCTTCTAAACGATACCAGCGGATTAAAGCATCCTACTTTTCATTCACCATATCTGAAACGTATGAATGTCTTCAGGCAGACTCTGCTGTGCAAAACCGAAAAGCAAGGGGACTTGTAGGTACAGAGGAATTCACATATACAGCGGGAGTGTTTAAAGATTGCAGTTCCCAACCTGTAAACCCGCCATATGGCTCCCGACTCGGAGCCGCATCGGTGTCGTGTCGCTAATGCACGCTCGTGATTCCTAATTGATGAGTTTTATTATGAGTGAGAGCGTGGTGCTGCTGGAGAAGCCATTACTCATGAAGTCAGCCCGAGGATGTGGGCTGTGTTTCTTGGCACCGAAGACAAGATAGCTGAGAGGACATATGAGGAGAGAGAGAGGTGGCTGAGGAGGTGAGGGAGTAATATTTAATTTTCTTGAGATATGGTTGTCAGCAAAAAGCCAAGAACTGTGTGTGTATGTGTGTGTGTGTGTGTGTGTGTGTGTGTGTGTGTGTGTGTGTGTGTGTGTGTGTGTGTGTGTGTGTAGCTCTTTCTTCACGGGGAGAAATTGATTTCCAGCAGGTGGCATGAAAAGCCCTTGGAGTATTTTTGCTCAGAAGATATTTGGAGGACAAACTACAAAACACTGAGGTGGATGCATTTTTAAACAGGCCTGTTCAGACACACACATGCACTTTGTTTTAATAATAGGTAGTGGAGGGAAAGAAATGATACAACAGAGGAGATTTCTTCTTCTCCCTGTGTGAAAATTGGACCCTTTTTTGATTCTTGTTGTCCGACGGCATGTCTGTTCACATCCCACTCGTCATCCGACACTCGTTCATCTCCAGACCAGACTTTTTTTTATCCGATTCTTTTATTTCTCTTCTTGCTTTTTCTTACTGCTGGAGCGCATAAACTGTAGAAACAATTGGGGCTGAATACAAAAGAAAATATTTATGGTTTTGTTAGATATATCAGCTTGAATGCAGTGAAACTGAGAGAAAGACAAAATGAAACATCATTTATGATCAATATATCACAAAATCGTTCTTCCCTGGAGACGCAGCTTGCTCACTGTATGAAAATTATAGCAGGGGGATCCATCTTTTTTTTTTATTATGTTCTTTTTATTCTTATATATATCTAACAAATCTCACAATTATCTGTGATGCTGGAGAGGAACGGGGAAACATCGCCAGCAAAACCAGACTCAGACATGGTGGACATCTGCTTTAAACCCTCGGAGGATAATAAAGAAAGTAAACAATGTGATAAAACAACCAGGGATGCATCGATACCACCGGCATCTCTTGTCCTCTCTCATGCTGTACTCACCAAGTTGTATCAGGGATCTTTTATGAGTATGAGTACGAGTGCTCTGTGCGGTATCGGACCCAATACCTGATATTAGTATCGATATCGGTATTTCTGTAAAATCAAAAACATTCTGCAAAACCTGCAAGAAAGGTATAAAGATGAACAGATTCAGGAGAAAGAAATGCAAAGTTAACGACAATGAACAGTGACTTCTAAATTCAGAGGAGAAGCTTCATACATGAAGCGAGGTCCGTCCACCTGGGCATAGATGTAAGCGAGTCTATGTGCTCAAGTTTAAACAAACACAAGTGCTCTGTGATGGAGATGAATTATTCAGTGATATAAATAAACGAAGGGACAAAGTAGATTGTCGCAGACGGGAAGGTGTGTTCGCGCTGCTGTCAAGAGAGCCGAGGCCCTCTGTGAACTGAGTCACGCGCCGCAACAAATTATCATGCATCTGTTCGCGCCGTCCGAGGGAGAGTGCAGGAAAAAAAGGTGGGGAACCAAAGCATCACAAAAAAGTAATTAGAGACAAAGAGTGGGATCTTCAAGGAAATGTCACGGAGGGATTATATCGGTGTGTGGATCACCAGATGGAGAAGTTTCTGGAAAATATAGAAAGGCAGAGTCATCATAATTTGAATGGATGCTTAGAGAGCAATTGTATTCTCCAGGTATTACAAGGAGGAGTTTATATTACACAGGATATTCTATCTGAAATAGAAATCAACTACAAAAAAAGAAAAATAGGGTATACGTCGTAAAAACTAAGACTGAACAGTATTTTAGAGAATTGAGCTGTAAGAAACGATTCCTCAACAGCAGTAATAGATATTCACAGGCATTAGATTTTCTCAGGTTGCTGTTTTTATTAAAAGCGTCATGAAGACTCCTGTTACCAAAATGAATTCACAGCGTGCGTACCAGCAGAAGGCTGCTGTCTTAATCACATCACTTCCCTGCTCGTGGTGTTGTGATTATTTATAATGGTGTAAAAATGGAAGGAGCCTGTTGGCGTCAGGTACCGAACAGAAAATCTGATTCATCTCACGTGACACGGTTTATGCTCATCCGACCTGCGTGGTACGGTTTATTAATCCGATAAACTACTAATCAGAGATTCTTTCATTGTAACATCCAGCAAGGCAGTCTTTTTTTTTTTTTAAATGTATTTTTCTGCACTTGGTCTTTATTTAGCCTTTGTTTACTCTGGTTAGCCCCGGTGAGATCAAAGATATTGTGCAAGCGAAACATGGCCACAAATAGCAGCAACAAAGAGGTTCAACAGTGAAACTATCGTACTCGTTTGGTATCATCCATCTGCTTTCCAACCAAATTTAGACTTCTTGTTCACCTTCCTGTCTTCTCTCCATAAAGATGCGTCATACAGTTGTATCCAACAGCAGAGGCCTCTACTTCCAAACCAACATAAGCATCTGAATTTAATCGAAGCTTAACAACATCTTCACGCAACGACCAGACCATATTTTTCTCATAATGGGGCCTCAGAGAGAACAAAGCCAACAAAACCATCCTGTGAACGAGTGCTGGTGCATTAACAAAGCGACAGAGAATAGGCGAAGGAGGGATGTGAGGATATGAGATGCAAAGTGGGTGACAAACACAGAGGAAGAGCAAAGCTTGTTCCTGTCCAGATGGAGCCTCCATGGGATCTTTGGACTCGGTGTGTCTGTGCGTGTGCGTGGAGAGTAATGATTCCGCTATGATACCATGCGGGGGATGAGTAGGTGGATTACCTATTCTGGTTCAGGGGAAAAGAAAAATGATGAGGAGGTGGATTTAAACATTTTGATACAAGGAAGCTGTTGTGATCATTGTCAAAATTACTCAGTTATATAAACAGATTGAAGTACTAAAGTTAGTATTATTTCCTTCAGCAATCAGCTGCAGGAAGATAAGATAAAATAAGACAAGATAAGCATTATTTATTCAATTTAGCTCATGTTAAATGGTTAAAATATGTTGTAAAATTACAAAATGTACATTCACAAGTGCATCATGGAGATTCCCACAGAATACACAACTTACATGGCATACGTACATCATCAGATAACAAGTCGTGATTAGTGTGTGGTTGCAGGGAGGGACTGCAGCGGACACTCACAGAGCTTCTGGAGAAACACCCCACAAATATCCACATTACATCACACGTACGTTGACACAGGAGGGAATGGAAAACACGTGTACCTGGCAGTATGAAGAGCAGCACAGATCTAAAAGCGGCCAGTATTAATTTATGTAAGGTATTTAATTTCCAATCTAGTAGCTGAATGAATATTTACCGTGGCTTGTAAACGGAGTGTTTCTTCCCTGAGGTCAAACCACAGCAGACCAACACTTCATTTTTATGATTAACACACAAACAGAGGCTACTGCAGAACCTCTTAGGTGAATAGCTGCTCAAAGGAAATGTCATCAATACATCTGTGAATGAGAACTGTCCTCTCATCTGATGAATAAATATATTTCATTAGTAAAAGTAACTTAGGCATGCTTTAACAGGGGTGGACAAGACTAAAAATATAACCCACGCAGTAATATAATAAAGTGGAGTAAGGAACTATTTGATCTTTCAGCTCTGTCTGCTGCCCTGAGTGAGTATGGGATGAACTCTCCGTCATTTCCATGGATTATATTGAATCGCAATCTGTTCATTCGGAGATGAAACATTATGGATTAGATATGGGTTCATAAATCCGCCCTCGAATATCATCTTCGCACCGTGGATGATATGTGATGTGCGCTAAAGATGGTCAGCCTTATAACCGTGCAGATTTAACGTGGAGGTCACAGATTAAACCCGTATACCCGCGCCTGGGCCATTTGCTGCAGGGCTGCACAGCAATCTTCACTTTAATGTTGCAAAAGCGACAACCAAAGCACCGGTTCTTTGGTTTGATGTCTTTGTTTGAGGTGTTAAAACAGAAGAGAGAAAAAAAAAAAAAAAAAAAAAAAAATGTATGTGATTTGAATTAATGTGGAAGAATCACACATTGAATTTGTGTCTCCTCCCACGTCTCCTCCGCTCACTGCCGGTGAGAGGAGAGAGAGAAATTAACAGCCGACGGCCTGCCAGGAGAGTTAGAAAGTGTCTGTGACAGGCAGTTTTTGTTAAAGCTGCAGCGAGCTCTGCAGCAGGTGTGAGACACACAGCATCAACAGAAACCTGCCTTTAAGTCAGACGTATTACATAATGTTCGAGTGTCTTTTACACACACACGATGTGGTTGGTTATCCATGACGCATACAAGTATGTACACAAACATGTTTGAACACATTTGAATTTGAACTTAGGGTCGCCAATTCACCTCACTTGCATGTTTTTGGACTGTGGGAGGAAAAAGGAGCACCCGCAGGACCGTGAGGGGAGAGCACTAACCACTGCCCCCATCGTTCCACACAAACAAAAATACAATCGCATCAACATGTTTTGCCAATTTGACCAGTCATTAGATTCTATCTTAGAGAAATCGACAACGTTATCGCCACACTGAGTAAAGGTCTAAAAGTTGTATTGGAATAAAAAATGTTTTATATTTTAATTAAAACAATGGACTTTGTCTAATGTAATTCTGCTAGGCTTGTTTTTTCAGTTGCAAAATAAAATCAAATTAAGTTGTAAGAATGTAAGGTTACTGATCTTCAATAAAGCGTTGCTGTATAGATTCACTTAAAACAGACAAACCCTTTCAAATCACTAGTTATTGTCCTTAAAACAAACAAAACAAATATAACTTGTAAACAGACACCAGTTTATTATAATGGTATTTGTCCTTGGTGAAAGTGTAATTTCTGAAATCCCAGGTGTGTTTTACTGCAAGGATTCCACACCAGAACCATGTGAATATTTTCCAAACATAGAGAAGAGAAACGTCAGCGTAAAATGGAGTTAGCATCCACGTAAGTTCCAACTTTGTTAAGTGTAAGCAGTTTCTCACACTCCCGCGCAATAATGAGGTTAATGGGATCTTAAGTGCTCTAAGATGCGAGTTGTGTGATGCTGCACAGATGACTGCGGCCGTTTGGCACGAGCCGGAGAGCTGCTGATTGACTTAAGTTGTAAGTCTGTTCCTAAAAGAGGGGATTGCGTGAAGGGATGACACTGATCTGCCTCTTATCCGCTGGAATGGCCGAGCAGATTGACACACGCTAATTATGCAGCGCGGCTTTAGTTTGCCCTATTCCTCTCTACGTGGTACAAATTCAGTTGTGTGATGCCATCACCTCAGTTTCTTGGTGCACAGGCTCAAAAGAGGACTCGGATAACGTTGCGTGACTCGTGTCTTGAGGCAAAGCAGCAAAGAATAAAAGGATTTGTTGTTAAATCCCCTCTTGTGGCGTTGTATTTACACAACTCTGGTATCCGGGGTGCCTTCAGCGTTTGGGCACATGCTCCCAATCGCATTGGTGACAATGACAAGATTCGTGACAGTCATCAAAAGTGAGAACGTCATGCTGCGTTTGGTCCTTCCTTCTGTCTGTAAACACGTCTCGGCTGAAGAAATAGAGCAAGGAATGCAGGATTTGGGTAAACGGCAGGTGTCATTGGAGAGGAGGAGGAGAGAGGGAGTGAGAAGTGAGAGGAAGGTGAGAATAGATGACACGGATTAGAGGTGGGAGAATGAACAAAGAGAGAATTAAATGTTTTGTTTTTATACGTACAAGTGGGAGATGCAGAGATTATACAAGAACATCCCACAGGAATAATTTTATAATTCTGAGAGGTGTATTTTTTCTGTGTTAAGATCAAAAGTTAGAAACGACTTGGATTCATGCTGTAACGTTCAGTCACACCAAATTTGCTTCAGTGGTCTTTGAAATTTCCAACTTTGCATGAAGGAAGAAACAAGCTTGGATCGTTTTCTATTCCCAGGTAGGAACTTTCCCACTTCCCATGTCTGCTGCTTTCCAGCAATGAAAGTGCAGAGGTTTGTTTCAGAGGAGGACTCAAGATCCCAGACACCGCTATAGGTGGAACAGAAATGAATCTTTGTTCTATACAAAAAATATTCAAAATCCAAATGATCCCAGGAACTGAGACTGACACACAAGAGAACTACACACACCGAAACACAGACAAGCCAACAACCAGAACACACAAAAGGCGGCCAACATATAGTAAAGCCACCAGGTGAAAACAATCACACACTGAGGCACAGGTGAAAGACATCAGGGAAACAGCAATCAGACACAAGGAGGGGAAGACGAGAAGCCTGAACCCAGAGACAGAGGCCACGTTTGCACGTCGGTCTTTACAAAAACGGATATTTCCCCCTCTATATTTACATAAAAAAATATCTTTGTTTACACGGACCAGCAAACACACCTGGTTCAGAGCTACTATGAGCATGCCAAACCTGTAGGGGGCAGTGTAACGAGAAGCATGAAACCATGATAGCCAATCAGAATCCTGGAACAAACACCATGCCACAAAACATCACATAAATCTCTGCCTCCCCCCATTGAGATTGTTGCGTCCCTTCATTTTTCCACCGAAGTGGACGTAACAAAAGCAAACTGAGACAACAGTGTTTTTCAAAATCTTCGGTGTGGTCGGAGTTTTCAATAATCATCGTTTATGGTGACTCGTAGCCGCGTTTATGTGTAAATGCAAGGCCCAAAATGCAAGGCAGAGAAATATCAGTTGTACCACATTTAAATGTGGCCCGAGGCTTTGTTTACATGATGTTTTCAACTGAAAACACAAAACTTTCATTGTGTTTTGGGTTTCCGTTTACATGACAATGGTGCTTGGAGCCACTGAAAACACAACTTTTTGAACGCTCCGACTCCGTCCCAGTGGAAATGGCAGAAACCGTGCTACTGCGCATGCACGCCACGGCCATAGTAAATAGTTCTTTCGCACTTTGGAGGCAAACATTGTTAATGTCCATCTGAGTGTCGTGTCCATATTCTCCTGGGACTTTTTATAGTTGACAGTTACCGGAATAACAATCTAACTTCAGCATGTTCAGTGCAGGAGAGCTAATTTCAAATTATTTGCGACTTCATTGTCTATGAGTTGACAGCCCTGTTTTACTTATATTTGAAATACTTAAACTTTCATACAAACACACAAGGCTGAAAAATCTGCAGAGAATAACCAATGACATGGTGATTCCCCCAAATTCCCATTTCGCTCATAGAAAAATAAAAACACTTCAAAGTTTTCTCCTTTGAATTTGCCTATAATTTTGAAAAGAAAATTCAAAACATGTGAGAAAATGATTGCTTTTCGTGTGGGGTTTCGCTCAACAAGCCAGTCGGAGAGCTCTCATAGTATTACTGCCGCACTTCAGATCCGAGTGTGTTCACTGGTGTGTCCTCAAATAAAAGACAAGCTCACATAATCTCTTGTAGACATCATTTATTCATCGTGAAGCTGTTACATAATAAGAAAAATCATCACATTCTCCTGCGTCTGAAAATTCAGACTTCCATAAAGATTAGAGGTTAGAATACGACACATATGAAGAACAATACAACACCACACAAGACGTGGACGTACAGTATACAAACAGCCACATGGAAATAGACAGATACCGATGCATTCGTTTAAAAAAAAAAAGAAAGAAAAGGTTGTAGTAGCTTCCACTTTCAGTAGACATAATTACGCCGCACTAATATCAAAAAGCCCAAAAAAGCTCCGGCCAGGAACAGACGCAAAGCATGACATATAATAACACCGCAGACCCAGAGGCATCATCAAAGACACTAGAAGGCACAACAAGATAGATTTTGACCTGATTTAGCATCAGTTTGACGGCACTGCACAGAAGTTCAAGTAATGCTTTTTAAATCTCTTATCGAACCTCCTAAATCTTAAAAAAAAAATGACCGGGGAGTTTCATAGAAATACAGACGCTCAATTAGATCAAAATATCTTGCCGTGTGAGGATAATAATTTGAATGATTTCTTTATATGGGTACAAACACCCTGACAGGCACTTTCCACTAAGGATCGTTTTTTTCTTTTTCATATTCTTCAATGCAGGGGAGAAGCAATTTGTAAATAACTGAAATCCACTATTTGCATCATCACCATGTCTCATACAGCAAATGAAACTTTATTTTTTTGCAAACTACATCAAGGCAGGTAACAAAGAAATAGTATAGTTCATGCATGGAATGTATTTAGGTTGGAAAGAGTTGAGAGAGGTTTGCAAGTTGTTGATTTTTACCACACAATATTAAAGCATGGTGTCGTGTATAAAACTGGGCTGGGGAAACAGTCGAGATTTAAGGACGGTGATATAGCGAGTGAGTAGTATCAGTCTGATGGCTCCTTCAGTTGAGAAAATAAAATAAAATGCACAATCTGAGTTTGTTTGTTTGGAGAAAACGCGATTAAGGATTTAAAAAAAACCTCTCAGATCTTCACAGAGGCATAAAAACAGCCTCCGATACAAAAGAAGCACCGTCCTCTTTTATAAAATCTTTTGACAAACACGCTGCAGTTAAAAGTATATGAAGAATACATCATGCAGAGTTGAGAACAATCTCATCCATCTTTCTATTCCTCTTTCTTCATCTTTTCCCCACAAGTTAATATTCCCTCCACAGTCTCCAAGAGTTTCCATCACCTCACCTGGACTCTGAACTCTAAAAGCTGTCACAGCCTTTAATTAACTCCCCCGCTGCTCATATGGGGGGATTTCAGCCGGCTTGACACGACTTCTGGTGTTCGGCCGT
The DNA here is from genome assembly GCF_963383615.2 of Lipophrys pholis. NCBI lineage: Eukaryota > Metazoa > Chordata > Actinopteri > Blenniiformes > Blenniidae > Lipophrys > Lipophrys pholis. The sequence continues at coordinate 5,240,846 of NC_137647.1, forward strand.
CTGAGGCTGAGAACGAGCTGAATTTATCACATCGTGCTCTCGGAACAATAAACAGGTCCTGATCACGTCTGCGCAGTTGTGACTAATCTCCCTGCGCTAATCTGATCAGTAACGAGGGAAAATCCAACCTTTCAGACAGGAGAAGCAACAATTATGCATCCATCGGTATAGTTGGCGCAGCACAAACACCTCAAGGAGTGAGACAAAGATATCTTGTCCCGGTCCAAAGGTAAAAAAAAACAAAACAATAAAAAAAGAAAAAAAGATTTTTGTTACCAAATTTTCAAAAACAAAAGTTCTATTTATATCGATGGAATGTGCAGAGGTCCAACAGACTTCCATAATGCCCAAAAAAACATTATCTATTCATTTAAACATTCTTTTACTTGTGCTTGACTCCGGACAGAAAGAAAAAACAGAACTGAAGATAAACTGATAAATACTAAGGTGCATTTCAGTTATGGACGTAAGTCTTATGTGACACGAAGAAGTAATTTTACTGGCAAAGTGGGCCAGATGCTCGTCGTGAATGCAAGGTTACTCTGAATGCATGTGTGATATCGTGTCTTCTCTGCAACTCTCAACAAATGCGTTTGAGGAAATGTTGAACTATTTATTTAAGTCCTGTTAGGATTTTTTGTTTATATTTTGGTCAAAAAACACAGATTTCCTGTAAAATGTTATTGCTCCTTGCCATGTTTATGTGATTTTCTGCTGGTAATTGTAGGCATTGATTAACATTACAAATAAAAAGCTTTTTTTTTTAATTATTATAATAAGCATCAGTAAACGGTGATTCTTTGTAGTGATATCAATTAGAATTTCAGAGCATTTATCTATATTGTAATAATACCTGGTGCCGTGTGGTGGTACATTATTATTTATTATATGTTGTATGTATGAGATCTTCCAAATAGTGCATATACTGTATATAATGTCGAAAAAGGAATTGCAGTTGGATTTATATTAATAATCAGAATCACAAGCTTTCTGGAAGGTGCAATGTTTGGATTAATTTCCCAAATTAAAATTTATTTTTCTAAAGAGCCTTTTTTCTAACCCAATATAAATGACAATCAATATTATTCAAATTTATTGTGGATCCCAAAACATACTTTTATACATATAAAATGCTAACGTTTGTTTCCTTATGAAATATATGTCACTAACAAGCGTTTGACCAGGCCCAGGAATCCCAGTTAGTATTGCTCAGTTCTCCAGTGGACGTCCTCAACATGAACTATTGTGCTGTTGGTTTGATGAAGTAGCTGTAAAGCCTCTAATCATGTCATATAAATATAAAGGAATACATTTCTTCCATTTTTTTTTTTTTTCATCCCATGCCACAAAGAGTTTCAGACGATGTCAGTGTTCAGTAATAATCCTGGGCAGGTCGACTCTTTTCCTGTCAGTTACTGAGGGCTCCTGCTGTGTTTACTACACGGCTCTCCGGGGTCTTTGGTTGCTCCGCCGTACACCTCCACTCCGTTCTCCGTCCAGGGGGCCACGTTGCCCTGGGTGACCCGGCCGCAGCGAGCCAAGCTGGCCACCTGGCTCGAGGACAGGACCCGGTCCCAAACGCCCACCTGGGAAAGCTCTCCAACCAAAGCCTGGGATGAGTCAAAGCCTCCACCCAGGGAATCCTGGAAAAAGAAAACCATCGTTGACTGGCTGTATGATTAAATAAAAGAAGACTTTGACTCTCAGGCAAACAACAGCTCGGTTTTGGATGCTTTACAGCCTCAGGCAAGACTGTGGACTTGTTTTTGGGAAGATGAAGAGGACACCATGAAAGGTGACCAGTATGAAAACAATACAACAAATAAACCGGCCTTATGGGAGGAATACTTTTAGCTCCAGCGTACGCTCCCTGAGGCTATCACCTGCTTACAACCAGAACAGACATAACTCGTTCGCTACCTTAAAACTTTGGCCCCGTTTACACAACAACATTTTCAAAGTGAAAACGCAAACCTTTTGCTGCGTTTTGGGTGTCTCTTTACACAACAGCTGGGGGAAATGCTGCTACTGTGCATGCGCACCATGGCTGCAGTGAATAGTTCTTCTGCACATGCGCGAGAAGAACAACAATAACAACAGTGGCGGCCTCGTGTGTCATGACTCCCAGTCCATATTATTCTGGGACTTTGTAGTTTTATAGTCGACAGTCACCATAACAACAAACCAACTTTGTTGTCTTCTTATATAAATGCCTGCAGACTCTCCGTTGTTAGAGTTTATAGCAAGTTGTTCTCTGAGTACGTGTGTGTGGTTTCATTACAAACACAAACAACAGCACCCACTAGTGGCACTACATGAAAACTACATAATTTTTAAGATGTTGTCATGTAAATGCAAATGTTTTCTCAAACAAATATGACGCATTTTCACTTGAAACGTTGTGTAAACGGGGCCTGAGTTCACTTCCGCTAAGCGTTGGTTTGTAAGTAATCATATTTCATCGGTTCTTTCATGCATTTATTCCCCACTTGTGTTTATATTTAATAGTGAGGCCGGTAAGTGAGCAGCTCCACAGCTGCAGCAGAAGGTAAAGAACTATTTTTGCTCGCAGTGCTGCAGTCAGCAATAGTCTGAAGCACTCGCCAAATTACATTTCTCTTGGAACAAACAGCTAGCATTTCCTACCCCACATGGGCTGAAACTCGATTTGTCTTTTGAGCTCTCATGTCTGGCGTTTACCTGCTCTTGCCCGAGTACGAGGACTCCTCCCGGCCTGATGTGATGCCCGGCGGCCAGCCCGTGGCCCTCGCCCCTCAGTTTGCCCCCCTGGTAGGCCTGCCACGCTCCTCCTTTCTGGGTCCAGCTCACACAGATGTGCTGCCAGCTGCCCCTGGAGAGGTTCAGAGGCAGCTGTGCCACCTAGGAACGGAGAAGTGAAAGAGGGGTTGGTATGAAACAGATGTCTGGTTGTTTGGAGTGTCACACGTTCGACAGGAAAAGACAACTCGCATCTATTATTTGCATAATAGAGATGCAGCTGTACAGCCATATATTTGATATCCCTTTGATATCTTTCTCTCTGGGAGTCTTCAGGGTCCAGACTTGGCTTTTACACCACATTTACCCAAAGACACTGAGCTACCTCCAAGGACACACACCTTTTCCTCCAGGCATCTATTACCATAATGACTTCACTAAATCCCACCTTACGCCGCTGTGCTGTAGTGCACTGCCCTGCAATGCTGACAAGGTGATACCTTAGTTTGTCATTTCAACACGAATGAGGCCGTTCAGCGCGTCGACTAAATTGGCCCCCTTTATTTGATGTGTTCGTCTTATTTGTATGCTAATGTGGAGCACTTCTTCTTTCCTAACGGGCACTGGGAAATCTAATCGAGACTATAATGTTTGTCATGTCCTGTGCAAATGGTAGAAAATCACAAAGAAGGTGAAGCATACGGAGAGCAGCAGTGACCATTCTTTAAAGATGAGTCTTGGCTCATCATGGGAGTACAATATCATCTGTACTGATACTGTGTTTTTGAAGTCTTTCAGTCTGTATCTGTATGAATTTAGCTCAAAAGACCCTTGGATCCAATAACTATGTCTTAGTTACACAGTCTGAAATGTTTGGGTTGAGTGAAAAATACTCGGAACGTAGAGACTGTGGGAGAAAAGTGGAGTGGTCAGATAAATCATTTTTGTGCAGTACCTTGTCATTGATGAGCAGCTCAGCCGGAGTTCGCAGACCCTGCAGGAGCACCAGTTCGTTTGGCTGCTCTGCAACGCCATAAGACAGAGGAGTCCCGATGCCCACCTCCGCCGACCGCAGCCACAGGCAGGCAGTGAAGGCTCGCAGCTTTGGGATGGGGTGCTTCACCACAGCGTACATGTGGTGCGTTCGCGTTGGGAAGGACAGTCTGTAGCCTTCTGGGAAGGAGTGACCTGCAACACCTTGAAGGGAAAAATAAAAGGGAAATTATTATTCACCTTTATTTTACCAGGCAGGTCAGTTGAGAACCAGCTCTTGTTTGCAATGACAACCTGTCCAAGAGGCAGCAACACAGAAACAGATATGAACATACATACAACAGTGTCACACAATCTTAAAAGAAAGAAAGAAATAACTATTTACAGTGATTTATATTAAGAAACAAATCAATAAAAGCCAAATACAAGTGGAATTAATGTAGAGTGTTGATGAAATGAGAAGCGACCAAAGGAGGTACAGCCTTTAGGTACTGATGAAACTTCCAGACTGTGATTCCTGTTGTGAATATTCCCAACAAGAAGTGATACAGAGTGCAAATAAAATCATTCAAGTGACTAACTAACCAACTAACTCTTCCATAATACCTCACCTTCCTCCAGCCCTGAGATCCGGTGGTGTAATTTATTGATGCCCTGGTCGATTTCCTGCCTGTGTTTCTCTGTTTCCAGCCTCAGGGCTTTTCTCTCTTTCTCCAGCAGCTCCATCTTTCTCTCCAGCTCGCCCTCCAGGTCCTCCATCCTCCAGGGCCTGTCAGCGCCGGCTCTGTGGCCAGGACCGGTCCAGCTTTCTGGGCCGCCAGACGTCCCGCCTTCCTCTGGCACTCCGGAGGTGTTGCTGTCCGTCTGGTTGTGCGGAAATGGGCCAATGTCTGACTGCAGAGGAGGGAGATGGAAAGTGGTTCAGGGTGGATTTTACAGCCTGAAGACAATACTTTGCCCACACTATTTTTTTTTAAACTTATATCCAAACATGAGCAGTTTAAACAACACATGGTCTTCATCTTGAATTAAGCCACTGAAAAGCATTAGTTTTTATAACGTGCGAGCTGCATGCAGACGTAAAAGAGGCTCCTTAGATCCAATTAATAATTGATTTCTCTGAAACATTACTTTACGCCCTGGGACAAACCAAAGGGGCTGAATTAATTAGATCCCACAATGATGTAGTTAATTCCATGTCTTTGCCTTCAATGAATATGTTAGCATTTTGAGAAACTCAAAAACTTGTGTTTTTTTGTCAGGGACTATCTTCATCGGAGGTTGCCAAGCACCTGGACAAGAATAGTACCAGACACACACAGACACCCACAAACACACACAAAAAAAATCAGGTTAAAGCCTTTCTCTAAAACGTATTTCTCTAAACTTGATGTTATTCCTCCTTCAAATTGAACCTCATAGCTGTGACACAATTTAACTTGTCTTTTGAGCAGAGAATTGATGCCGTTCTGAGTTTTAAGTATCACTTTGCTGTGAAGATCTAAGTAAAAAAACAACAACAGATTGTGGTACAACTCTGAGAGGGAAGAGACGATTTCAAAGCCGTTGTTGTGTTGGTGACAACACTAAAATGTCTTTAACCATAAACAAAGCTTTGGGACCGTCCCAAATCAAAAATTGTCCTCTCACTGCTTCTTTGAGTTACACATGAGAAAGCAGACAGGCTGCCAAGAGAATGGACTTCTTCAGTCAGCGATAAACTGCCCGACTCCCCCTGCATGATGCTTGGCTAAGTAGAAACATGCTCAGCACAAGGGGAGCAGCACCACATATAAAAACGTTGTGTTTTTCAAACAAACAAAAAGTCTGGGATATTTACAACTGTCATTGTTCTATTATGTGCAGCTGAAATGTACATGAATCACAGGAGAAAGCTGAAAATACTCTCACTGCATTAGAAATTCCCAGTGTGCAGCATCAATACCATCCAGTACACCTGAGGATTTAGTGGTTAGTGGTTATGTGTGTTGTGCAACGCAAACTAAAAATGTTTCTGTGCGTGTGATAAAGGATCCACTGAAAAATATTTTTGATATTTCTGTTGTGGAGCCTGCAGTTCAACTCCAAGGTTACATACTTTACCAATCCCAAGGGAACCTCAAGGACACGGACCGACGTGAAACATTTCATCTAAGAAAGCTATCAGAATTTCAAAAGAAACTAATATAAGAGTGGATCATTCTCATTAGTGGTTTTTGTTTTTGTTATACAGCTTCCAATATATGGAGAACATAAAATTGTATATTTTTAAAACTTTATTTGTCTCAAGAGAGCCCTTTGAATTAATCAATTATGACACTATATCCATCTAAATACTAAATAACTACTATTATCATTATTATTATTTTTATGATTTCAGTCATCCTGCACATGTCTAATGATTTTGTCGTATTTTAACTGTCAGAGGAAAATTTCTTTCATTTCAGTTTCTCGTCAGGATTCTGCTTTTGAGCTGTTTTACATTTAATCAGATTTAACATCTGATGCGTTTTATTCCTGTTTGACGTTATATGAACCTCTAGTCCTGACTTGAATGCCTCTTGATGTGGAAAGACAACAAATCAGATTGCAAGGCATCTTTAATCTATTGATAATTTTTTTTAACCAAAAACATAAAATGTTGGCTTCATCAAATACCAACATTAGAACTGTGGGGATCACATTGTCTGCGCCATTATAAGTCTAAATGAGGAAAATCACATGCAAATGAAGAACCCTGATTTTTGGGTCAATTTGCATTGATTAAATGTTTAAATGACAGTTTAAGAAATGTTGCTCTTTCATTCTCATTATGCAGATTTCCGAGAGCCTCCTTCCACCTCAGCTTGTGGTGGAAACCACAGGATTCTTGCATCGTGACTGATGGTCTTGCCAGACTTTGTTCCTCGCGTAAAAACAACGGGCACAAACATGTAATGCAGCCAAATAAATGCTTGTTTAAGTTTAGTCACATTCCTGACATGTAAAGACCAATCCTGGTGGAGGAGAGCATTCATCATGCATGCTCAGCTGAAACCGGCAGACCTCTTTCAAGCAGAGAGGACTTCTAACCCGAGTATAAAGGCTCTTCTTCTATCTGGTGTGAACGTCACACTGTGCAGCCGAAGTAGGCCGAGAAAACGTGACTTGGAAAATAACAGAAGTGTTGGGATGAGAAAAACACACAGTCCTTATTGATTAGTAACATCACTCAGAGATCACTGATGTCTTTTGGCATGGGGAAACGTGTGCGAGAGGAATTCTTAAATTTCTAGATTGTGAAGTCGTAATGTAACCTGCAAGACATTAAAGAATAAAAAATTGTAATAATAAAAAAAAAAACACAGAACAAAGGAAATGACCCACACAACCATGTCCTACATAATGAGCCCCAGAATGAGGAGTACTATGCAGCAGGAAGGCATGCTCACTCCTGTTTTCAACCAATATAGACACTTCATACAATATTTATGACATTTCTTCAGCCAAAAATGAGGTGACACATCATCTCGAGGTGGTCAGATTTCTTTCACCAGCTTCTCTCTGCTGCTCTCGCCTCAATGTTTGTGTGTCTTTCTTTTAATCTGACATATCAGTCTATCTTCTGAGGGACCTTTCAAAATCAATCAGCTCATGCATTATTGAGGACACTGACACTGAAAGATGAGAATCAAAATAGATGTTATAAGCATTATGAATATAGTACTACTATTAACAAAAGATTGGTGACAGAGTGAAGAGGGACATGACATCAGCTTTCTGTTTTCTATCTGGCAGCCGTAACCCAGAAGACCTTTTGGTAAACTCACTTGTTCTCATTCAAAATTAAACACCATTTCATAAACCACTCATGCCCAGAACTCCTAAGAGGGGTTTTAGAGTAAAGAGAGGCCCAATATAGCCTTGAACTCTGCTGATCATTACAGCCAAACGTGACCAGAGTAAATCACACATATTCAAATCAGACTAATGAACCACCACTGGTACTAAATCTTATAGGACCTTCTTCTTCATACCGCCAAGCTTCCACCACTTGGGGCTGAACACATCTCTCTGGGATTAATTAAGCCGTTTGTTGGGTGTTGGATGATTTATGCGACTTTGTTCTCATCTGACCTACCTCCAGCTTCTCTATGCGGTCTTTGAGCTGAGCGATGGCTTGCTCCAGCTCGTCCACAGCTCTGACAGTGAGTAAGTGGACGCTGTCGTGCGTGAAAGCCGGGCTGTCCCGCACCATGATGCGCTCCAGGTGCGCCCCCTTCTTGTCCTCATCCGGGGCGCCTTTGGCCCCGCGCAGCCCCGCAGCGCTCCTGCGTCTGTCCGCGGCGCCGCTCCGGCCGTCCAGACCCTTCTCACACTCGGATAGTTTCCCCGTCAGCTCCCTGATGGTCCTCTGGTCCGTCAGGATCTGGTCCTTCTGCTGAAGCACCGTCTGCCGCAGCTCCTCCGCCTTGGTGCGCAGGTAGCCCCAGTCCTCCCCGGCGTACAGCGACGGGTCGTCCGCTTGTTGCTCAAAGTTTTTGGGGTTGCACTCCCCGGCGGGGATCGGCGTACAAATGAGGCGGCTGACCGTCGGGTCGTGCCCGGTGAGCCCGGTGACTCCGTCCAGCCCGCTGAGCCCGATGTTGAAAGTGGGCGCTTCGGAATCGGGCGTTTCAGAACCATGGAGAGCGCCCAGGGAGCCGGCGCGCGCGATGGAGCCTCCGGCGGCGGGAGGCTGCGCCGCGCTGTCCGGGTACAGCGAGTGGTTGTCGGCTGCCGGCTGCTGGTGCGCCGCGGTGGCCCGGGAGGATCCGGTGTGGACGGCCGCGATGATGCAGATAACAGCTCCGATGAAGGCCACCATCCCGGCGGCCAAGATGATAACGATGAACTTCAGGGTGGCGGCGGGCGCGATCGATTATTAGAAAAACCTAATAATAACACTCCCGATCTGCAGGGAACTATACGAGCTACAACAAAACAGAAAAGTCGTCAATTTTATGTAAAAATGGAGTAAAAAGAACAAAAGAAAAAAACAAACAAAGAAAGAAAAACCAAACAGCAACACTCCTGTCTATTTCCTTTTTCCACAGGGACGCGCGATTAGAAAGTGAGAGTTCCGCACCATAATTGAGTGATGATGGAGTCAACACAAAACATCTGAAGCAGAATGTTAAACCTCCTCCCCCCGTTCAGCGCGCATGTCCTCGGTATTCAGGCAAAATCCAGCCTGTTAATACCGAGAGAGAGAGAGAGAGAGAGAGAGAGAGAGAGAGAGAGAGAGAGAGAGAGAGAGAGAGAGAGAGAGAGAGTTATACATGGAAACACACTGCAGAACTGATAACCCCTCCTTCTCTTCAGTTAATTGTATCCAGAAAAACAAAATCTCTCATTCTTTGTTGGCATTGAGCTGTGATCTGTGTCGTTGCGGCCAAACTGAGTGATATTCAACATGTTCTCCTGCGAAAGAGCAATTTCTTGTTGCTCCAGCTTCCAGTGAACATGCAGATCCCAGTCAGATGGTGAGCGCACGCATAACAACCCACGTTGCATCAGAAAATTAGTTTCTTCCTCCCCCTCCTTTGGTTCAATATTTTCCAGCTCAGCAGCACATCACAGGCAATCTGCAACGTGATGTGTGGATAGCCATAAGTCAGCCTCAAGGCTCCCCATGGAGCGGCTTTACAGCAGCAGAGATGACAGAATCATGACTCTGTGTGTGTGTGTGTGTGTGTGTGTGTGTGTGTGTGTGTGTGTGTGTGTGTGTGTGTGTGTGTGTGTGTGTGTGTGTGTGTGTGTGTGTGTGTGTGTGTGTGTGTGTGTGTGTGTGTGTGTGTGTGTGGGTGGGTGTGTGTGTGTGGGTGTGTGTGTGTGTGTGTGGGTGTGTGGGTGTGTGGGTGTGTGTGTGTGTGTGTGTGTAACTTTAATTTCCCCTCGCTCGCCTTGTTAAAACAGGAAAAACAAGCAAATCACACTGTGGTGCAAACACAATAATTAAAAGGGGGAGAAACACGAGACCCAGAGAAAGACAAACAGGTGTGTGGGGAGGGGGAAAAAAAAGAAATCTTCACAGTAGGAGGAAACTCCCAGCCCTATAATGTATTTCAACTTGTGATGTGCATTCTCTCACACAAGAAACAAAGGGGGATTTGAGCAAAGACTTCGCAAAGTCACCGGCTCTGAAAGCTGCAACTTAAGATGGGCGAGGGAGGAAGCAGCCGATATGTGTGCAGCAGAAATAGCTCGAGCTCTCAGGCTTCACTGGGAGACCAGAATAGTAAAAGATATGGTTAAGTACTCCTGTGGAGATGGGGATGTGAAATATATATACAAACCAGAGAGGTAAATGACACTGATGCCCGAGCAAACGCATTTGTATTCACTTTATAACCTAAATGTTACTGGTGGCATTCGGGCTGCAAATAGCTCTGCTGCAGTGGAGCAGGGTTGTTTTCCCCTAAGGTAGCCTCACTAATGGCCCTAATCTTGCCTGTTGGAGTTTTTTTTAACTTCCAATCCAACAAACAAGTAAAAAAATAAATAATAATTTTTTGGTATTTACATGGGCTCAATACTCATATTTCATTCCATCCAATTTATATAAACCCAATTTTAAATGTCAGTGTAAGAAATGCAATACTTCCTGACATATACTGTTGATCTGTTCTATCTATAAATTATTTAATTTTTTCTCTGTGACCAGAAAATCTGTGAGCTAAATTCACCATTAAAATGTATTTATTTGCTGTGATGTTAAAGCTTCAACGTTTGGGAATATGTTAGTGCACATTCTCCTCAGGATTTTATCTGAAACCTCGGAGAGGGTTTTCTATTCAGAGCCGCTCTGTTTGTGTTGCTGAAAGCCTCAAAGCTTTACATTCACAGGAAACTTCTGTCGGTTGACATCTTTGTGAGCTGGTGGCTTTTTCAGTGACTGCGTATGTTTACACGTATAACTCGACCAAAACTCATTTTATACGGCGCATTTGTTTTTCTCTGAGATATCAAGTGTTTGAATTCATTTCTATTTCCATCTCGTACCGGAAGGTTTTTAATCAAATGATTGAGAGTTTGTTGTGGTTGGAGAATCTGCAGTGACTAATGCATAAATAGATTAAAGTCAAACAGACTCTCTGTGAAATTGCAGATTTTTCTATTTTACTATCTGCAGTAAAGCGCAGGAGAAGTGAACATGACTGCACACTGATTCATCTTTCACTTTGCTGGATTCATGTAGAGCAAAATATCACAAAACATGAATAATTTATCCATCATGTATGCCACTTTATCAAGGTTGCAGGATCTGAGCTGACTGCGGGGGAATTCAGAATAAACATTGGGGGGTTTTAAACATAAGGCTCGCGGGCCAGAATTGGACCGTCAGAAAGTCCAAACCGTCCGCCAACCGTCAATAGCTTAACTCTTAACTTTTTAAAATTTGACATCAACCTACATCTGTAAAGCCCCGTTTCCACAGTGCCCCTTGGTACCGGTGCCGGTCAGGTGGGGGTTGACTATCCGTAACCAGACCCGTATCAGTGCCGCGTTTCCATTACACGGGGAACGGTTTGAAATGTAGGCGGGGTTATGAACGGTTGCGTAATCATGCAGGATGTGACGCCATAACGGGAGGACATTTTCAAAAAAGTTTCCTGATTGCTGCAGAAGAACTGATTGGAAATGGCTGCTTGCTGGGAGAACAGCGGTCGTCACGGACCAATGAGCAGACGGCAGTGTTGAAGCTCCTCCCCCTCATATCCGGCACATTGTGCCTGGTACCCCAAGTGGAGGGGTAGCGAGAAATGGTTACCAATAGTACCGGTTGGTAACGGTTCTGAGTCAGTGGAAACGCACAACAACCGGTTCCGACCTGACCCGCACCGGCACCAAGGGGCACTGTGGAAACGGGGCTTCAGAGTGGAGTAGCTGGTTCATATCACAATATCATACACCCAAAGATCAACACCTAAGTTTATACTTCTTCTTGCTCCCGTTCAATCATATAAACGAGCAAGTATGGAAGACTGATTATGCTGTTTCTCTGCATTTGTATTGTTTATTTAAATGTTTATCAATGAATCAATTAAACAAGTTTTGACACCCCTGGTGTACGTCATACGCAGCACACCGGTCTATCGGAGGGCAAATGGACTCACACCGGAACACTCTCACTCACTATCACAGGCAATTCACAGTCAACAATTAATCTCAAATACATGACAGGGATAACATGCAAAATGCTGTTGCCCCATCCTAAACTAAGTTTTTCCACATGCTTGTGCATTATGACTGTGTACGTTTGAACACATAAGGGTTTAGTAAATATCCGCAGTGAGCGTCCACTTCATAGTTCATCACATTAATCAATGAAATAAAATTCCTTCCAAATGATCAGTGAATGCATTGAGCTGAAAACAAACTGAAACATTCCACCACAGCTTCAATCTAATTAGTTTGACATGATACATTATATTCTAAATAAGTTATTTATTTTGCCGATTAGTGATATCCCAGATTCACCTCACAACGTGCTCATGACTCTTCTGAAACAATCTTTGAGCTTTCATGGAGCGTCTCTTTATCGGACCGTCAGTACAATTCCTCAGATTACTGAACATGTACATGACAGAATCAACCATATGATCTCATTTGGTTTCTGAGTTTATATCATTTAATTCTGCCTTTTACAAGCAGTGTTCAGCGGGAGAAGATGACGAAGACGAAGATAAGAAAGTGATTGGATGAGTGTTTAAAATTCTAGTCTCTCTCTCTCTCTCTCTCTCTCTCTCTCTCTCTCTCTCTCTCTCTCTACTGTAAACAATTACCTCATGTACCAAAGGTTTCGCAGTAGATTTCTCCCTGTTTGTTTTATATCCATAACCACAGTCATAAACTCTAAAACCCCCACCGTGAACAATACTTCCTGTAGCACCTCCACCTCTCCGCTGAGGGTTCATGCAGAGTTCATCGACTCTGACAGACAAACCTGTCAGATGAGGGCAGAGAGCAGACTTTGGGGATCGTACTAAACTGATGTACAAAAATCAAAGTCAGTGATTGACACTCAAGTCTTCTGAGGTTTGAATTAAATGTGGAAAAACAACTTTGATAAAAGAAGAAAGTTTCACTCACGAGAGAAACAGAGGGCGTCTGGACACCCCCACCCCAGTAGATTATTTATAGATCACGCCCTAAAGCCGCTGTTCTTTTCTGTTTATTGAGATGAAATCTATTTCCTGGGTGTGAGGACACTTGTGTTAGGATCATATATTAACCAATAGGAATCAGTTCTTCTACGGTTCAGGGCTTGTACACTTATAATAGGTTTAATGAAATATATGTTTTTGTATTTCAAACTAAACAATTTTGAAGATAATGCATTTTTTCCACGGATATGATATCTCAATTTGGCATCAGCCCATCAAAAATATGGCATATCAGTAACATCAATACAGTTCTGTTTTGGGATTCAGTATCTTAAGAGTAATAATTGCACTTTTATTTAATTTATTGCCCAAGAGCTTGATTTCTGATGTAATCTATTGTTTTTTTACATCAAAACTTTACAAATTCATTTTGACAACCCTGTCTCTATTAATCCTCACTGAAGCTTTGTTGTGGACTTTTTTTTTTTTTTCCATAACAGGACTTAATGTGACCAGGGTGATTGTTTTAGGAAACCAAAGGTTGAAACCGTGGACTCACGTTCCGTTCGTGGCTCACTATTGATATTAAAGAAAAAGACTAATGGTGTTTACATGCTCCCTATTACCAACAAATCCCATTAAAACAAAAATCCCAAACCAACTATTAGTTTTTCCACTTGTTGCTGTTGTAGCAACGTGTAAACACACATTTAGATCTGAGCTTGTTTACAGGACTGCATATTTCACTTGTTTGTTTGTTTGTTTTTATCACAGTGTGAAAAAAATGCCTCTGTTATAGTGCTGAATAAAACATGGGAGGGCAGGAAAACACACACACACACACACACACACACACACACACACACACACACACACACACACACACACACACACACACACACACACACACACACACACACACACACACATACACACACACACACACACACACACACACGCACACACGCACACACAGTGTTTTATGGCCATGTTTAATAATTCACTGGCTCTTTCTGAGGCCACAGCGGTGTTGATTACCGCCACACTGAGCTGCCTCCTCTCCTCAGCTCCACGTCCACTCCAATATTGTTCTCCCTCATTTCTTTCTTGGGGCTTGTGGCACGCTCGCCGCATGATTTAAAGCCCGAGGACCCCTCTCAAGGTTTCCACAGACTGTTTGCAGCGGCACTCTGGATATAAACATGTCTGGGATGAACAGTGATCAGCTGCACCGCTCCACCTTAGGGATTTACTCGGTAAGTGACTCACCACCAACTCAAATTAAATAAAACTTGATTTTTTCCTTGAAGAAAGTCCTGAAGAGGTTCAGCCAGTTTTGTTAAAATATAGGAAAGGGGGGGGGGGGGGGGGGGGGGGTTATATTGTTTTTTTTCCTCTCCAACTGGTAAAAAGCAGCTCAGTGAAACTCTTAGATATAATATCTGCCAAGCAAGCATGATGTGAATCCACAATGTCGTTTCTGACTGAAGGAGAGTTTTCTGCACTTGATACCAGCAAAGATTTGAGTCTCAGGCTGTCTGCGCTTCAGCGTTGGCAGGGGAAGTAAATACAGATTGAATAAAAGATGATTCTTATCGATTCTCTCTTAAAAGACTTTAGCTTATTTTACAGACTTAAAATTGAACCGAGGTTTGGGTGTGTGCTCGTTGTTTTTCAAACAGAGATTATTGGACGACTTCAATCCGAGTCTACAGAAACTGGTTTCTCTTGGAAGCAGCTACGTCCAGGCTTTCAGGGGTGAGTAAGATCAGAAAGAAAGAAAGGTTTTTACAGAGTTTGCCGTTGTGTTTCTCATTCTCTGCTCCTTTTCTGCGACGCTCACAATCTTTTATAAGTGCAGTAAACTAAACAAACTTGTCGGTATCGCTTCCTACCCAGCTGATTCCAAAGTTCAAGTGCTGCTTTGGGTAAATCCTGGTCGTGTTATAGTCTTAGTCACGGCCCTGTTACCAAGTACAGCACCAGTTGTTATGACGACTTTATCAACAGAGACTATCTGATTCGATGTCAATAGACAGGCAGAGTCTCGATCCTATAGTTTATTCATACAATCGCTGTTTGACTTTGTCCCCTGTCAGTCATTTAAGTAGAGAAATTACTTTCCCGTGTGAAAGTAAAGCTATATTTGTTTTTAGGTTTCTGACTTAGAAAGTAAACATTCTGACAGTTTCCCCTGGGTTTGCATTTGGTGTCGCTCTCCTATGTAGAAGCAGTAAAGTATGGCAGCTTGTAACAGATGGAGAATTTCACATGTAGGAAAGCTTTGCCTGCAGGGGTCTTTTTGTAAAATCAAAAGACATGATATACTTAAAAAAACAAGCTTCCATTTCGTGTTCTTGGTGTATATACAGTCAGGATTCCCATCATCCCATCATCAGCCGTTATTCTAAACATAATGTACCGATGTACCTTCAAAAGAAGGTATTCATCCGTCCATATTCTTCATCTCTTTATCTATTTTAGAGTCGCAGCAGCGACAGCAGAGAACACCCAGGACCAATACCTACAATAAAATCCTCCCATCGCAGCTCCTGATAGCACCGACACCCCATGCAGAGATAAAATATAGCTTACGAGACGTCTCCCTGCCATCTGCAGATCTCTCTAATTGGCCGATGTGTGCCAAAGGTTGACACGCAGAGTTACGACAATTTGATGAACTCCTGCCAAGACCAGGAACGAACACAACCCGAGAGTGTTTGTTCAACTGATGCAGCCGCTTCCTGGTAAATTACAAAGTTGTACTGTGATCTACCAGCACACAGTTTTTCCCTCATTAAAATTCATCAGTCTCACAGCCTCGGGTGGTGTGTGTTTGTGTGTGGCGCTCGCTGTCGTCCCAGCTCAACAGGACATGTTTTGCTCACCGAAACTCAGCCGAGTCAAAGAGACGTGGAGACCACAGGGATTTAATGTCGCGCTCGCGCTCCAGAGGAAACTAAAGCCAAAAGATTTAACTTGGACACATTATGAGAAAAATAGCAGGACCATGTGGTTATACTACCAACAATGATGATACAATACAATCTAAGTGCTTTTGAGGCAGGTCCTTTCATTTTTTTTTTCAAAATGAACAGACACAGAAATATTCTATATACTGTATATCATTAGAACATTTTCAACTGTTAGGGAAACCCCTTGTATAATTTGATTTTATTTTATTTGTGGCTCGGTATGCAATTGCCCACTCAGAAAATGAAACGTGAAGTAGCAAATAATTGCATTTGGTGTGTGTATGTGTGTGTTTTCAGCCTTCGCTCTGACTAGCGAGGCTTACTTCAGTGCACTTTCACGGATCGGCGAGAAGGCCTTCCACACTGCGTCGTCACGCTCTCTCGGTACGTGGAAACACAAAGTCTGCAGCAAATTTTTCAACTCCGATGTGGACGGTTTGTCTTTAAGGTGTTTATGAGCATTCATCAAACATATCATATATTCCTCAGGGAGAGCAAAGTTTACTTTCTGACATCATTTTATTGCTCCTTTTACAATGGCTGCATTCACAATGTGTGTGCGTGTGATTATGTGTAAATAAGTGAAACACACTATAAATACTTAATGAATATATATGTTTTGATCGATTCCACTGGAACCAGAAAACACAGCAAATGTTTACTTAATAATCTAGAGCTAATCATTTCCAACACAGATCGTGGCCCAACTCAGTGTTTCTCGTGGCCACGGTTGTCAGACGGGCGTTCGATGTCATCAGGGAACATGAATTATAAATGAGTACAGACATCGAGCCGTCCGACGCTCACTTAACCCGACCGTTTAATGTCAGAGGTATGTCAGGTTAAACAGCTGGGAGAGACACCGAGTCATTTGTCGCCTCTTACTTCACGACCTCCCACAGAGAAAGACGTGTATGCGTTTAAAAAACATGTTTCAGCAGTGGAAATGCTCACAATTAAAATGGGATTTTCAAAAAAGGCAAGATATTACAGGGCAACTGCAGATGTGATATTAGTGAGATGATGAGATTATCAGGGATAACAAGAAAAACCACGCTCCACCATGTGGCACGCCACTGGCGTATTTATTTCTACGCCTGAATTTATTCCTGGATGCTTTGTTTTCTTTGTTTCCTGGCTTTACGGTGCCAAGTTGAATCAGTCAACGGAATCCTAAACAGATAAAATGCCAGAAAACATCATCGCCATTATTTTAGATTTTTAACAATTATCACATAGTGTGGAATTTGTTTCAGCTTTTATCATGAAAAATACATCTAAAGATCCTCAAAGTTAAATGTAAGACATAACAACACTGTTCCTACACATATTATTAAAATTTCTTTCAACTTTATTAATTTTTTATTATTCACATTTTGATAAATAAATTGACTCTAATTCTAAGTAAAACATTCACACTAAATTACATCAAGAGGTAGAACAGTATTTTATAGAGGAATGCACGTGGTAATCAAGCTTATATTCAGGTTATATCAACAGCACTTTAGTTTCACACAACACAACTCAAAAAAAAAAAAAATGTACACCAGATTGTCTTCTTTGCATTTCAGTCACGTAACTATGCATCTGTTTCACCAAACGACAGCGACTTTGTTTTTTGTTTTTTTTTGTGTGTGTTTTACTGCATCGGTGTGGGTAATTGTTATTCCTAAATTATACACACGAAAAACAATTTTGAAGAAGCTGTGACTCCCAGCAAACAAAGTTGCTGCCTGCGTGACTGGATTGCAAAGGGCAGATAGAAGAAGCAGGTACTTTGTGCAGCCGCCATAGTGACTCTTTTGGGACAAATAAACACAAAATGGCCCAGAGGTCAAATTGGCTTTGCTTTTTGTCTGAACACATTTCAGAGGAGGAATTCGCACTCAAGCAGGAAAAAAGGTTCTTCACTCAAATAAAGTTGGGAGAAGTCCAAACTGCCTCGACTGAAGCCAAATCCCAGACTGGAGGACTAGATTAAAGATGGCTGCCAGTATTTGGTTGGTTAGAGATCTGACACGCAACTGGATGTGTTGTAACAAACAGACTCATCTTAACAAAAAGTTTCCCCTTAGTTTCAGTTTGTTTTCACTGACATTTCATGTATAACTGTATTTACTGTGAAAGACAGTTTCTAGAATGGTTTTTGTTTTTTGTGGGGGTTTTTTTTTTCAGGCGAAGTCGTCATTCAGATTTGTGAGAACCAGCGAAAACTCACCACCGAACTGGATGGAGTGGTGAGTTCACGTCAACATTGATCGACACACAGACGAGTGATTCACTTCAGTAAAACGTTCTTGTTTTTTCATCTCATTTCAAGTGTCGCGTCAGTTAGTGAAAAATAGGGACGGATCACAGCGCACGTTTTAGTTCAGAGGCCTCATACAGTTCTGTCTCCCCTTGAGCGGCCTAGACTGGTAAAACATTGCCCCAAAAACTTTTAAATTTGAATATTTATTTTTTTTGGGGTAGAGAATATGTGATAAAAACATCTATATTTTTACAAAAATCAAACCGTGACTACTGAAAGTTACCAGAATGTCAACATACAACCAATTTTAATTAAAACCTTCTTGCAAAATACAGTGAAATGTCCAAAAACACATACCAAAGTCCAAAAACAATTTATATTTTCTTTGAAGTTTTTACCATTTCCTTGATGGGTTGATGGGCTCTATTGGATCCTTTTACGGGCCCACGGGCCTTATGTTTGACACCCCTGGATTACAGTTACATCTTTGAAATGTAGTGGCGTTCTCATGCTACTCGCCTAAAAGAAAAAAAAACTTCTAACTTGTGGGGAAACTCTGTATTATTTCCCACTGTTTTCTTTGGTTTGTTCTGTTTTAATAATGTGCCCATAGACGTCTTATTGTAATGTGGCTGAGACACTCATGATCTCTCGCTCCACTTAAATGACATTAGTCAGCTGGAGGAAGATGCTCCATCA
This sequence comes from Lipophrys pholis, assembly GCF_963383615.2. Taxonomy (NCBI): domain Eukaryota; kingdom Metazoa; phylum Chordata; class Actinopteri; order Blenniiformes; family Blenniidae; genus Lipophrys; species Lipophrys pholis. Next base: position 5,259,610 of record NC_137647.1, read on the forward strand.
TTTGACACTGACATAAACAAATTGGCTCATTTTAAAGTTAGGTACGGTCGGAAATAGTGCTGAGGTCAGCTGATTTGGGAGCGAGACAGCAGCTTTACGTCAGCTTTGTATGGCACAGGAAACATGCTCACTAAACCTGTCAGTAATAGCGTCTTGATGACGTGTTTATGAAGCAAACAACAAGGAATATGCAACAAGGAAAGTTGCCAGCTGGCAATCAAACTAGGAAATTGGGAATTTTCCAATTCAAGCCAAGGCGCTAATGCCGTCTTTTCACTTTCAGAGCTACATTGTTGGCCTTCTATATTGATTATAAAAGGAATTTCTCACAGAGATAAACGCTGCGTTTTGAAGTGACGTCACATTCGCACCTCAAAACTTTCAAAAGCGTCTTGACTTCCCCTGAAATTCCGAGTTTGCCGGCATTAATATATATTGTTCCCACTTCTTCAACTGCTTGTTTCAGTTTCGCAGGTTTAGCAAGGAGGTCCTTCAGGAGATGGACAACAACATCCAACTGGACATAGACTTCATATCAGTGAGTAGAAACAGAGCATCGTCTCAACAAGGCCAAAACACAAGTCTTTTTTTTTCCAACAGAAAAAAAAGTTGTGTGGGTCTGGAATGAGTTTGTAATTTATTCATGTCGTAATATAACTCACCCTACAGTCACATTCAATATAAATGAAGATTGGAAAAAGTTTCCAGGAGCATTTTAAAGAGACGTGGCATCGATCCTCTTGCAGGGAAGTCGGGACCACTATGAGATGGAAGCCCAGAAACAGGCGGTGATGGAGAGGCAGATGAGGAGAGGAAACTACCAGGTGAGAGTGGATCTAAGCTCTGCTCCGTCTGAACCCAGGAGGGGGATTCAGCAGGGTTATATATGGGTGTGTCCCGGTACAGTATGCTGTATGTCAATTATGTGTGTCCTCAGAATGGGAGTGAGCATGTGCAATTCCTCTGGGAGAGCCACGGAGAGGCTCTGAAGGAAGAGGAGAGGCGATACCGCTTTGTGGCTGAGAAGCACTGCGGCCTGATCCAGTCCGTCGCCCACCTCATGAACAAGGTGCTCGCCTTACCTCACGCAGCATTTGTAACTTCAATATTCCATAACTTGGTTAAGTGGCTGCACGCGCCTCACGGATCAGAAGAGAAAAGAGAATCCGTGATAATCTGGAAACGTTAAGCGAGACGTTATCAGTCCCGGGAGGGGCGTTGGCCTCTTTTACGACCGAGGTCAAACACAGAGCTGCAGCGTTTCAGGCGACAGACACAGCAGCTGGTTGTCTTCTTGAACTCCGGAATCAATTCTTATGACCAAATTAAGTCTTTCACTTTTGAGGAGTAACTTATGTCTTAGCCTCATTCTGCTGTTAATCTTTTAGAAAATACTCTGAATGACGAGGAAACGGCAGCTCTCTGCTCTCTGGTATCAAAACCTGAAGTTTTAAATGTGTTTTTTTAATTTAATTGTTTGTTTTTTAAATTATTATCCACTAACATATCAGAAACCACAGTGTGAATAGTGATGAAGTATATAATATATTATCCATATTTTACTGCCTGGTTAGCAGACAAATAATCCACATAGGGGTTGTATTAATTATAAAATAAATCAGAGTGTTACCAGTTTGGAACTCCCAACTCGAAGTGTTTACTGGCCGAGCTCCATGAAACTCCACAGATAAACACAAGGTGTCGTAACCATGCAGTTAAACCCATGCTGGTGAAATCATGCTTGTGACATCAGTATCAAATAAAGACGAAGTGTTTCATGGAGATAAAGAGCATTGGCTCCTCACAACATTTTACAATATCCTTTGTTTTTAGTTTGATAAAGGTCAGATGGATTTTTCTCACTTGGTCAAACCTTCTGTAAAGTACTAGAAGTATTACGGTAAGCCAAAGAAAGAAGTGATGAGATGAGTTATCACTCATTTTTACGTGCTTTCTACGACTTAACGTCACATTTAAAACAGCTCTCATAAAAACAGGTGGAAGTAGTTGATCAAGGTTAACCGAGCGTCTTATTTTGACAATTTCATGACTTTAATTTGCTCATTCACCTCAATCTTCTTACATTCAAACCCAAATAATTCAGAAGTTTGGCTTTTTTAAAAAAGAAAATTCCGTAGCAGATTTATTAAACAAGCAGAAGCTAATCCAATGTTGAGGACATTCTTCAAGGCAACACAAATAATGAAGTAATTCCATCAAACCACGACAAGTTGTGTTTTCCATGTGCAGCTCTGCAGACCGATTCGTGTGACCAAGTCTCTTCTTTTTCTGCCAAATGAGTGTTAACATAAGCTGCAACGACATAAGCTGATAACTGTGTTAATCCTCACTTACTAATGGGGCAGAAATACGTTGATGCAGTGTTTTGTGTGTGTGTGTGTGTGTGTGTGTGTGTGTGTGTGTGTGTGTGTGTGTGTGTGTGTGTGTGTGTGTGTGTGTGTGTGTGTGTGTGTGTGTGTGTGTGTGTGTGTGTTGTGTGGCAGACAGGAGGAACTCTCCAGCAGAGGGCTGACGTCTGGATAGAGGAGATCGGCTCCACCAGACGTCCCGAGGCCGCCGAGGCCCGGCGACCCGCCGCTCCGGACAACACTGTGAGTGGAGCGCGCAGCAACGCCACTGACTCACAAAGCAAATGAGTCATTCGTGCAGAGCTTCAGCCTGATTGCATTTGAAACTTCCACAGCTATAAGAGTATGCAGCTGGCGTGAGGCGTAATCCGATCTGTTTTCTGGACAAATTGCTTGAAATTCTCTTCGGGGAGTTGTGTCGAGAAGCTGAAAACCAGCTTTAATTTTTACAATTTTATTTTAAAGTTTCTGAAGAGGACTGAAATTATTAACGAAATATTAAGTAGGGAGACAGTTAAATGAATCATACCAGCCCAGAGGCACAACACAATGTGCACTATGGGGAAAACCAGTTACTGCAGTGACTATTTCTGCTACTAGAGCGCCCTCTGGTGGCTGTGGCCTGCTTTTAGTTGAGCCACCAGAGGAGAATTGAACCTGAACTTGAAATTGAAGAGAAAGATTTTATAGAATGAAGATAGAAATTAAAGTAGATTTATAAAAATGTATGTGATGACTTTCCATCTCTGGACGGGAGCTTCAACACTCCAAAAATTCTCGAATGGACACCATATGGGTTCACTATCTGAAAACTGCAATTACTATTCATGTAAACAACAAAGTTTCCCCTGGGAGTAAAACTGCCAGTCTGGCATGCCGATGAACTCCATGGATCCCTCACTTTTGTAATAACTATCAGAGGATTAGAATGGATCGGGTGTTTGTTTGGATTTGACGTGGTGTTTATGCTTCTCTATATTAGAGAGACGCCCAAGAGCAGATATGAGTTTTGTACCGTCAGTTTTGATCAGACTTCTAAATTATGCATGATCAAACGCTTGCAGAAGTGTGATGGATGTAGGTCAGATCTGTGTATTTTGCAGGTCATGGGTCACACACAGGCCTTTAGCTTTCCCTTATCAGGCCTGACAAATTATGAATAAAATTAAAATGAATCAATGTGATATAATAACTTTTGTGGTCCATGTATTTCATGCTTTAAAGTGCATTGAAAAATCTCAATTACCAAGGAAAACTCACCAATAAATATTATAAATATAATATTGATGCAGAGCAGGAGATAATCAAAACTGCAGCTAACTGATAAATTGTCATAAAATTGAATAGAACTGGGTTAGGGTTAGGGTACATACATACGTAGGTCACCACCATCAAGTATGGAGTGAATGAATAATGAAGTGTAAAGTGTCTTTGATTGTCCAGAAAATCGCTATATAAAAGCTATGCATTATTATATATAGTAATTGTGACAATTAATAATGCAACCTTTTTTTGAATGTAGAGCTTTTATTCTCTCTTTATTCCAGATGATTATGTTTTGTGGCTCCAGACAAATTATATTTGGTGTAAAATTGTAAGAAATGCTCTTATGGTCATAAAGTCATTGCAGACCCCTGGCCTATACCGTTTAAAGTTGCAAATTCTACTTTGCAGTGATGCGCCGGCAATTGTCTCCATGCATGTGTGATATTTCTACAGATGTTGATGAGACAGATCAGAGAGGAGCCGCTCGGCAAGAGCCCATCGAGAGGTCAGTGGTCTGTGTATTAAATCTAATGCATGTTTAATGACATAAAATATGAGTGCACTTACATCTTCAGCCCAGAAATTAAAGCTGAAAACAGATGCAGAAGAGATGAGTATTCATGATACACCTGCCTTCTTTCTCCCAGATTCTCTTCCTCTTTATAATGCACATCACACCTCTTTTTAGTATTACTCTGTAAAAAAGACAAAAACAACCAATCCTTGATTTTGTGTACAGATTTGTATTTACTGATCCATTGCATGCGGCAGCCTTTTTGTCAGTTACTGCCTAAATGTGTTTCCACTAGAGAGATATAATGATATTTATTTTGCACAGCCCAATAAATTCAAACTCATGCAACTGATATAAAAACCTTGAGAATTATGAGTGCCAGAGCCCCAATGAATGAAAGAACACTACACTGGCCATATAAGCAGTTTTATCATCTAACAAGCTGTTCTCTCTGTATCTGCATGTCTCATTGTTGTGCTCGTTCAGCCCCGTCGCCACAGGGGAGCATTTATTCCAGAGCAGGCTCAGTGGCAGGCGGCGGTGGAAGAAGATCCATGAGGGCCAGGGTGGCCCACCAGCCCCCTGGCTCCAACCCTACCCAGCTGCCCTTCGCCCGGGGACAGATCATCACCCTGCTGGTCGAGCAGCCCAGGAACGGCTGGCTGTACGGACAGACGGAAAACAACTCGCGGTGAGAGTTGTTTTAACAGTTGTAACAGTCTCCTCGTCTCTTCTAAATAAACAAGAATGAACTAATGGTGTCGCTTGTAGCTTTCAAGCTATGAAATATGCAATATGTGTCATTTTAGTCCGTTTTTATTATATGGATAAAAACAAGTGGACTTAAAAAAATCATATTTTACATTTGTATTGCTGAAATTGTTATTGGTACAATTGAGATAAATTACATTTATAGAATAAACTTCCATGAGAAGGGAGAACAGTTGCAGACTATGTACAATGACCTACACATTGAAAAACTTCAAGTAGGACAAGCTATTTATTTCTTATAGCTCTCAACAGACATGAACAATTATGTACTTATTGTCTTTAAACAGTTGTCTCTGGTCTCCATAGAAAAATATAAAGCATTAAATGCAGTTAATCAGAGGTGGAAACATTACTGAATGACTTTGCTTAAATTCAAACTGCAAAGTACTTCAGACTGTCTACAGTTTGAGCAAAGTAGAGTGGCATAAGTCTGGATTCTTCAGCAGCAAAGTGACAAAAAATAAATCATTATTTAGATCAACAGCAGCACGATAATGTCACGACTGGCTGCTTCTCACAGCCTCTGCAAACACAAAAGAAAAAAGTCCTTTAACGCTTGCTCATTGTTCTTTTATCCTCCATGCTCCTGATTGACTGGCCAATCAGAGCTCTGCCATCAGCTCACAGGTGATCTCAATCTCACCCCAGCTCAGCCGAGGAGGACCCAACTGCAGCAACATTCAACAACACCTTTTATTTTTCATAATACATAAACCTACAGACTGTATTTTATGTACAGGCCAAAAAATATATATGTACAAAAAAAAAACCCCGCCATACAACAAACTCCAAAACTCCTATTGAAACAAACTTCATATCATCAACATTAATGTGAGAGGAATGTGCACCGTACTTTAACCTAAACATCCACATTTGTCTAAAAGGAAAACTATCATGAGGTAATGGCGACAGGTGGCTAAATGATGCAACTCAACTTTATATCTAAAGCACTTTAAAAACAACTACAGCTGAACCAAAGTGCAAACAATAAAACACAATAACAACAATAAAATGGCGAGATATAAAACCGGGGCAGAGTCTGAAGCTTAGTTAAAAATCAAGGAATGAAGATGGTTTTAACATTTTTTTTTAAATAGACAGCTGAAGCTCAGCTGTGACTCATGAATTTAGTAGTAAAACAGATCCAGTTACCATTACATAGTGTAAATCTACTTTAATAGGATTTGTTATATGCTGAGCTTTTATTTATTAGTTAGTTGCTACTGTATTTGTCGTCTGAATAAAAGTTAGAAAAAAGATACAAACCATTCTGAATAAAGAAACAAACGACTTGCATGACGGGTTGGGTGTATGCTCAGTCATGTGGTCTGTGTCATCTGCGACGTTAGTGATTTTGGAAGAAATGAGAGTTAATCCAACACATCTGTGTCTTCAGGCAGGGCTGGTTTCCTGCCTCATATGTGGAAGAACTGGACGATCCTCCAGAGTCAAGCAGCTTCAGGTGAGAGTCACATTAAATCTGAACGACTGTAATAACAATCTGCCACGTTCGATGCAGGCTGTTACAGAGATGGAACACAATTAGCTGCTCCACATTCACAGTGCGATGCCGCATCTTCAATATTCAAAACTGTTAAGAGTGATTGAGGGAAAAAATAAAGAGATTAAATCATCTGCATTGTGCTTTTATTGACTTGTAAGTGCGGCGCAGCGTGCAGACTGGCTCTGCCGAAGGCTGTCCTTATTGTTTTTGGGACAAACTCTTTAAATAATGAAAAAAATGTAAAAAAAAAAAAAAGGGTCAGCAATGCAACTCAGACCTGGAATAACAAGATGAACTGTTTCAGATATTTGGGTGACCCACTGCTGTGAGGGAAAGCATAGCAGCTGTTCAGCTAAAACCTTTTCAGCCACCCATCTCCAAATGTAAAGTCTTACAGGATTAAAAGATTGAAACAGAACGTAAAGCAGCTGTGACGTAGGATTTGTGATCAAAAATAAATATAAACAAGGTTATTCTAATTTTTGTGTGCAACACTGTGTTTCAGTCGCTCCGCCCTGCGAAGCAGCAGCAGCAGCAGCAGCAGCAGCAGCGCCATGAGCAACTTTGACCAGCTGAGATTTAGCAGCCATAGCTCTGCTAATACCCCGGCTCCTGCCCCGGCTCCGCCCCCTCCACCCCCACCCGAGTCCTTCTCTTCAAGTAAAAGATCTGATGTGAAGCCAGTCACGCAGGCTTCTGACCGAAGGCCTCAATCCAAGCCAGAAAACAAGGTACGAGCCCCGCTCACATCGTCAGCCATGTTGTCTGTAATCTTTTTAAGAAGCATTTCAGGCAATACTACGTGTATAATGGACTTGATCACACTATGAATTTTGATTAATTCCACTTTGTAAGATTACGATACAAGACTTAATAGGGCTTAATGTAGATGAGATAAACTCACTTTTGTTTTTTAACATGTTTATTGTGTGCAGTGACCTTGGGTGTCCAGAAAGGCATTCATCAAAAACAACAACAACATGAATTGTTCAGTATTTGTTTCTAATACAAAACATCAATTATGCAATGTCTTCACGCTAGACCATGGGTTATTTAAAAAGCCTTTATAATATAGTCTCATTAAATAGTGATATTGTCATTTTGGGTTTTGTTTAGTATTCTTTAACAAATTATGTTACACATTCCTCAGATTTATCAGCATTCAAGCTGTTTTCTTAAAGGGTATAACCCATAGGGTGATCTGAGTGACCATAATTGACTGCAGGTAAGTGACTACATGAGCAACGATTAGGATAAAGATGTGGAAAATATGGATCGAGTGTGATCACATATTGCTGAAAGTGCAGCATCTCTCCAGCAGGGGCAGTGTGGGAGGGTGCTGTTCTCCATGGCACCGCACCCATCCTTCTGGTGGATGCAGGGAGGAAGCTCCAGCTGCTGACGCCAAGGAATAGGTCGTGTGTGTGTGTGCGCACGTGCATGTGTGTGTGTGTGTGTGTGTGTGTGTGTGTGTGTGTGTGTGTGTGTGTGTGTGTGTGTGTGTGTGTGTGTGTGAGAATGCTGCACTTTGTGTGGGAAAGTGGTAGACTTAATACCCGACTGTGACCCTATAGGCCTGATGCTATAGAGGCTGCTGACAGTATTTTTTCTCTGCGGTGCTTTGAATAGCATTATTGCCTCTCAGGAACATGCAGGGACACTTTTGCAGGCAAGAGCTTAAGATTATAAAGAAACAAGTACAGCTCATATGTGAGCAAAAGACTGCATTTGTCAAAAACCAGTGGATTCAAAGGTATAAGTAACATTTTTTGTGATATTGCTGGAATCTTAATGGTTTAATCCAACTCGCCTTTATGGATTGTGATATTCTCAGTTGAACAAATCAAATCGCTTCAGTAAATTTGTATTTTCAGATGTCTGTGCATGGTCCCAGCTATTGCTTCCTTTTTCAATTGATATTGCAAAAATATTATTTTTGCCAAAGTGTGAAATGTGTGTGTTCTTGTTTTTCCTACATTATGGGGTCTGTAACCTTGGCGTACGCTACATGGACCCCTACAAGTAATACTGTTAAGTTTGTGTTTGTGGTTTGCAGTGGTCTTACGCATCATCGTTGAGCTAATTGGGTGTGAACTGACAGAAAGAAGCAGGCTGAGAGGGTCAAAGGCCGATGCCTGCTCTGCAAGCATCCACATTCAGCCAGTCATTCAGATTCGCTGTAATCCGTCCTGAATTTTCATTTTCTTTTTTTATAGCGATCAGAGCCACATGGATCGCGACCGGAGCTCTTCCCGAGGTAAGAGTAATGTAGCTTTGAAAGTGGAGACAGGTTGTTAAAACGACGGCCACTCATGTTCTCCCGCAGATTATAGTTTTAGAAGTATATCATGAAGCCATTAAGCCGGGGAAGAAAAGAAAAAAAAAAGGCGGTCCATGAACGCTTTTCTTCCATTAGAGTTTGAAGTGCAGTCTAGTACTGAATCCATTTCAGTTATGGGCGTTTGGAAACCGTGACTATCGCTCGCACTTCAGGTGAATAGTAGAGGATGTTTGTAGGGTTTGAAATGTGGTGCTCATTTCTACAGTCATAACCTTCATAACCCGTTTACTGCCACTTTCAAAAAATTGTTATTTTTCATCAGGGCCTTTTCTGATATTGGTTTTTCTACTTCATCGCTCTTTATTTCTCTTCTTCCAACATTTCTTCCACATTTTTTTTCACTCCTTACCTTGGTATGTTTCACAGGGGCACCAATCCATTTGCCACAGTGAAGCTGAAACCCACGACAACCGACGACAGATCGGCTCCACGTCTGAATCGCAGATGACGTCTTTCAGCTGGCCACAAAGTTCTAACCTTGGCACCACAAACGGCCTAAAAATGACTGAATGAGCCTTAAAGAGACAGTCATTTGGTCATGTGATTGTCTTACGTGCTGCCCAGTGATATACATGCACATTAGAATGTGGGAAAAGGACATCTATAAGCAATGTATTTCAGAAATGTTGGGGGATCGCGAAAGGCATGTGTGTATTGAATCTCACTCAAACTCCATCTCCATTTGATTTGTAAAGTAGAAATAAATTAATGACTGCTCAATAAATTCTTATTTCACTACACTAATCAATATGTGAATCCACTACGGCAGGTCTTGAAATGGTTACGTGATATTGATGATTTACCAACACTGAATCTTTTTCCACCAACAAATGACAAGTAGGCGATTTTAATCTGTTGGAAAATGAACGACTACTTTCTGTGAAATGTATCTATTGTATAGCGACGGTGAGAACCGAGAGATTTACCTTCATTTTATGTAAGATATTGTCATTTATGTCTCAGGAGCAGATGTTTGAAGCCATACTTCCAATTTTGATTATTGTGTTTTTAATGTTTTTGTATTGCATCTTTACCATTTCCTACGGGTGTAGTTGTAGTTTAACCATAGCCAGATGTTATATTGTCTTGTAAAAAATGGGATAATTTTTCTGAGGAATGTAATAAATGGTGCAATAAATTAGTGGAATGTACAACTGCCTTCTAAGCGTCCTATTGTTGCTTTCATCAATGAACATCGTGTCCACCTGAGCCCATGCATCTCTAACTCATATTTTTATGCGTTTGTGAGCCGACAAGGGTCTTGTGGTTCATCTTCAGTATTTGAAAGTAGCACACAATTTTATCAGTTTTGCTCTCCTATAAATCTGTACTTCTTCTAGTGTCTTTCTCGTGAGTAAAACTGACCTTTACTGTGTGTTGAGCGCCGCCGTCTGAGCTGCACCGGAGCCTCTGAGCTCCGAGTCTGCCTTCATTTGCTCAGGCAGTAAAATGTCCTACTAAAGGAGATCAAGATTCCCGCATAGCCTGTTTGGGTCCTCCGCTGGGTATACTTAACCCAAATTGAACCTCGGTGCGAATCCAATTCTGCTAATGGCTTGACGGGTTCTCAAACTAGCGCGGCATGATCGCAGTTCTGAGTAAAGACGCTTTGGCTGATGAAACAATGTGTCCCTCTTCCTTCCCGTACATTGAGTTGACATCCACAGCGCAGAAAGTGACTCCTCAGTGATCTGTAATTACACCGAGTTTGTTTGAATGCAATTTTCAGTTTTTTTGTGTTTTTTTTTTCCTGTTGGCGCCAAAACAGCAGAATAAGAAATGAGACCCAGGGCTAATTTTACACCTCTCCCTCATCGAGAAAGGTTTTTCTAGTACACCCTCTTTATACACTACGAAGCTCCTGATGATTCGCTTCAGTTAATCTGCTTTGGTTGAAAGGGAAAATCAAGAGTGAAACAGAAGGAGGCAGACAGAAAGAGGGACAGCGGGATTAACAGTGTAAAATCAGATAAGAGCCACATCAAAGAAAGGCATTAAAAGAAAAGTCTCAGTGATTCAGTCTACTCCAGGCTTTGTTGGGTTGGGTTTTTTTCAGTTTTATTTCATTCTTTCACAGCTTGACTTCTTTCTTCTTTTGGTGTGTTTTACAACAGCTCATTACCAGAGGAGAGATGGATGGATAGGTGGATAGGTGGATGGATGGAGGAGGTGATGGTGTGAGGGAGTATAGAGGGGTCCATTAAGGGCGCAGAGCCAGAAGTGACTTTAACAGAGACAAGGTGGGGGACGGAAAATAGAAAATAATAAAGATGCAAAGGGAGAAGAAGTAGTGGCTGAGGAAAAAGGTAAGGAGGAGGGCAGAAGTCTGAGGTACGGAGGGAAATGAGATCCTTTCTCGTAGAATCGGCTTTTGCTTCTATATCTATCTTATGGTTTAAAATGTGAGCTTTGTTCCTGCAGGCGTGTTATGTATCTACACATAAAGACAAACCAAATAATTTGTAGAAAAAGGATAAAATAAATAGGATGGGGGTGGGGGTATTTCGAGGTGGTGATAAGGGAGGAAAGGTTGGGAGGAGGAGTCATAGTAGCTTTAGTCTGATAAGAGAGGGGCGGGGGTGAGGGTGGTGGTGGTGATGGGGGGGGGGGGGGGGGGGGGGGGGGTTCGGTGTGTGAGGGCAGAAGGGCAGAAGGGCAGAAGGGCAGAAGGGCAGAAGGGCAGCAGGTGTGTGTGTGTGTGGGGGGGGGGGGCAGGTGTCGGGATGTCGTGTCGGTTTAAGAGGCGATGTTTCACTGCAATAAGTGACTATTTTATTCTTTCACGAGGGCGGCAAATTCTGCAAGAGAACAAGAAAAAAAAGCAAAAGATGTCCGAATATTAGGGTTAGGTTAATGCTGATAATGTTAAGTTCACCTGAGTACAAACATAGTAAAACAAATACCAAAAAAACAAGACAAAACACTTAAAATCATATTTATATATAACTGAATGCTACCAACTTTCATGCAATTCCCTTTAAATGAGTGCATGCACTCCTTCTTACACACAAGTCTTTAATTATTTACAAAATTTCCTAGTTTGTATCAATCAGCCATAGTGTTTGATTGGTTTGACGTCTGGTTCATCTCCTAAACTATATATCTTGTGGAAAGAATCAGAGGAAAGTGTTTATCAAAGCAGTCCAAAGAAGGTAAAGGGGTAAACCAGTGAAAGGGTCAAGTGAGACTATCTGAGTGAAAACTGACCCGCATGTGTATAACGCTTTAGTGTGCCAGAGAAAGGGAGGTAATTTACGGCCTGCAAATGTCATACACTTTAGAGTCTATTATTTCATTTGAATTAATTTCACTGTTAATTAAAGCATTCAGTTCAAAACTGTACGTTTCATTCAGCAAAATACACCAAAATGTTGGTGGAAATGTTTAGTTTTATTACCGAATCTACTGTATTTTCTCAGAAATCGTAAAGGACTTATTAGTTTCAGAGGGACTGTATGTGTCTTGGTGTTTTAAATTTGGCAGGTTCTAAAACTGTAATAATTCCTCTTCCAATACACTTAAATGCTCTCTTAAACAATATTTGTAACAGAAACAATGGTCAGAAGTCAAAAATCTAAATCTGAACATCGTCCCAATATAAAGCATTTTAAGCCAGACTACTACTAGAACTACGATAACTATAGTATAATCTACAAGCCTGAAGAAATATGTGGAAATGAAATCGGTCTCTGTGTGGCCTTGTGTGGTTTTGCGTTTACCATCGACTCCGATCTTGCCGTCTCCGTCCTTGTCGGCTGCTTTTAAAAATGCTTTGGTTTCTTTGTCTGTCAGGTCCCTGCCATCTTTGGCAAAACCCTTCAGGACGTATCTAACCAGAGGAAACAAAGCAGATTGGAAGTGTGTCACAGAGAGCGCTTGGCTTTTGTGTGAATCATTGCTACGTCTTTTTGAGCGTGACGCTTTGTGTTCGCGTGCGTCTGAGAGTGTTTTCCTCACTTGAGCTCTTCCTCCTCGATGTAGCCGCTGTTGTCGGCATCCAGCACTGTGAAGACCTTCTTCACATCATCCTTGGACTTGGACTTCAGACCCACCATATCAAAAAACTTCTTATGGTCGAAACTTTCGGGAGCTGCAAACAAATATTGAATGAATCCTTCATGGGAAAATCCTATGATGTCAGGTGTGCAAACTTTTTTTAAATTAAGTTTTGTTTTTTTTACTGCTGTCTTGATTTTTCTTTAGTTGTGCCATTTTCATTCACCAGCAGTAACATTTCCATGAGCCTTGAGAAGCTAATTTAGTTCAAACAGCATGGTTTGAAACTCAAAATGTATTCATCTTTATTCATCTTTTTTCTTTCGTGCGCCTTAATTTTCTTTTTTATTATTTTATGTCTAATGTCATATAGTGTTCTATTTCGTGTGCTATTTTCATTTTGTGTTCTAGATCTTTATTTCTATTCTTCGATCCCATAAAACCTGTTGTTTTTGTTTTGGTGCGGAACAGGTACTTAAAACATTTCACTGCACATTATACATTATACGACATATAATTGTGGTTTGTGATGGAAAAAAAGGACTTGACTTGAAAAGTTTGAATTCTGTTTTTCGTTTAATCCATTTGTTTCATTGTAAATTTCCATTTTTCATGAAGAAGGTAAGAGATTCAACAATAAGACATACAAACTTAAGGGTGAAGGAGCGGGATTATTTCAGAATCATTAACATGTTGCTGCCTATTGATTATTATTATTATTATGATGATGATGATGATGATGATGATGATGGTGTCCAGGACCTCCTTGGTGGTGTTTTTCAAAGATGAGAGCGAGAAACCCTACGGTTTGGCCAGCCGAGAAGGTTGAGCTGTTCAAACACATTCAGGCTGATAAAGAGTTCCGGTGCAACTGTTGGTGGCTCGACGCCCGATCTTGTCCTGTCTATGTGTCAAAGTGTCCTTGAGCAAGACGCCAAACCCAAAATTACCCTCCAATAGTTGTGAGGGCGTAACAGTAGCCGTCATCGATAGATCACGTAATGTGAAGCACCTCAAGACTGTGCTGCATGAGTAATTTTATCCAAATGCACGATGACGCATGTTCAACACTTGCGTCAACATGAAAGTTTTGATTACCCCATTATGAGAACAAATGGGTGAACAGCTTGGGTTTGAAAACATGTCAGACGACTCAATGTGAACATAACACACCGTTTCATTATCAGGCCCAATCTGCAGTTTTGGCAAGAAACGCCCAATAGCAGTGGGTATTTGTGTTGCGAACAATAAAAAGAAGACTGGCAATGTCCCGAATCATTTCGCTTTGGGATTCTGTGTATGATTCAGTAGCGACGGGGCGTTTGAATGGTGGACCGCTCTCCTTGGAGCCACTAACCAGCTCTTTCTCCATCGTGGCAGAGGCTAATGTAATAAGATTCATGAGTACAGCAGTATTGTGAGCAGTGTACCATCTCAAATGGACAAAACATCCAATTTTAAATGTAATTTTTGTCGGTTTTATGAATTATGTATGCTTTTTTTAAATTCATTGTGCCTCTGCTGTAAAACCAGACCTCCATCATATAAAGGGGGAAACAGCTTTGAAATCCAGCAGCTTTCTTTCACTGTGCAAATATATTTTCTACTTTCTAGTTTATTTCTACTTCCTGAGTTTTCATTGATATCATGCAAGAACTATAGTTCAATTCAATATAGTCCAGGCCTGTTAATAGCCTCGTGTTTGTGGTGCGGCAAAGTGTGTGTGTGTGTGTGTGTGTGTGTGTGTGTGTGTGTGTGTGTGTGTGTGTGTGTGTGTGTGTGTGTGTGTGTGTGTGTGTGTGTGTGTGTGTGTGTGTGTGTGTGTGTGTGTGTGTGTGTGAGGATGAGATTTCCTATTACATCTTTTCCCATAATCAATGTTTTTCTGTTAAAGGAAATCATTCAGTGCAAAGCTTTGACGATTTCAATGATTAATCACAGGATTGTGATCTATGTTCAATAAATAATGAGACAAATGCTCAGCGTGGCATTTTGATGGTGAAAGTTAAGATTTTTTTGGGGGGGTAGATTATAACAGATTACAACAGTCAATCTATATGAATCAGTTTGTGCGACTTGCTCAGCTCTGGTTCGGTTTAATGGTTTACTTTAACTGCTGCGCTGCTCCCACAAAAATAAATAAATAAATAATAGTTATTTGCTGCCCTCGAGAGAAGCACAGCAGCACATTATGACTTATGGGTTCAAGACACTTGATCCGGATTAATTTATAGTGCAATCCATAGAGTTTGATAAGCTTTATTTAGGTATATTTCCGAATAAATCATTGGAAGCAGCATTTTCAGTATTCGCTTTTATCATTTTATTTGTGTCATAAAGTTTCATAAAAATGATTTATCGGGTGGCAGTTATCTATTTTGCGAGGTGCAGACCTCCCAGTTCTGCATTAATCTGCCTCGTGTTTGGTTTGTCCTGCGTCACAAACAGCAGAAACGCAGTGAATCGTCTCGCCTTTACCTGCAAATGCATTGACAGCCTTCTTGATGTCGTCAGCGTTGAGGATGCTGCTCATTGCCATCTCAGCTGCTGCAGAAGACGTATTGAGAGATAAAGAGAGAAGGGAAGGACAGCGAGGGGACAAGGTTAAAATCAAGGTCGCTGGAGAACAGCAGGAGAACTCGGAGACATTCTTGTATTACACTGGTGACACTCTAGAAATGGAGCAGGAAATCAGGGCATGTGAAGAAGAGCTGATGAGTGACGGAGTGAATTAGTGACGGGTGAGGTGGAGTGATACCGAGAAGGGGAAGGGGAAGAGAAAGGTGCTGTCGGAGGGAACATGAGGGTTTGTTTGCAGTTATTTAGGAAGATGGGGATATAAAGGGAACAGGCAGACAGAGAGACCAACTGGCGAGGTGTCCATGTCAGTGTTTTCCATTTTGTCTGTGTGATATCAGCGAGCTGTAGGGGATGAAAGCAGGACACGGGACCAGAGGCCATGTCAGCAGGGGTTTAACAGGCCATCTGAGTCATCTGCTGTGTCTGAAATACTGAGGGAGAATCCTCCCCCCCCGTTTACCTCACGCTGTGAAAGGTGAGCCGGCACTTAACAGCGCTTTGACTTTTTACTCCGTGTGTGTGACTGAACCCGATCGCTGCTTATGAAGTTGTCGCCCCCGCCCCCCCCCCCCCCCCCCCCCCGACTTTGAATGATGCTCTTTTCTTCACTGTCTGTATCACAAACACACACACAAGGGCTGTTGCACGAGAGGCAAACACACACACACACACGGAGCGGGGGAGCCTCAGCCCTGGAGATGTTGAGAAGAAGAGTGTGACCTGCAGATTAGTGGAAGCAGTTCTCCGCTTTCGCTTTGTGGTCAGGCAAACCTTAACGGGGATTTCTTCAAGCACGTCGCATGATATTTTGACAGATCACACACACACACACACACACACACACACACACACACACACACACACACACACACACACACACACACACACACACACACACACACACACACACACACACACACACACACACACACACACAGTACTGAGTAGGTTGTTTGCCGTTTTTTGATGACGGCGTCGCAGATTGTCGGCGGATATATTTTCTCGCACTGTAAAGTCGTCAACACGACTAATTGGGAAACAGAGGAAAGCTGAATGCTAACAGAAGACAAATTGGCTCCATCTGACTCACTAGTGGCAAATAATTACTGGAATCAAATATTTATGAAGTTGGAGCAATAATAATAAAAAAAAACTTAATTCGACTGATTTGGCAGATACAAACATCAAACAAAACCATTAGGAGTCGAAGCAATTTGTTGAGCGAATTTAGTCTCTTACCTTCTTTAGAGAGGCAAAATGATAAATTGATTTTATATGTTACTGCTTGGACAATAAATTACAGAAAAAATTTTGCGGCATTATTACAAGTTGTAGCTCCCAACTTGACGTCCTGTGCACATCTGAGCTGTATGAAAGTACATTAAATCAACATGCAGAAGAAAGTGACAATGACAGTACCCTCAATCACAATAACACTGTTATAAAAGCAGCAGTAAATAAAAACTGAAATTCAAGAAAGCAAGCTCATTGTGCACTTTATTGCTTGTGGACTATTAAAAATGATGTTTTAATATTGTAAAAACATTGAAGAAACCTGAAATCAAGCCAAAAATCTGTAATAATGAAGTTGCAACCGAACTAACTACTACACAGCTATTCCTTCCTGCAAACTTGCATAAATCCACTTTAAAGCCACACTATTAACTCTAATATCGCAGATGGCACGTGGTTTTGGTTATTCTCGCACTTTCTAAATTCTTACATGATTCTTTTTTTCACAGTTGATTGAATCCATCGGTGAAAAGGCACGCTAACTGCAGGAAGTCAGGTGAGTAGGTCCTTTTTATATCACCCTGTAACAGTCACACCTCACACACTCATGGCTGTTTGCTTATTGTAGAAAAATGTAGGTCGTCTTTAGCATATAGAAATTACAACCGTTTAAAAAAAAGCAAATATCAGCTTTAAACTGACATTTTTTTCTGTTTTCTATCACGATTTTGTCACACATTTCACTTCCTGTGTTATTTTGAGTGTTGTGGGTTGGTTTACAGTGTCTCAATGATCGTGTCTGTGATCTCCAGGTTTTTGTGATTCTGGTATTTTGGATTTATTTTTTTTTGTGCTCCAATATAATTTCAGAAAAGTGACATTTTGTCTCTTCATAAATCGTCCATCCAAAAGACTTGTGATATCGGGTTGAAGTGAAACACTTGAATGAAAGGTAATTCCTGAATAAAATTTGACTTATTTCATCAATTGATTGAATAGGATACATTTTTCTTGTCTATGCTTACAGTGTGTTTGAGTCGCCATATTCACACTGTCATAAAAGACAAGAGAAAGAATAAACCGCTGACGCTGCCACAAAGTAAATGACGGTGAACCCTCTCGTCCAGAGGTCAAAGGAGTGACTCCATCACCTTGTAACAGCATCATCACTGTGTACTGTCTGGGCAACAGATAATGCTGAACTGGCCAATATCATTAATTCGTCCTTCTCAGTTGGAAATACAGTCCGGGTTGCTTGTATGTCCGTTTTTTTTGCTCTGTCATGCTCCGATGTTTTCCCACCATTGAAGCATTGAAACTCTTTTTGAAAGCTTCGTCTACACGACTGGATCCCTTCCAAACCAGGTGAAATATCCAAACATACATATCAAAGGCTATCACACCATATCAGGCAGCTTCTTCAGTGATTTTAGATATAAGCCACTGAGAAATAAATGAAGTGTTACCCACTAGTTCATAGATTGTTTGTGGCGGCGTAACACCGTGATGTATGAGCTTCTGCAGGACGACAGCGTTATCTGCTCCGGTAACATATGGCTGCACACGCAGATCAATAGTGAACGGTTCTCCACCTGCGTGGCCACACATGCAATCGTTTGCCATTCTAAAAGCACAGCCTTCTTCCCTGACCTTTACCACAAAGGTGTCCGTTGGGAAAAGAAACAATTCGCTGCGAAATGAGGAGGATGAGATTGATTTACTGAGATATCTCTGTCGCGTACTGCCGGTGGAACTGTATAAAGTATGGCACGTTGATCCGTTTAACAGAATAGCAGACCAGCGGTGGCGGTTGTGCTAATGTTTGTGCATGGTGAATGATCATCCACTCAGGGAGGATTTAATAGAAGCCGTCCCTTTTCAGAGTATCACTCGTTCACTGTCTTGCAAAAAAGTTTGATGAAAAGCAGAGCTGGAGCCATCATGTCGGTGATGAATGAAGAGAAGAACTATTCAGTATGATTGTGCTCAAGTGTGGCAAAAATCCACAGAGATAAATAACAGGACTCAAATAAAGAATTGACAATAAAGAAATAGTTCTGATTTAATGTGAACATCGGTACATTTTAGGATTAAACATGCTCATCTTGTGCTAGAAATCAAACGCCCCAAAGAAACCTCGTGAATTATTACAGGAATAAGCTACAGCTTTTGAAATAATAGCATTTGATACGTGATACAACGCTATCTAAAAGAATAATCAAATTGGTTTTGGTAGAAGTTTTAATGCAGAACGGCCGTTTGGTTTCTCATACAAACTTT
Source organism: Lipophrys pholis (assembly GCF_963383615.2). Lineage (NCBI taxonomy): Eukaryota > Metazoa > Chordata > Actinopteri > Blenniiformes > Blenniidae > Lipophrys > Lipophrys pholis. The sequence goes on from NC_137647.1 coordinate 5,278,464, forward strand.
CTAGTTATGTTGTTTTGAAACGTCGTCAGGGAAGCACGGAAGAATTTTTAACTTAATGAAGACATGAATGGAAATATTGTAGCCTGTTCAGGTATCAGTTCCGGTAAAGCTTTCAGTTAATAATTAAGTACAAAAGTTATTAAACAACTCATAATAATATTGTAAAACTTAAAGATGAATATTTATCTGATTGTTTATGAGGAAGTGACAACAATGCCTTGACTCGTGATTAATTAACTTACAGTATCCATCCATTCATCCACGTTCCAGTCCGCCTTTCTCAATTTAGTCACATGTGACTGGATTGGATATATAGAGATTTATAGACTCCAAGGTTCATATGTAGTTACACAACATAAGTCTTATTTTCTTCAGAAAATTACAGTTTTGAAAACTTGCTTCTTCCGACCTTCCCGGTCTAAGCCTAGAGATGATTTACTAACTTGTGAAAACGCAATTTTAAGAGATAAAATACCCTTTTTAATCTTCCATTGTACATAAGAAGGTGTGATATGAACATAAGTCTGGCATCACCAAGGTTATCTGCCATTGCTCTGTTGGTATGCGCAGCAGGAGGTTATTGTTTAGTCATTGCTGTTGAGTAACCTTAATCTCTGTGAGATCAACCTGAATTGTACTGAATGCCCTTGTTGTTGTTTTTTTTTTTTTTTGCTTATTCTTAGCAACACCGATTTCTGTAGACCTGAAAGTTTGTCCCTGAGGTGTGGTGTTTACTTCCTCTTTAATCTCACTTCGAATCAACATTTTCATCCTGAGGCAAAATGCTTCAGAGAGACAGGGTGCAGAGAAAGCATGTACCTGAAAACTAAAACTTTGCTTAAGTTGTCAGAAAGTCCCCATTTTTATCAGTACGGACTCCTTCTTTGAGAGGTTTTTTTTTCTTCTTTTTTCCGCTGTGCATAAATACTTGAGCACATCTGAATTGGAACTGCTTTACATTACACACAGCCTCAAATTCACGATTCACTGTCATTATTACTGAAACAAGGGTAATTAAAAATAATTACACAGTCCAGATGTTTAGAAAATGGTTCAAAGAACACATATGACTGCATATGGAGGAAAAAGAGGGAAGAAAAAAACAAACAAGACAATGTGACCTAAAAATGGCATTTCTACCCGATGAGATAAGATCTGAGTTGTCGGCCCAGAGCTTCTGAGGTTGACCTGCGCAGCCTTTCAAGTCTTATGAGCATGATGATCTTGTTCGGTGTGATTAACCCAACCGTGCTGCAGGACTGCCAGCTCTCTAGTTAACTGTAACAGCTGCGTGAACGTGCACATATGTGTGCACGCGTGTGTGTGTGTGTGTGTGTTACTGAGGTGCCAAGATGAGGCTTAAAGAAGAATATACTTCCACTCTCTCAAATCTGACCCTCTTGTGTTCATCTGAGAGTGAATTTTTTGAGAAGCGCTCAATAGAAAAGCTGCGGGAATGTCAGGTTTCAGAGGAGAGGGAGATATATAATGCGGCGGAAAAGTACAGCTCTTCTGTAATGTTGCAGCATGAACTAGAAATGAACCTTCTGCAGACGTGAGCTTTGATGGTATTGTGTTGAGCTTTTTTCCTGTTTAAGCAAAAGGCAATTAAATAAACATTGTTTTGTGGAATTATTATTGGAATGTGGGTCATGTGACCTTGATACTTTGTATTTTTTATGTATATTTTATGGACACATAGCTCCTGCTTTGGCCACCAGACAGCTGACTAGACGAGCTGCTCTCCTGAATCAAGTGTGTCGTCACGCGCCGGCCAATCAGCGGCCTGCAATCTGTCGTCGTCACCTTGTCTACTCGCCTCAGCTCGCTTGGAACCGCGGTCGAGGAGGAACCATGAAAGTACTTGGTATCAGCTACTAACACGAAATGGAAAAGCCTAAAAGGCGAACAGGTACTGGTGGAAAAGCGCCGGGAGCTTTCTTCACCTTGAAATCCAAGTTATTTTTTTTCTTGCTCCAACCATAAATTATACGAAGTGTATGTTACAGATATTTATCATAGTCCCTATAGCTATGCCCCGGACAGCGGCAGCTTCCTTAAAGAGCCCCGACAGCTGCAGTCAGACCATTAATGTGAGGATGATGAACAATTGAAACAGGCCATTTGCTGCAGCAAGCAGAGACCCCGGCGGTTTTCTTCCTCTGCGAAAGCTTTTTATCAGAACGGCCACTGATCTGCACAGTTGATCTTAAAAATAAGCTCAGTGGCTAAATGTAAGCTAAAGCCTCTTCAGTATGCATTACATAGTCTATTGATTTTATATGGCCGCTGATAGAAAGGGAAAGGACAATGGTGTTTGTTCAAAAACAGAGAGAAATAGAGACGCATGCAGCCACGCGCAACCACCAACGCACAGCGAGGAGAAATGGATTTGATAAGAGGAGCGCAGAGACTCAGGGATCATGTGGCCGTTATCGCTGCTGTTCACTGCTTAATCCTCTGGCAGGTACAGGACGGGATAGCTTAACCACACAGTTACAGCGTGCCAACAATAATAGCCTCGTGTTTGTGGTGCGGCAAAGTGTGTGTGTGTGTGTGTGTGTGTGTGTGTGTGTGTGTGTGTGTGTGTGTGTGTGTGTGTGTGTGTGTGTGTGTGTGTGTGTGTGTGTGTGTGTGTGTGTGTGTGTGTGTGTGTGTGTGTGTGTGTGTGTGTAAATCGTTAAATGACCGTTTGTTCATGAGAAAATTAAAACGTTCCAGTCAAGGTGAATGTGGTTGAGCCACCAAACGTCCTTTTTACATGATTCATTGCAAGTGAGCAACAATGAAAGTTAAACCTTTTTTTTTTTTTTTAAATGTCTCTAAATTTAATGAAACATCATCTTTAAAAAAACATTTAAATTTCAATTTCTTTCCAGCACCTCCATAAACTCAAGCAAAAACATGTTGATCGATCTGATTGCTTTAGAAAGTCCTTGTTTTTGTGCGACCTGTAACCTTCCTTTCTCATCAACCTCAAACTGAACCTGTCTGGTTCAGTCTATCAAGAAATCAGATCGTTTCAATCTCAAGTATAAGTTCGACTGGAGGATGCTTATGATAACTGACTCCTGTGATGTTCTGTATTATGAGTCTGACCTGTGGCCTCCAGACAGATGATGTGGAGTTCAGTGGAGGGATTTAAGTCAGTTTAAGAGCTCATTTTTGTTTCAATACATACTTTAAATTGTGCTCAGTGTTTAAGCTGCAGGGTGAAACTGACTGAAGCCTAATTGGTTGTTTATTTCAACTTTAAAGTTAATTGTTGATTAATTGTTTATAGACTAAAAGACCTGAGGATCTTGTATAGGGGTGATTTAAATGTATAATCAAATTGATCGAGTTTTCTGTTTTAGGGTGATTAAGGTGATTAACAAAGAATTACACAATGAGTTGTCTCTGGGTGAATGTGTTTGGGAGTAAAACGGCCTGTTACTCGACAGCGCTTTCAAGTGAAAAGGCATAAAGTCCAAAAACACTAGGGAACACTAGGAACTCACATGAGGTGTTTGCTGAATCTCTGAATGCTGAGAAACGAGACGATCTGGCTCAGATACAAGAGGTAGGGCGGGAGGTATTTATACGGGGGGGGGGGGGGGTCATCGTGAGCCACATGAGGGTAATTAGACGCACAGAGTAGGGATGATTGAAAACATGAAGGAAGATGCACAGGAGCAGCAGACACACAAACACACACCATGGTTTTAGGCAGCGAGCCATCAGCGGACATGTTGCTCAAAGCCTCTAAAATATGCGTATAATGGCCATCACTACTCACCACAGTCTAATTTTGCCTAAATTCATAATTTTTTTGTCGAAATATAGCAAAATATCAGCTCGTGTACACAACTTGCAACTGACTTCCGGTTTTGTATTACGCCCAGTAACGAGCAATGTGATTGGTCAATTGATACCATACCTTTTTAAAGGCGGCCTCTGATTGGTTCGTAATTCTCTGACTCATCCGGGCACGTTCAAATGCTTAAGCAGAGAGGAGGAAGAAGGAGGAATTATATTACTCTTATGAAGCTGAACCCCCCCAACAAATACATTTTGGACACTCCAAATTTTTGGATTGACACCCAAAACACCAATTTCTGTCTAAAACCATGACACACACACAGACGAGACCGAGAAAAATGACAAGATAGACTTGTCACGAAATGAAGAAACAATGAGTTTTCACTTGAAATGTTGTGTAAACAGGACACTTGTGTGTCACAAAGGGCTGATCCAATTGTATTTTCAGGTAGAGTGATGTCGAATACGGGGAGTGGATCAGAAAAAAAAACATCTTTCTGAATGAGAAACATGTTTAACCTTGATACAGAAGCACACACACCTGAGAAGAGAATTTCTTTTTTTTTTTTAATCTCTTTCTAGCCACAGTTCCTCATCTTCCACAAGCACACAAAACCAAAATGTTCAGAAACTGGAGCACTTTTGGGACGTGGCGGCACAAGAGATTCATATCAGTTATGTGCAGCTGTTCCAGCCGTGTCGCGCTGTCATGTAAATATAAACCAAACACACATGTTCAGCGCCGTATTGAGTCGATGCTGAAAAAGAACCCAGCACTTCAAGATGTACAGGTGAACACTTTAGTTGGGGGCAATTATATTCATAATTAACTCTAATGAGTTTGCAGAACACACATGTGGCAGAAAAATATGACAAAAACAATCGTACGCAATCAAACTCGGCACACATTTGCATAAAATATCACCAAACAAATTAAAGATGTAAATTCTATTTAATCTGCCAGAGAAAGCATCAGCATTAAAGATACACATATTTCATCCTAATGCCCAAACAAAATAACGTACATCATCATTAATTAACTGAGACGGCCTCCATTTAAGTGTTGTTCTGCCCATGAATATTCACGCCACGGTCTGGCAGTATGAGTGCATGCTACATTTTTTAATTCTCTGTGATCAAATGTTGAATAAACGCACATCGATTCATTCTCAAGAGGAGCCGCTCAGCCTTTTCCTGCATCAGCATTTTGACAAAGTTGCGTTACCCTGAAGCGGAGATGTGAGGCGCCGTCCAATCTCATTAGTTGTAATTAAAATTTGACCTTGGAAGGATATCACAAAGTAAGGCCCAGAAATAACACCTGTGTTTCTTATTACGGCAGCAAACCGTCGCTATCGGAACGCAATTACTTTTAGATATAGCTCTCTTTATCTTAAGCTTATCTGAATTTTAGAGAGGCCGGTAAAGTGAGATGCATTAGCTTTCCTGGCACGTCTCCCTCTTAAACCTTCGCCATTAAGTAAATCCATCACAGCCTCTGATTACAAAGCAACACCAGCTGTCTTTAAAAATTAACCATTAAAGATGCACATTTGCCGTGTGTTATTGGTAACCTGCTAATGCTTAGAATCACTCATTGTCAAATCTCTCTCCCTCTGTTTTCATATGTTTTATCTCTTACCTCGCAGGGTGCAGGAGGCACGTCCAGTAAAAGATCAGAGCTTCTGCTCTTTCTGTTTTATAGATGAACCTCCTCCACCTATCTGAGGAGGGCTCCCAGCTCAGTGTGGGGTCGGTGTTTTCAGGCAGCTATGCCGGGCCGTATCGCTTTACTGGCTTCACTCATGCTAATCAAAGATTACTAATAATAATCATCAATCTCCACCCTTCAGTCCAGCCAGGTTTCTTTTCTTGTGTCCACCCTTTCTCCTCCCTCCCTCCCTCCAACGCTCCCTCCTCGCAGCCATTTGATTTCTCCACCTAATTTCCTCACACCTTCCACTCAAGGGATCTCTCTCCGTCCTCTAATCCCCCTCTGATCTCATCTCGGCTTCTTCTCCTTCTCTTTGCCTCGCTGTCTCTTCTGGCCCAAACTTTTAATTTTCACTCTTTATTCCCGTCCACCTTTAACTCTCTCAAGGCAGTTTGCATCATCGGTGACAAATGACTCGGCCCGGCTTTCCGTCTCTATCATGGCCGATTTCTCTCTTTCCAATTTAAACTGCGAGCAGAAGCTTGTTTGTGTTTGAAAGAAGCCGATTTGTACGGTTTCTTAAAATTCAAAGCTTCATTTTGAGCTGGGAAAAAAAAGCATCCTAGATTTCTAACTGAAGCCACTAATATGTGTCATGGTTAGCAGTCTTTAAACTATAACAGCAACGTGGTGTTTTGTTTATCAACAGTTTAACTGCTTTGTCTGTGTCAAATCAGAAATGAAAAATTACAAAATCTTAATTTTCACCGATACTGCAAGGCTTATCCGAAGATTTGAACTTATATCCTCTGATATTTTAGCTCGAATAGTTCCACTACTGTTGTGACCAAACAGTTGACATAAGGACGTTTGTTCGTCACATTTATGTGTCTCTGTGCACATTGCAAGCTGTATGTTTGTCCTTTCACATATAAGTGCATACTTGATTTTTGTTTTCCAATCAGAGCCATGAATGTAATTCCTGATGGGATTTTTAGGGGGTTTTGGACTTGACAAGCACCAGTATATTTAATGCTCTCACCTGTTCATCTTGTCAGCTTGATGTTTGGATCAATATGGAGTTGCTCTCTTTGCTATTCGTATAAGTAATATGTATGCATGCAGTACATTTGCACTATTAGAATCAACTGCAGAAGTTGCTGTCAATGTGCTTTATCTCAAGGAAATATATGAGAAACATTGTGGGACTCTTTAAGCTGCAAGGTGAAAGGAACTGAAGTTTTTTTGGACTTGTTTATTTCAACTTTAAAGTTAATTGATTTGATCTATTGTGAGTTGAGTTTCTGTGATTATACATCTCCAAATGCCAAAGCTTATTGTCGACAAGTGTTTATCATCCATACATTGTGCTATAAATTAAAGCTAAGATCTTCTGGTTTCTGGTGACGTGTATAAGAAGTGTGTAAAACCCAACAAGGTATATATTATTGCATACAGTAAAAAAATACACGTCCTCAAGGTGTTAAACAAACAAATGATATAATGTTCTTCTACTTGTAGCAACGTTTTTGGAAAGTTCAGCAATATGCTGCCATGCATTGGTCAATGTTACTCTCAAAATCCACCAAGTTAAATTGCCCAAACTGCCACTGAGCAACACCCAGACTGAGACATTCAGAGGTCCCGACCTCCACAGTCCACCACGCAGGCCTAATTCTGACTTTGCAGAGGAAGAACCTGCAATGCGGCCGCAGAGCCGTTTCATCACAAACACTGACAACACACTTACAGAGTGCACACATCCTGGTGGGATATTGAATACTGCCCGAGGCACACTTATAGATGTGAAGTGATTACAGATCAGAGCACGCGTCAGCTGTCTCCACCTGCAAAATTACTGAGGAACCTCTTGCGCTGACCTTTAGGAAGCTCCGGCGGAGCCGGGCCGATAACGCACTGCAGGGACGCTGTGTGTATGGGAAGGCTGTAAATAAGTTTTATTGGGAGGTATAGATTTATGTGAGTTTGAGTTTCATGTGTGGATGAAGGGAGTGGGGACTGGTGTGAATGTGTGAGAAATAAAAAAAAAAAGAGCGATTGTGCATTCTTGCCTGTGGACGACCTCTAACAACAGGTGGTATTATCTCGGTGACTGTCAATATGTTTAATTTATGAGCCACTTGTCTGATTTAATGCTGGGATTTTATTTTTATTGGCATTGGATGTGTTTTTTTTTTTTTTTAAGACAGATTTGTGTTTAAATGAGGACAGATTTATTACCCCTGTCACTTAATCATAATAGAAAGTCCCTTCAAGAAACCTTTCTTCAGTAATGAAAGCCATTTTGCGAGTTTTCCCCAAACTTGTTTGGTATTCAAACTGCTCACAGGCACAGAGCTTCACCACAAGGCGGTGAATCTTTCGGACACTCCACGCTCTCATTTATTTCTCAACTATCTTCATCTAAATTTGATGACCAGGATTTCTACTCCTCTCTCTCACTCTCTTGCTTCATCAGTCCACTGCTCTTTCTTGTGGCCTACTCCTCCAAATTTATCACCCGCTCCACCTTCGAGCAGCAGCCAACGGGCCGCAGAGAGGGTTGCCTTGATCCCATGATGTGCCCGGCTGCTTCTCTCAGCCGCCTGCCAAGGCATGGGGCAGGGTGACAGAAGGAAGGAGGGAGAGAGATGGAGGGAGGTGACAGCGTAGTGACAAGCGAAAACTGTAGGGACATGGAGGTGCGTGATGAAAAAGGTGGAATTAAAATAGCAATGGCAAAGGGGAGATTGAAAGAAGAAGGCAAAGCGAGCGAAAGAGCCAAAGTAAGAAGGGGAGATATGAGGCCGACTGAAGTGGTGAAGGGTGAGAGGTCGACGGTGGATCTCGCCAGGGAGTGTCGGTGGTAGGTGGGGTGTGGACGGGAGGAGAGCAGAAGTGAGCAAAAGGAAAGACCAAAGAACTAATCAGACTCCATGACTGTGTAACACAGTTTGGAGAAAAAAAAAATCAAAAAGTTTGCACTGTAGTTCAGTTTTCTTTGTAATACTATTTGCAGTTTTATCCTAAAAGTAGATAAATAACGCAGGCTGGACGGCTGTTAGGACATTTCTTTTCTGGAAAATCTCCCACTAGATTCATGTGTGATGGATTAAATGAAACGTTGGGTTATTGTGTAGACATTCTTTACCAATCTTAAACCGTGTATAAAATATACAGGTGTGGCAATTATCATAAAAAAAGAGAATGTTTCCCATATATTTTACAACCAACACAAACAAAGCATTTTTGTGTAAAATGGTCTGCTTGACATCTTCCTTTCCTCCTGTGTTCAGACATCTGGGATGAAACTTTATTCACACCAGATTTTGCTTGGTAGCACTGAGATCTGACTTTCAAATGTACCCAGACTGTTTGTTTTGTGCCCATACTGGGTTCAGATAGAAGCGTTTATACTTGTGCTGTTTCTTGTATTTTGATGAAAATCATAAAATACATTACTAAAATAATTTGCTTAACATTGAGATCAGAGCTGCGGTACATATGTTGACTGATGCATTTACCGTGAATATAAAAAAATTATTAAAAAAAAGAACTTCAGAAAACCGATGAAAAATAAGTGCAAGCTTCAACTTTCCCACCGCTTTAAGTAAGATGTCGTCAAGGTACATTAAGTAGAATTCAAATTTTTTAATAGTATGTACGCTGTGGTATCTAATTGATTGCCATATAAAGGGTTAACCGGACCAAACGTGACAGGTTTGAATTCACCCTAAAGCCCTGACTTACATTTGGAGATCGAATAGATGAAACAGTTTTTCTCATCAAAGGAGAATCGTCTGTTCTCCAGCTCTGACTGACTTTTAGTCCTAATTGACCTTCAGCTGCACTGCTGCCATTAAGAGGCTTTGTGATTACCTATTTGTTGAGGGGTGTTTCGGATTGTTTTAAGCTGGATACGGATGTGTTGTGTGCCGACTGGCAAAGCAAGTGGAAAATTCCGACCTTGCTCCCTTGTTGTTTTACATTAATTTGCCACGGGGGCTTTTCTCAGCCGTCACGCAAACCATCACCAGATCAACTGGTAATCATGCAAACTAGCTCTCTGCTCATTATGAAACTCTCCAGAGGGCTTCTGACTTTGTTTATCAGTCAAATCATGATTTAATATTTATTTCTGTAGGGCGAAATGTAAAAAAAATAAAAAATAAAAAATACACTAATTACATTTCTAATTTGGACTTAGGTGAGTCTTGAGACTGTCTCTGACTACTAATTTCCACTTATCCTCAACCTCAACTTATGGCTTGTAACTTTTCCAACGCAGCTTTTGAGTAAAACATGAGGTTACATTCGTCACGTAACTCAGAACAAAGGGAACTTATTCTTGGGATCAGCAGGAAGATAAAACAGAGCATGAGGCAGAATTCCTGAGAGGAAAATGGAGAGTTATGCTAACAACAGATGTCAGGAAACAGGAGGGAGAGAAATTCCTTTCAACCGGAGTCCAGGTAAGCCAGCCAGCATAATGTGGACACACTGTGAACCTGAACAAAGGGACACACTAAGTGTATTTATAGCTTTCTTTTTCCCCAACACATTTTAATTTTACTCACCAAGCTTTGTAAAATAATAATCGAAAATTACCGACAGTATTTACTAAATATTTGTCAACATTTGGCCAATTCTGATCTGTTTTTTTAACCCCATTCTGTCACCTCTTTCCACCTTCAATTCCTCAGATGTTCTCTGTGATTATCTTGTTTCTGACATCGATACCTTTGTAGACCTTGGGATCTCTTGGCCAGACTTGCTTTCTTCTTAATGTTTCACAGAGACGCCGTCTTTTTTCGCTCACAAACAACTGCCTGCCTCCGTATCAACTTACAGCAGGCCCCCTTGGCCTTCATATGATGTTTTAAAAATCTGTTCCGCCATCCTGTTGTCATCTGATATGAATGTCTTCTTTGTCGACGACACTCTACAGGACATGCCAGTGTCCCGCTGAGAAGATGACATCTCGTTTTCTTTTTCCTGCCCCTGACACAGAGGTTGAAGAATGATTCGCAGTATGCCTGACTGAAAGATCCATTTGTCCTCCACAACCTTGTCCATCATTTGTGAATCCCGCCTCCAGAGTCTCTCTTTCAGCGACAACAAAACCAGCGCCGATAACAACTGTCTGCACCACCACCAGAGATTGTGGGCTCATCGATCGAAAAGAAATTACATATGATGAGTTACTTTGCAAAAAAAGATAATCGGAGAAATCGGAGTACACGGGGGAAATGCACATGCACATGGAGTGTTCTCCCGGAAACTCAAAAGCCAAATATAATTGCTTTCCATTAATCTGTATGTGCATTTCTAATACTGACGCAATTTTAGTGCATGTTGTTGTTTTCTCTTAGGACAACACTTCTAATCTAAATATCGATTTAAGAGGTTCAAACCTGCTAAAATAAGTACTTGTGTCTCTAAAAACTGGTCTGGGTGGTAAATGACTGCATAATATTTTAAAGGTTTTGAGGGAAGACGTTTATAAACTGTTCACACGAGTCATCCAGATGAGGTAACATTGTAGATTTGCTTGTATCCACACACACGATTTGCAGTCTTTCCTCAAGGGGATGTTCATTTCAAGTTGACTTTTTTGTTCCTTTCGCTGGTCGCACATGATAAATACAACACAACACTGCCCCCAAAGGTGATAAGTGGTAATTCTCCATTTGCTAAGCATCAGTAAGCTCCCCAGAAACGTACCAAGTTGATCTTATGATACAGAAAACCAACAAAAAGCTCCGTCCATGTCGGACTGTATTCGGTGCTGAGAACATTGGAGCATAAAAAACCTAAGTTTGCATGTTTGAATCCCACGGCCAGCAGATTACTACCACTGTGGTCCTTTGGCTATTGACCCATCGTAGCTCCCCACAATCCACTGCTTTTAGCATTGGACAAAAAACCCCACAAAAAATTGATAAATAACATTCAGAACCAAGACAGACTTGATTTGGGGATATTTTCTCTTTAACGCAGGAGTACTAACCCCTACATGCTTTCTTTCCCAATAGAAAGTATTGAAACTTGTATTGAAACATAAATTGAGTGAAGACTCTCTCCCCACTCATATCTTGTCTTAATTTAGCCACATTCTTCTTTGTGACCACATATCCAACCTGTTAAAAGAGCCTCAGCTTGTGATTTGTGCAATTATCTTCCCGTGGTCAGTTTGTTTTTTATAACCTTCATTGAGGTCAGAAAGTCTCTCCAATACTCCAGCAGAACATCCGACATGTCTCCACCAACAAACACCATCAGCATCATTGTATCAACTGCCTCCACCTGGATCATCACTCGATCATATTACTTCTCATTTCCAATCACCATAATATCAATAAAAAATGTTTAAAACAAAACGCCATTAACACTGATCCTCAACATGGATTCCTGGCATATTAAAAGAGGCAGACTCATCCTCCTTCTTTTAAACTTTTCAAGAAAATAGCAGCACAAAACAGGGAAATATTAAGGCCACAACAAAGCTTGGCTGCCAGTACGTTTTGCATATCACTGTCTTCTTGTCCTTTCGATCGGCAGTCTCTCTGTCTCTGCCTTCAGCAGTTGTGAGCGGCTCTGTCATCCCTCACTATCGTTTCTTACGTTAGGTTTTGCCGGAGTTGTGTGACAAGAAGTCAAGTGGTTTGAGTGTCAGTGTGCATTAAGTGCATGCATGAGAAGCAAGCTCGAACAGCTGATTATGGAGGTCATCCAATAATGTATATTATGCAATACAAACATGCTTGTTTGATGGGTAACTATCTCACCATAATACATTAGAGAGGAATATCATGTCATGTCATTATAGTGATGTTATAATGAGGTATAATTACACACAACACTGGTTATTAAGCAGATCACAGTGGAAGAACACAAACACCTACACCACAATAAAAGAGCAGTTTTCGAGCATATAACACTATTTCGAGAAAAAAAGAATCCATGTGGGAATTAAAACGTATTTACAGACCATTGTCTCTCCATGTTTTGAGTCTAATCCCTCTTCATTAATAATTTACCTACACACTTAGCTGTGTGATTTTGATTGCCTTCCAAAACACTGTTATCACCTCATAAGGGATTCTCTTTGTTCACCCACTGCAGCACAGTAATCATGATGATGGTTTGCATTCTTGTCTCATATCAGGAAGGATCCCGGGTTTTTTGGTCTGACCTGGATTATCCAGTTTCCTCCCAAAGTTCAAAAACATGCATTCAAGGTTAATTGCTGTGTTAAAGTGAGTCCTGCGATGTACTGGTGACCTGTCCACAGTGTATTCTTGAGCCTCCGACGTTCTGCAGCGCTTCTCTAGCACAGCTCAGTAAAAGATGGATGCCTGATTCACTCTTATGGTATCTACTCTATAGATTACACACTCAACTTTACCAACTCCTTGTCAGTGCGGCGCAGGTTATCTAAACACAAGAGAGTGATTTTCTTTTCTTTTCTTAACAACTGATCAAAACAAAGTCCGACCTTCGGCATAGTTCTTTCCAGCCTTTTTGTTTGATTTATTTAACTCAGGCGCTGGAACTTCAGTGAAGTGACAGGACTGATAGACACAGACACGATAGAGGGGAGAAAAGGCAGTGTGGAATAAATGCTGAAGCAGGCACAAACCATCTCACGGGGGTAACACTTGAGTACTTTTGAAGTGAAAGGCATTTAGTTCTGAGGCTTGCTTTAAGATTTTTACGTGCTGTGTGTACATAAATATTGTCAAGGTCCATTTGAGAAATGGTCAAGTGTGCCCTTATGGATGGCAGGTGATGAAAAACTTTACTTCGCAATATCAATAAATCATTTCTGAGCTACAAAAACGGCAATAAATGGGATATGGTAATATAAAAAGAAGAAATACGCCTGATTTCTAAGGGAAGGTTTGTCACAATGCATCATGACTGAGGTACACAGGCAGCCACGAAGGAGACAACAGGACAGAATAGAGCTGTGACATGGCACCATCTTTGGCCTCCATGTGCACTATTATATTACTCCGCCTCAGCAGTCCCTTCAATGTCTCCCTCACATTGGAAAGGTGCATTGGAAAGCTTCTACCAATGGAGGGAAAGGGAAGCATGGAAAAATAAAGTGGCATAGAACAGGAGAGAAGGACAAAACATGGAAGTGAAAGTGTTTGCAGAAAGAGCAATAATTTCTATTGTGGTCGGCACATTCAAACATTTTTTTGGGGGGAGCTAAGAACATTTTTTGTGGTCCAAACAAAGACGTTTAATGTATCTGTGTGCATAGAAGTACATAATTGTGATGATGAGGCAATACAATGTACAATTTACAAGCAAATACAAATCATAAAGACACTTTGTAATGACAGAAAAAAACAAATCAAGTCAAGATAGCTAGTTAACATAAATAGACAAATGATGTGGGTGGGATATGAGATTTGATGGAAAATAATTGAGAATGAGACAGCAGATGAGAGCAATGATTCTGGTGTTAATAGGAAATCCAATCCAATCTCATCCCCTGTCGGTTTTAGTGGATGTCTTTTTGTGTGTCCGTGTCAATGCGGTCACCTGCTGCTTCGAAAGCACAATGCCGCTTAATCATTGTTCCCCCAGATTAAATATCAAGGCATTTAGAAAAGTCCTCCCCACCTCCTACGCTACAAAAAGATATCCTGTAACGATACGAGGCCTCACAAGTCGAGCACGTTCCGATACAAAGGAACCACTTGTCGCCTGCTGATGTTGGACAGAACACACCCGCTGTCCGCTGTGCAAAGATAGCAGAGGAACTGGACGACAGGCGGAATGACTGACCCGCCCATATCTACACACTGAGGGATGCTGCGCTGATGGAGAGGAGATAGGCTGAAAGAGGGCAAAACAAGGAAAGAGGAATTGCCGGATGTCCTTCAAGGAGAAAGATGTATGAAAGAGGTGAAACAGGCCTGTCAGTTATCCATCTCCACATCAGGCAATTTGTCCCAGTCTGAAAAAAATGGGATGTTTATGCTAAGCTGTGTGACACAACACATTTCATTCCTTTTTTTTATCTTCATCTCCATCTTCATCGTATTGATAACGTCATCCTGTTTGCTCAACAGGTGGAAAAATTGTACGATTTACTTAAAGGAAACTTATCTCAATATTGTTGGCTTACAATCTCAGATCTCTCAAACGATAACATTAAGTCAGATGTAATAAAAACAGTTGATGGAGATTTAATGTGGTGATACACATTTATGAGGCTTTAGAGGGCAGACCACAGTGACTAAATCTTCCTCACTGTCTCTGTTTAGGACTGAACAAGAAGCACAGCTCATGTCATGACTTTTGGAGGAAGTAATTTACCAAAACTTTATACAAATAAGGATTTCGAACTATCAAATAGTGGAAAAGTTGTTTGATTGCCAAAGTAATTGCTGAGTTATTCCTCGGGGAATACATTAATGCCTAATGAAGTGGACAGGCAGACCCACAAATACAAACTCAACACAACTTCTATCTGGATAAATCCAATCAAAGTGAAGCATCTCAGCACTGCAGTGATAAATGTATGGTTGTCAATTGATTTGTTCATTGGTTTAGGCCCTACTGACAAGACATTTCATGTGAAAATACATCGTTTTGCTGTTTTTTGTTTGAAATGGAACCCGACACACATGTATGACGACAACAGCATTAACCTTAACAAAGGCGAGTACATGGACATTTGTATGGACGACCGAGTTGGATTGTGAAATCACAGTGACTGTCAACTATAAAACTTCCAAGTCCTAGGAGAGCATGGACTGGGAGTCATGGCTCTCAGGAGGAAAACATTGTTGTTATTGTCCATCTCCTTGCATTTGTGCAGAAAAAGTATTTACTACGGCCGTGGTGCACATGAGCAATGGCAGAGTTTTAAAAAAGTTGCATTTTCCCCCAATTGGAGCGTTATCGACAAGTTGCACTTTCAGTGGCTCCGTTGAACCGTTGTCATTGTTGTGTAAATCGGGCTTTAAACAAACCAAATCTATTTGTTTTCATGTGCCCTCATTCCATTCCTTCACCTCCCAGATGTTTACGGTTGTTGACAAGAGGATTGGACAAACAAGGCCTTGTCCCACCTTTTTGTTCATATCTTAGACATCGTCAAAACCTTTTTGAGGTGAACCTTTTTGTGTAGTGGGAAAAAAAAAAAAAAACATCTGTAAGAAGCAGGGTGTTACATCAGCTTAACATATGCATGCCGGCTCGTGCACACAGCAGGAATACTGAGGAGAGCTGCAGTGTGTGAAGTGCACTCCCGACATGGGAGACGGGGGTTGATTGTGTGATTCACACAGTATCTGGTGCCAGCCTTGGCTGGAGGAATGGTGTGAACTCAGGCAACAGGTGCCTGAGTAGTTGAGACTGACTTCAGAGGCCATATGAGTTCCAGCAGCCAGATATGACACTGTGTGAATGCTGAACCAGTTTTATCCTTGAATCTTGAATCCTTTATATCCTGAAAACAAGTGTGTTGATGCTTTTGGGATTCAGCCACTCTGTCCCTAACACAAAAAAAATGTGTTCGAGACTAGAGCCACAAATTTAATTTAAGTAAGACTGAGTATAGCAATGTGCAGGCCACCTTCAACCATTGCTCTATGTTCAGTTCAGTAGAATATTTGCTGGTGGATGGTCTATGCACAACAACCTGAGCTTTACTGATGAATTTCTGGCATTACCCAGCATTCATTTCTGCAGCAATTTCAGCTACAGTTGTGTTGGATGTCACCACATGGGTCAGGTTTTATTCCCAACATCTATTGTTGCACCGCTTATTCTTCCATCCGATACTTGTGATTGAAACTGGGCTCTAACATTAACATCAGGACAAAATGTCCCCTTGCAACCACAAGCCTGCACACAAACTGAAAACATGTGTCTTTACAAAATTAAGGAGGAACTGGAGGAACTGTTTGACCTTGAAGATCAGCGAGCAGAGAAAACGTCTTCAGCAGGACAGGTGTGAGGCGGGAGCAAATCACTTGTGTCAGGTAATAATAAAAGGGAAAATCTCTCGATATAACTCCCCTCTTAAATCCTCGGAAACTTGAATTGCATCAGCGGGTTATGATAATAACCAAGGTGGACTGTCTGTCAGATGCACCTCGACGTTCAAGCAGGCCTTTTGTTGTTGTGACGCTGATGCTGTATATTAGAGGAAATAGAGTGACAAGAAGGACGACATCCATAAAGACGAGAGCACCAGCACTGCTCTCCCATCCTGTCCGACTTCGTTTGCTCTTTATGGACAGTGTAGGTTTTAGAGACATCCCTAAGTGAACGCTCCATTAACACACATTATGCCTGCTGGACAACAGTTTGTTGTGCGCTGAAAGCCAGCCGCATTGCAGTTATAGTCCTAATTCCTTCAAGGACATACCTGGATGAGAGATTATTCTGGGTATTTTCTGTTTTTTTGAAAGGGTAAATAATTAAGTCAATGGCTTCAGCTTGAGATCTCAGGTTCACGTATGTTGTCTTAATATATTGTCAGCACACAGCGGAAGGTTTTCCTGGATATGTTTGCATTTAGTTCCACTCCTGACGGCACATTTAGACAATCAGCATTTGTAGACCACGTTGAAGGAATCACACATTTTCTAATCCAACCAAAAGTAGGGATTTTCTTTTCCAGCCTTTCTCAGATTATTGATCAAACAAGCACTTACCATCAACATCAAAGCGTCTTACCTCCCTCACCATTGCGGAGCTTTTAACAGGATAAACTGGTCAAACTAGTCAAACTAATTACCCATATTAAAATTGTCATTGATTAATAGCCTAGTCAATTACTCGCCTAGTTTTTGCCATGTCAACTGAATACATAGCTTTTTCTTTTCAATAATGCACCCAAAAAAAAAAAAAATAATATATATATATATATATAACCAGTCCAGAAAGCTCTATCATTGATGGAAGCTTGGTGTATTGAGTATATAACCCACGAGTGTAGGCTATTTGTATGCTGCAGAGTAGGAGGACGGTTTGACACCAGAGAGACACTGTAATTAAGTCAAGTTAATGCACTGGCTTCTCGTGTGCATCGATCCACTCCGTGTTAATGTCACATGGTGGTATGACTCCTTAGACTTATTAAGTGCACACCTACAGCCACAGTAAGATCTGATGAGATAAAAGGGTATCGTTCACGCTGAACCACTGGTCCTGTAACTGTATGCTGCATCAGCGGCAGCAAGGACGGTTTAATGTAGTCGACAAAACAATGCCCACCTTTCTCTTCTCTCGTCTCAAATTTTAAAATGTGAATGTTGCAGTGTAATGAATTCCATGCCCTGAAAAAAATAAACCTCTCATTTGAATTCCTGGGATGAAATGAAAGCAGCTGCAATGCACTTTATGGAACAAATAGTGCGGGGAATAGTTATAATTGAGCTGTTCGGATGAGGTGTCTTCAAGCCTTTGAACGCACTTCTCTGATAAAGGGATATCATAAATCTTCCAGGGAACATTTCCTCTCGCTGTTCCTTGTCTTGTGAAAGTGTAATCAAAGCAGCCAGAAAGACACGTGTGTGTTGTCCTTTTAGAATATTTTCTGGCTGGTTCAAACATTAGGCTAAATCCTAATTGCACCTGTTCTAAAGCACATGTAAGCATATGAATTGGTTACTTTTTACTAATGTAATACAGCTAATGGAAGGTTAAAAAAAAAAAATCCCCTCGGTACCCGTTGGACAACGCATACTTTAGAACAGTTAATTCAATGAGGTATGCTTTTAAACGTGAGTCCTTATCTAACTTAATAGAAGAGAAGAGAAGAGAAGAGAAGAGAAGAGAAGAGAAGAGAAGAGAAGAGAAGAGAAGAGAAGAGAAGAGAAGAGAAGAGAAGAGAAGAGAAGAGAAGAGAAGAGTTCTCACAGTGTCTTTGCATAGAGAACAGCATCCAGCAGCCTCAGGATTCAATTTCTTTTTTCGTCTCTTTCTCTTGTGCAAGTTTGCTTTGGATCAAACGGCCTCACGCAATTGCAGCTTTGTCTGCTTCTGGCTTTTAGCCCCTTTGACTTGTTCATTCCTCTGAACACACACACACACACACACACACACACAACACACACACACACACACTCCACTCAGAGTTGTTTTTAGCACTATGAGGTCATGGGGATGAATATACCCTCTTCATTCTTTTACATTAGCCTTCCTCACCTGCCGCAGAGCAGATGGAAACCCTCATAGCACATTAATATAACAAACACAAAGTGACAATCCAGTGATTGCATTTCTTCTCTGACCCGTTTACCTGCCTTTGGGACACGTTACATAATGCTAATTATCTGGTGCATAAGAACGGAGTAAATATTAATGTTTGTGTCTGCATGGCTGAACGCATGTTTACATGAGCATATGTGATTGGATTTGTTGCTGCTTTAATTGTGTGCGGATGTGATATGTAAAGTGTTCGTTATCATTTAGCCTGGAGCGAGAAAGAAGTGTGTGTGTGTGTGTGTGTGTGTGTGTGTGTGTGTGTGTGTGTGTGTGTGTGTGTGTGTGTGTGTGTGTGTGTGTGTGTGTGTGTGTGTGTGTGTGTGTGTGTGTGTGTGTGTGTGTGTGTGTGTATATATACAAGAAAAAGGAAATACTGTTCACTCGTAGAGCTCCTGAGGATGAATAATGATCAATACTTTGACCTTTTGTTGTTCTCTCTCAAGGGTAGATTCAACACCCGGGGGATTCAGTGCTCAGCACCCTGGATCAAAACTTACACCTCTGCATGTCAGTGTCCGCACACTTTTCCCACTGTGTGTGTGTGTGTGTGTGTGTGTGTGTGTGTGTGTGTGTGTGTGTGTGTGTGTGTGTGTGTGTGTGTGTGTGTGTGTGTGTGTGTGTGTGTGTGTGTGTGTGTGTGTGTGTGTGTGTGTGTGTGTGTGTGTGTGTGTGTGTGTGTGTGTGTGTGCGTGCGTGTGAAGATCCCTCGCTCCCCACTTCTGCCACACAGCAGAAGAAACAGAGATGGAGTGAATACAGAGCAGATAAGCTGATAAGTGAACGAGGGACAGAGCAGCATGCAAAGCGACCGGGAGTCAGAAAGAGAAGGCGCTGCGCTCCACTCAGAGATTTTCCTCTGATCCCCACTCTAAGCTTTAGTTTATCATTCGTTCCTTTGTTCAGGAGCGGTTTGTCGGTCCTCCCTGCACGCACCTGATGATGAACAGGAGCTGCCAGTTGCGCGCACACACACACACACACACACACACACACACACACACACACACACACACACACACACACACACACACACACACACACACACACACACACACACACACACACACACACACGCTTCTTTCTCTCCTTCTTCCTGCCTTGAGTCACATCACACGCACCCCCGCTGAGACGGCGAGGACTGCGGCTGGAGTAACTCCTCAACTGGGCGTGCCAATAAGCACTCCTGACTCCGAATCAGAGGTGACAGATGAGGCAGGTGAGGAGGGGGAGGGACGGTGGGGGAGAGGACGGGTGACAGGGAGACAGACAGGGGGAGTAATTAGGAAAGGCGTGTGATGGGGGGAGGAGGAGGGTGCATGAATGAAGTGGAGAACAGACGTAGGAAACGGTTGACGTGAAAGAGAAAGCATAAACAAAGCAGCGGCCGTACAGGAATAAAATTATTCAACTGCAGTGCTGACAGTTTAATGAAGCCAATAATGGGGCAGACCTTTCTGGACCTTTTAAATTATCTCCCATTCTTTTTCTTTTTCTTTTTTTTGCTCTCAGTGGTCTTGTAAGTTCATCCATTACTTTCCATTCCAGATTGAAACAGCTCACCGGCTGATGGATGGAGCATCATGAGATTTTGGTGAGAAATGTATTATTGTTATCCTAAGTGGTGATTTCTCAGTGAGCTTCAATTATTAGTGCAACGTCTCACTAAGTACTTGAGGAAAATGACATTCATATGTTGTCCATTTTGTTGTACTCTACTATTCCAACCATAACAAATTATTCACTGCTGCTTCATTCTATCTGGTTACTACTTTTATTAACCTGTAAATACAGAGACACAGTCTGTGAAGCATCACTACACGTTGGACACATCACTGTCTTCTACAAACGTACAATGCTACTGTGCAACAACCAAAATGTGACTGAGCGAATGTGCTCTATGTTAATACTTCAACTTTATTATACGAGCTATTTTATTGGCTCATTCCTCTTAAAAACTCATGTTAATTAGCTTTCATGTAATCAAATCAGAATTTTCAAATTTAATTTTATCTGTTTTTTGATATCAGTTATAAATTCCTTTTGTCATTTTTAACATTCAACCTTCATTCATTTGCATTCGTAGGAGTATTTGTTTTCCATTTAAATTTTTTTATGTCTTTTTTCTTTGTGTTCTAATTATACAATTTAAAAAATACAATTGCATTAACTTGCATCAAAGGTGCAATATAAATAAAGATCGATTGCTTGTATTATTGGTAAAATTAATTAGACTAATGTTTGAAGCATTTTCCAGGCGAGCAGCCAGTCGTCCTTCAAAAAATGTGAGAACCGTATCTTTCACTTCATTAAACATACAG
This sequence comes from Lipophrys pholis, assembly GCF_963383615.2. Lineage (NCBI taxonomy): Eukaryota > Metazoa > Chordata > Actinopteri > Blenniiformes > Blenniidae > Lipophrys > Lipophrys pholis. The sequence continues at coordinate 5,299,482 of NC_137647.1, forward strand.
CAAACACACTTTTCTATTCTGTTTCCCTTTGCTTACCCCTTCCATTCTCCCTCTTTTATATTGTTACTCTTCTTTCAATCCTCTCTATACTCAAGGTAACATCTGTTGTTAGAGTCACTGTTCCTCTGCAGGTGTGTCTCTCTCTTTTTCTCTCTCTCTCTCTCCTCTCTCCTCTCTCTCTCTCTCTCTCTCTCTCTCTCTCTCTCTCTCTCTCTCTCTCTCTCTCTCTCTCTCTCTCTCTCTCTCTCTCTCTCTCTCTCTCTCTCTCTCTCTCTCTCTCTCTCTCTCTCTCTCTCTCTCTCTCTCTCTCTCTCTCTCTCTCTCTCTCTCTCTCTCTCCTCTCTCTCTCTCTCTCCCCCAGCTGGAGGCTGGCAGCTGTCAGTCGAGTCAAGGTCTTCGATGATTTCCTCATTTCTCTCATTTCATCACTATGCCGTCGTCTATTCAGCCGAGACGAGGTACGATCATATGCTGCGCCTCAATGGGCAGGTGTCTCTCTGCATCTCAAGCAGCTTCCAAAGGATCACCAAAAAAAACTCAAATATACAAAAGACTGACATGCAAGCGTCCGAGCCTGCTGGTCAACTGAGGGATTTCATTATCGGGTCTGTGTGAATCTGTTTATTTTAGCAAGCACAACTTCATAAATCCTTTCATGAGAAACTGACCTTCTTCCGGGTCACCTGGTGGAGCAGTGGTTGGCACTTTCACCTCACAATGACAAAACCTGAACACAACCAGTAAATATCTCTCCAAGTACATTCCGGAATCTAAAGCGTGCTCAGCTTGGGTGTGTGGCGACTCTAAAATGCCTTAAAGGGGGTCACGTTCTACAGCTTTTCAACACTTTCACATGGTCAAAAAAATCTGCTGTGTCTGTGTGAGCCGGACTGGCTCCGCCCACACATGCCCATCTTGGGAGGAGGAGGAAGTATTTCCTCTCTTGGTGCCATGTGCCAGAGCAGAGCTGCCTAATTGGGATTGGCTAATTGACATATTATTGTCGGAAATCCATTAGAGGGTCAATTTTGCACAATATGACCCCTTCAAGGTGTGAATGACTTTTCACGTCTCTCACGATTAACAGTACGAGCACCAAACTGTCCATTGGTGAATCACAAAATCACAACACAATACTGAACCCCGAGCACCCTCTGATCTGCAACCCTGTCTTTTGACCCGCTCGATTTTGAGTTCAAAGGGCATTACAAATTTATGTTTGTGACCCAGTAACATAGTTACAAACGATAGGACTGAAGTTTTCACTCTTGAATACATATTTCCATTTTAAATCTCCATCTTAGTTCAGAGGCCGCAAACACCACAAGTTCATCTTGACTGGGACAGACCAGTACAATAGTGCCATTTAGTTGGTGTGGCACAGAGAGTCCATAATGAACATGTCTGTGTTTCCACAAAGCCAAACAATTACCACTGAAGATGATTAGAATCTCAACATAAAGCCAATTCTATCGATGCAACACCATCTGATACAAAACACAGTAAAATGTCCAAAGCAGTTCTCCTTTCGCTGTTGCATTATGGGTGTTTTTACAAACTCACCCTGACAACATGGCGATGAGGCTCGTCTGATAGGAACCAGATAGATTTCTTTCATGGCAGCATCACCAATATCTCAGCTCGGGTCTCAGCGTTGTGTTGTTTCCACTACTCTTAAATTAGTTCTTCTTTTAATCAATATTTTCCTTGAATTTTTTTACAATTTGCTTGGTGGTTTTTACAGACCAGATCAGAACCCCTTGCAGGACAGTTTCAACCCACAGGAAACATTTTTGGGTTCAACTTGCACAAAAGGGAGTCTTATTCTAACACAATGTGCCATTTTCTTTCATTCCATGACAGGAAAAACACAAGCAGAAGAAATGTTTCTCGCCTCAAGATTAAAACAATAATCAGCGCGTGTGTCTGCCAGCTACATGATTGAAGGTGCTTTTCACAGTGAGTTTGTAGTTGAGGGAAGAGGTGGCTGTGTTTTAATTTAACTTTTATCTTTTTAATGCCAGAGCAATGCGAGAACACATTTAGCGTAGCGCTTTGACGTCATCCAGTGGGACTGGAGCCACACTGAGCAGCAGAGTTAAAAACATTAAGCACTGAACAGAACTCCTCTGAGGCTTTCCCACCTGCTCTGTCCATCGCACGTTTTCTATATTTATCATTCACAATTTGACGTAATCTTCCCTCTCATTCTTGTTTTTTTTTCTTTTCACATCCATCTCTTATTTTGGAAAATTCCATCTCCCTCATTTATCGCCATGGCTGCTTTCCATCCTCTTGAAGCTACAGAAACAATGTGTCCCTGCAAACCAAATTAACACCCTCATCTGTCTTCCTGCCTCTCCATCCGTCTACTCCTTCTCATTTGGCTGTCCTTTTCCCTCATTCCCCAACTCGCCCCCCATTAATTTTACGCTTTTATTCTCATTGGCAACACACACCTAAAGCCGGACCGTCATCACTTCCTCATTGCACATTTTGCATCTCATCTTTTCTCTCACTCCTAATTCCTTAACACTCCTTTTTTTTAATTCTTTCTTTCTTTCTTTGTCCTGCTGGTTGGATCATTTGCTCACAGCTGATGGGCTCTTAAACTCCAGGTGTGCTGCACTGAATGATGACCACAGGAGGACCGTGTGTAACACACACACACACACACACACACACACACACACACACACACACACACACACACACACACACACACACACACACACACACACACACACGCACTAAGTGCAGCCCCATCATTGCACCAACACTTCCTTTATTTTCTTTTCTCTCTTTCCAAGAAAAGAGTCTGTCATGTTCCGCCAGTCAGCCTCGGCTACAATATGAGGTTTGGACAACATTCTCACTCTGTGGGTAAATGTAAAAACACACATTCCATGCATGTAGCCAGCATCCAAAACCCAAAATGGATATGAAAGAGCGCACACAAAAACAAGCATGGTCCAATCCCTTTTCGGGGCCCAGTGACAAATGTGTCTCCGATGCCGTCTCCCCATTCACTCGGTCCAAAGCCAAGCCATTACTCTATACCTCCCCTCCCCCCTCCCTTCCGCCGTCCCTTTTCTTCCAATTCCAAATGAATTAATTCATCTCGCTGATTAAATAGACAACAACATCAATATGGCACCGTCATAATTTTGCCTCGAGGCTCAATGAGGTGTAAAAATGGCTATAATAACTTGTTGGGGAACACAGAAGAATCGCCATAATCGGGACGCAAGTTTTTGAATGGACGTTATCTTCAACAGTAGCAATCAGTAAAACACATGCAGCTGCTGGTGACAACTTCTGAATTAATTACTTTTCCATTGATAGTTTGTGTGAGACTGGCTTGAGGGACAGATTTGTGCAGTTTTCTACATTAATCACAAAATGAACCCCGCTGTTAATAATTCAAATCAGACGGAGCCGATAAATCGTTCTGAAATGCAGAGTACGTCTGCAAACCAGTGTCGGCAGAAGAAGTTAAATGTCTAATTTATCCCGTCTCAGTCTCAAATAAACAATACTTTCACCCCTTGCGTGCAGTCTTGTGTATTTATGCAGTGCTCGTCATTGCAGAAGATGGTTCGCGTTCAGTATATACACGCTCTGGCATTTTCTTCTGTGGCATGAAGAGTGGTTTGAATGATACCGAGACGGACTCTTCTATTGCAGAAGCAGATAATGGGCTCAGGGCAGGCTCTGCGTCAGGCTGCTGACAAGGTTAAGAACTCTTTTTCCAAAGAATAACATCAGAAACTGACTTTAGCACAGGAACTTATTAGAGGCCTATTAGAAAAGCCCTCGTCATGGCAGCCGTATAAATGCCACTGACAATCTGCCTTCGGAGTTACATAGAATTTAAATGTTAAATGTGGAGAAAAAAAAAAAAGTTTGCTGCTGCACCTCATCCTGTCTTGAATGTTAACGCTAAAGTCAGTCGCTCTCTAAATGCTCACACACAGGAGCGCTGGAGCTGAGTAACTGGATGCAATAAACAGTGAAGGTTCATGTCCAATTGACCACAACGCAATATTAAAATACTAACTTAAAAGTGTCACTTTTCGACATCTTCTGTTGTATTTACAGTGTTATAATGTCTGGTGGAAACTAAATGACACGAAATAGCATCAAATCAGCAACTTAAAAAAGTTGCATTCGGATCACGTTTACACAAGTCTGTCACAGTTGTCTATATGGCCATCGGCTCCAGGTACTCGGTATGCTGAAAAGTGGGTGAGGCCGGTGTTAAATTACAAACACTTGATGTCTTTCTTTGGGAGCCAGTCAAGAGAAAATTGGACTTTGAGATTGAAAATTGAGAGTCTGGATGAAAGATCAAATAAATTAGATTTCCTTTTTTTTCTTTGACTGGTTTGAAAATCGGTTCAATTATTTGGTGTTTTCTTTAATGTTATAAATTAAATTTGATGCAGAAGATATTCATTATGAAAACACGATGTAAACCTTGACTGTAGTTTACTCTTCCACTCCAGAAGCACCTTGACTTTGACTGTGAAATCTCTGTTTTAAAGTGTTTTGTGCGATCAGTGTCACCATCCTGAACGCTGCACGTCAATCAGAAGGATCTCTGTCACTTTACAGCGCGGCCTCATCCCTTTTACTGTCTTGTTCTTTTGAGCTTTTTTTTTTTTCTCTTATCGACTGCAAGAGATGGAGCCTGAAGGCAAGAATACTGCCAAAACACACACAAACACATACACCCACACACACACACACACACACACACAAAAAGCCATCCAGCCACACAATCAAACATACATGCCCTCTAAGAGCTGCTATCCACTGGAGTGAAGCCAAAACTTGTGTGGAACAACTCATGTGTAGTTCACGGAAGACAAGAGATATAGAAGCTTTGTGTTTAGAAAGATACGCACACGTAAAATAACACAGCAGATAATACACAAAAACAAGGCCACTATCTGACGACATGTTTGATCGCCGGATTTATTAACTGTTTCTAACATTCATCTGAACGGGTAAGGTGAAAGAAAAAAGAAATCTGTAATTGTCTTTATTTTATGAATGAATGTGCAACATTAAAGAGGTTTTTATTTACGTCACTGTCTTTCCATATCGTCTCAGCACTGTGGTGAGTGTATATGGGTCTGTGTCTCCCCGGCTGAAAATACTGCAGTCTTCGTCACGCCCGGCTGCCTCACAGCAGTGTGATGTAAGGGCCTCCCTTTCTTTCTGTTTTTTCTTCTTCTTCTTCGGCTGCTTTAAAGTGGTGGAGTCCAGTTTGTCTAAGGCTTTGTTTTGGCAATGCATTAAATCCAGTGAGACATAGCTTGTGAGCATAGTAGCTGTTGTTGCACTCAGGGCATTGTAACACAAATATGGTTTGATCTGTGTGGTTAAAGGGGTCGGATAGAGTCGTGTCTCTTGTGTTACTCATACAGGCAACCACATTTTCAGGCTCTATGGTCTCTCACACACACACAGACACACAGACACACAGACACAGACACAGACACAGACACAGACACACACAAGCCGAATATAAAAGTTGGGCATTTCACAAAGAAACAAAACTAACAAAAACATCCTTTGCTTTTTGATGTTGATCCTGATCATCCTTTATTCTGTTTTGTCAGGTGTTGAAAAGGAACAAATGTAAAGGGCAGCTGACGAGTTGACGAACATTGCCTTTCCGCCTTTCTACCCCGCAGACAAAGCAAAAGATCCTATGGGGTGAGTGGCAGCCATCTCCTTTCTGATGATTTTAATGAGAGCCGATGGGCTGAGACCTCTGACTCAGTGCAGAGTGTCTGTAAGGGGCACAGGACAACCTTGCCTTGTTAAGACTAACAGCTTGCTTCACCCATGCCTTGGTCACTATGTCACAGGTCTTGTCCTTGATGACAGGGAACAGTCCCTTTCAGCATCTTGCTCAGAGGCACTTCAGACAGACTGCTCATGCAGAAAAACTGAGTTTTGCTCCTCACCGTGTTGTAGTGCAGACTCATTGTCCTGGAGCACTCGCAGGATGACATTTGCATAGAGTATAACAGTGCTCTTTATTTGGAGATGATGGATTTCCTTAATTTGTCTGATATTTTAGATCAAGTATGGGCAACTGGAAACAATACTATTCACTATTTGGGGTGGGGGTAGAATAGTATATGAACAGAATATAATATTAAAATATAAAATAAGTAAGAATAAAATATAAATTAAGTAAATATCAATATGCACACAGAACTAGTAATATTTACATGGCAAATAGTTAATAATTATATTCACAGTGAAAGGTTTGACAGTAAAAACTATTTACAAAGAAGCAATCAGCTGATTCCTGTAAATAAACCAGCTGGACATTCAACATAAAATAAGTGCTCACTTGTGCATGTTGGTCAGAGCAGAGTAAAACTCATCAACACACCAGGAAGAAAGAAACCAAAAGCGAAAAAGAAAACAGGTTTACAGGTGGTAAAAACAGTGAATGGAAACATAGCAAACAACAGGAAGTGCTACAAACTGTAGACCACGTGACGCTTATTAGCTCTTACCTTTACTTATAAACGGAGTTCATATGCAGATTCTTCGGGACAAAAATCCCTTGAATTATTTACTTTCCGCTTAGATTGAAAGTAGAAAATAGGATACATAATCCCTCATAGTGTAAAAATTGGATATTGTAAACAAGGGTTGAGCTCGCGGTTTCTTCCTCTGCAGTTGTAGCACAAGAGTCTCTGGCCTCACGCGCGCCCCCTAACATGAGGCAGACAAACTGCCGGCCTTATCATTGCCATTGTAAGATTCCTGAGCATTCAATAAACACATTATTATATATATTACATCTATATCGGCTAAACTCTGGGAAGTCAGGGGGCATTTCTTCACATGTTTAAGCATTTCATTGAAAGCATGCAGAGTTAGTAGGGCGAGGCTCCATACATTTTCTTCTTTATTCCTCCATGGTGCCCAAGTCACTTATACCGAATATTAAATTCAAACTAAACACATAATAACAAAGATTGAGAAATTGTAGTCCTATTTATAAATTTGACCCATTTGAAGGGGGTAAAAAATTAAATGAAGGTAGATAAAAACTGGAAGAGATGTGCATTCTTGAATGTAAGGTGGGTGTAAAAAGAGAATTGCAGAAAGACTGAGCAGGGAAATAGGGCAACTGTTCTAAGCTAGATGCTGGAATAGCAGCTGATCAGCTATTCTTGTGAATTATTTGTTGGTAAACCCTGAGCTGCATCAACATTTTACATTGTGCTCCTGAATGTCTTCACACATTCTTACACGTTTCTCCAGCAGTATTCGGAGATGACTATGATATCTCACCTTTTTTGATCCTTAATTTGCAATCAGTCATATTTGTTTATCATCACTGTACGGAACATGTTTTCAATATGTCCTAACATTTTCCATGTCAGATAACATTACACAGAATGAAACCAAAATCCAAATAATTAACATTTTGACTGTTTTTTTTAAAGAGTGTAACTCATTGATGTGAAAGTGGTCAGTGATTCAGCCAATCCCACCGACTGGAATTTCATTGCACCACAAATACAGTATATGCAGCTTTCAGCCACTCTCAGGAATGACCGAGTGCCACTGTTGTTAGTGCACACAATGAATCTTTGAGGGCTGTCTCGCTGCCCATTTATTATGGAAGACCTTGCTCATACACCAGTCTTATCTACAATTTACCTTTTGTCTTTGTATTTTTTCTCCTTGTTTGTCACTGTCAGTTAATGCATCATGCAACCCTTGCTATACCACCTTAGTGTGTCTCCATTTCTGTTCTCTTTGTCCTCATCTTTTTGTCAGTACAGCAGCTTTATCACCCTATTGTTACCATTCTTTTCTTTTTGTGGGACACATATCCACTCCTCCGCCTCCAAATTTCCTCTGGCCCAGACCATTATAGTCAAGTCAAGTTTAAAAAAAAAGAAAGGGAGAACAAAAGAAGAAAAAAAAATGGGGAAACACAATTTGTATTCTGGACCATGTCTGTGTTGTGAGTGCAAAGAGGAGACAGGGGATGAGGGTGGGCAACAAGGAGGGGAGGGGTTGTTAAAGTCACAGTTTGACGACTGGTTAAATTCATTGGACATAAAGGCGGGTGTCTTGAGGCATTCAGCCACTATGTCGACAGATTTGTCATTTCTTAAAGCAGGAATTTGACCTTGAGTCAGCAAAGTGAAACACACACACACACACACACACACACACAGAGGAGAAGGTACCACCACACTGCATTGTCATCCACTTTATATCATAATAATATCATAATTATCGTTTGTACGGGTTCAGCTATCAGAAATTTGTAATTCATCTGGCAGAGTGTTGCTCATTCGTCTAATTTTGTGCATCATTACACAAATGGTTTGTATAATGACACATGACTTGTCTGCACTGCGTTCGAGTTTGCTGATGCTTTTTTTTTTTTTTTTTTTGTTCGAGGATTGTCTAAATATAGACTCACCATCTATCCTCACACTTGGATAATGATGTGGTTAAACGAGTGGGAAGAGAGCGGCATGGTGATCCACAAGCGGCGGCCCGAAGCTGGTGAGCGCTGGTGGCAAGGGTACAAGGGTTTTGAATTTGTGTTCACATGCGTTCACATGCGTGAGCAATTCTTGTTCTGCGCGGGCCAATTTGTGCCAGTATGTGAACGTTGCCCCACATCCCTGCCCCTCACAGTGATGCCTGGTCAGCAGCTGACACCCCCTCGCCACTGACAGCCGCTCCCGCAGTGCTGCGAGGAAGGAGGAGACAGGCTGCGAGAGCTTCGTTGACCTTGCAGCAGAAAACCCAAACAGTTCCAGCGGTGCTCGCACATCCTCGACTTGTACACAAAAGACATACACGCTTTGCACATACCCCCCCCCCCACCCCCCTCCCCTGCAGTCTCTCATGCTCAGTCCAACACTTAATCTACACTCTAGTGCTTCGGACTTGCCTCAGGCCTGTTTTCTGGGGCCTTTGCATTAAGTGACACACACACTGAGCCGGACATAAATTGTGAAGAAGGCGGGGATTTTAGAACTGAATATGCACGTACACACACAGGAAGAAAAGGAAAAAAAGGGCAGTCATTCATAAAGACACAAAGGACAAAGACACTGTAACTGAGTTCGAGCCGAAGGGGAAGAAGTGAATAAAGATGCACACACACGCACACACACACACACACACAGAGCTGCACACTTCCGTGAATACACTTACAACTATATAATGCTGCTCCAAATTCTTGCACTGAAACACACACACACACACACACACACATACGCATACACACACACTCACACACAAATCCCGTGACGGCAGTAAGCTGCAAGTGTTTTTGTTCCATACCAGTGCATTATGAGACTGAAAATGGCCTCATCAAATCAACGTCTCTCTTCACCCTAATACCTCAATTACTGACGATAATTCAGCCCTCGGTCTGTTGTCACCAGACTGAGTGTGACACTGCAGTGAACGACTCTCACAAAGGAGTGCATTAGAGTGATAACACCGTCGCTGAGAGCTGCATCTGTTGCTGGATTTTGTTTATTCTGCCTGGTCAGATCACAGGATAAAAAAAAAATATTTGTATTAAAAGTCATACAGTCCATCTGGTTGTTTACCAGCCATTATGTTGTGTTGTGATTTGTACACCCTTCAAACAACTAGCTCACAGCGATATATTACAACATTGGCATACTTGTGCTCAATGGTGATTTAGTTTTTTTTCCAAAAACCAAATAAGTCAAACATAGCAATGACAACCTATCCAATAATATTGAAGAGCACTATGTGGAAAGAGGCGAGGTGTTTAAGTGTGTGTGAGTTTGCATCTTCACCCTGTGCGTAGTATGTTGGCTTTTCTCCAGCGACTGAGATTTCCATAACTTGGACCCACACTATGATGTTTATGAAAAAAATAACTAAACAAACGTAATCTGTGTGAAGCATAAAATGGCTAAAGATAACAACATGGAAGATTAGAAGAAAATGCGGATTTACCATGGAGTTAGAACGAAGTGGCCACACTCATCTGTGCTGGAGGCAAAATTTCCTGAACTGCATTGTGGGTAATGTAGGTTGGGTTTTTTTTCAGAAAATGTAGATAATATCTCGAGTGTGGAATCTCAATGCTGATTCTTTAGAATTTATTGGGTTTGATGTAAAAGTTACTTTACGTACCAATCAGACACAAGCTTGAGTGAATCGAGGCTCTTATCTCGTTTTCTCCCGAGGATGTTTCAGTAAGGCTCTGAGCAGTAAAGCAGGCGATGGTGTGGCATCGGGGATTAGATGAAATGCAGAGTCAGGGAATCGGAACTGAAGGTCAGGCGAAAGGGGAGCGCCATAAGAAAGAGGAATTGATAGATGGAAGGAAAACTTTGCCACCCGTGCCTTTTGTTCCTGAGGGGCAGGAAGTGACCTGGGATGTGACATTCGAAGGGGATTGATGGATATTCTCCACAACGATTGCTGCCTTCCCAGGCTCCAGCCTTCTCGATGTAGGTTGACGACCCATATCCAACCGACACGACAGTTCATACTGGAGCACATGCAAAGTGTTTTTAGATGTTTGCTTTGCAGAAAGAGCGCTGGGTTTTTACAGCTTTCCTGCCCGGGCTGGTTCTCCGCTGCTGCAGAGGGAGGCGAGAACTTTTCACTCACTTTGAATAATCCAACTTTGGATATAAACAGAACAAGAAGAGGCAGATCAAGAATGCATGTTTGTACCGATGGCTCACAGAAACAAGAACAGAATGGGATGCTCAGGTTTAGTTTGGGGTTTTTTTTTCATTCATTTTCTGAAGCATTCAGAATATTTTTCCAAAATACAGCTCAGTGTGTTCCAAATGACACGGTGTTGGACAAACAGAAGACGTACTGGAGAGACTGTCCTGTTACTGCCTCCTTCATATGCTTAAACTCACTGACTGTGAAAGAAGTGACAGGACCTGACCAAGAAAGTGCCGAACAAAGTGTGAGTTAAAATTAAATGGCAACTGATCACTCACTCTTGTGTTCAGTAGTCAGTCCTCCCTCAGTCCAGACTTCTATTTAGCACTCTATAGTAACCTCATTCAGAAAATGGCACTTTTAGGACACTGACGGTTAGTTTTTTTGGCACAATTGTATTACTTGCTGTCATTTTCATTCATTTTATTTCTTCCGTCATTGGATGGACGCAAGGTTCCCAAAGTATTTTTATAACAGGACAGCAATATCGCAAGAAATACGCAGCTCAAGAAGGACTATGTGTTCAGGTAAAAGTAATTTCACACCTTTCTTTTGAACCATGCAAGTGTGTATAGGATCCTTTCTGTTGATTCCTTTCTGTTGGACTTGTTCATTTTCATGTCTTGCTGTCAGTGTATTTCCAGACTCCGTCTCACCTCGAGTCACTTCGTCTGTGGAGCTTCACCGTTGAGCCTGTTTGTCAGAACATTCAGTTCTTCAGCCTGCCCTGTTCACTTTGCTCTATTTTACTCTTCAGCCAGGTTTCCCTGTCGACTTGCTTTGCGCGGCTTCATCCCTCCCCCACATCTGCAAGCTCTTGTTTTTGTAACACTTTTTGCCTTTTGGTTATTTGCGACGGTGGCATTCAGCCCTCAGGCCTGCTTGGCTGTTGGTCACTTCTATCCAAGTCTTTTTGAGACAGAGAGGATGTGGCATACTGGGCCACTTTCCACCTGTTATATGCAGGGTTTTTTTTGGGATTATCCACCAATAATAACACATAAAGACAGACCCATTTAAACTCTTTTTATTCTATGATTTAAAAAAAAGGCTGTGTTTTCTGTTCCTATTTACTTCGCAAAATTTAATTAGGTTAAGTAGCTGCTGGCAATAGCTGTAAACATATTTTTCAGTTTTATTGATGTACTCATCAAGAGAGGTTTATTTTTATTATTCTGAAATCATACAAGATATGTCAACAAATGTACAAGGTAAAAATCTATCTCTATATATACACCTATACACACGTGCATGCACACGCACACATACACATGTATAATTACCTACATATTTACATACACAAATATACACACACACATAAATATATATATAAAAACCCTTTGTAAATAATAATATTTTCTGTATTTTTCAAACAAAACTAAATAAGTCTATATTTTATGAAAATACATACACACAAAATAAGCTACCTATATCAAAGTACAAACACACCATCTAGAAATACATACTTACATATGTATATCTAGTTCAACATGTCTGACTCTTTAAATCCGTAGTAACCTGGCTGAATCTGAATAACTCTGTAACATCGTGACTATGTATGGTGTAAATATGAGCTCTATTGTGATGAATGTATTATTCTATATATCCAAAGCCCAACCACCCAACATCTTTCCTGCTTTGTCTACATGAGCTCACACTGGCAGAATTCATCTTAAAAGCCCCCGTAGCAAACTTCCTGTGTAATAAATACAGTAAATAAAGAAGATTAACCACTCAGTTGTGTGTGTATAAGTGAGAGTTTCAGTAACTCCAACACTGAGTTACCTCATGGAGAGATTCCACACAGCTCAATCCGAATGCATCAATAATTTGTTTCTACCTTCTCATGTAGTGAAACTACCTTAATGACCTTGATGTTAAAACAAGAAGGAGTTAAGAGTAAATATGCTGACAATTACCGCAAGACCTTAAAACAGGCACCATCCATTCTTTTAGTGGAAATCTCCATACATACTGTGTGTGCTGCCCAAGATTAAGGCTTTAAGTTACTTTGACAAAATAGGTCACACTCCTGTCCTATTAATTTTCCTGTTCCGGAAAAAAAGACCAAGTTAAAATAATATGATAAAAACTCCTCTCAATTAAATTTTTGCTCACTCTTTCTCCCATCTGACTATGTTCTTTGTTAATGATCTCATTTAAGAGGTCATGCGTCTTCTAATTGGAAAAGGCTGACTCCTGTTGATCTGGACTGACCTCCGTGACAGTATAAAGTTAGCTCGGACTTTCTGACCTCACACTCAGAGCTTTAAATTGCTTAAATAACCTTTGAGCTTCTCGAGGGGGGAAAGTACTGCGAGTTCAACATGTGGCCGCCGCATGAGGAAGAGATGCCTGACGTGAAGCATGACGAGCAGCGCTAATGACACAAAAAGGGACACAAGCTTCAAAATGAACACGCCTGAAATATAATAACTATTTTACTCAGCCCCTGCAGGACAACATGTCACCTGAGGTTGTCATATTCATCCGATTCATGTCCAACACCTTCACGCAACCTCACAAACTCCAGCTGACCGCTGTCTGGCAGAACATTACGTCCTGCAGCAATCCCATCACTTATTCAAATATTAGCCGAACCGCAACATCTGATGCTTCGATAGATTCTGTTCGCTTCATGCTCATAATTCCTTATTAGCAGGTGGCTTGTTTCCAGCAATGGTGCCATCCACACACAATAACATCTGCACGCAGCGCGACACCAGTGTCTGCAGGCGGACACACACAATAATAAACCCCAAACAGGCAGCGTCAGGCACGTTCTTCACTTATCCTCCTGTGTAACAGCGAGAGCATCGAGCTCTCTCCAGATGCCAGCCGCCTTGCACAACATCTGCCCTTGACCTTGACAAGAAAAATTAAAAAGGACCCACCAGTGACGGCTCCAAGGCCTCAGTCTGCCCATCACAGCCTTCTGTCGGGGCTCATTATTATAACAGTGGCATTTGTTAACGTGTCCCTGCGCTTTGTGAAAGTAATTGGTGGTGAGGTTGGTTGGTAAGGGTGGGAGTGCATGTGATCTGCAACCTGCCCTGCATCAGTATACAGTCTGTCACGCCTGTGCGTGTACCTGTTTGTGCTCATTTGTATCGCTTCGCGCGACAAAGGTCAGCGCCGCATAAATGATTGTCTCCACTGTACGAAGGCTTTGTGAAAAATGAAATTACTTAATTTGCAATCAGGCTTTGGCTTTGTGTATCCGGTTTCTCAAATCTTTGCTTCACCCGTTACATTTTCTATATCCTGTTCAGCGTAACGGGGCGCTGGAGTTAATCCCAGCTAAGTATGGGCGAGGGCCAGGGTACATTACACCCTGCACAGGTTGTCCCTGCTTCAGTTCTTTTCTAAATGCAGGACAAAACATTTGACAGCCTTGTTCTCCGTTCACACTTATCGAAATCTGTTTCAATTAATGCCTCTTATTAATAAGAGACCTGAACACGGGGGTTAATTGTGCTTTTCAAAAAAAGAAAAAAAAAAAAGAAGAAAAATCAGCGCAAATGCAAATTCTCTCTCAGGCGCCTCTGTTCCATGCCTGGGAATGAAGTTTTAATTATCAAGACAACCTCTTTAGTTGCAAAGAAACAGCACTGATGGTGCAGACAGATGCTCGAGTCCTCCTGAAATTATTCAACTTAAAAAAAAAAAAACGGGGGGGGGGGGGGGGGGGGGGCACTAGATTAAATGCATGACAAGCCAAATAAATGGAAAAAGATGACCATGATAGATAATATTTAAAAGTCAAAAAGAAACCAAAAGCGAATGTTCATCTCCCATAAGCAATGGAAGTTTGTCCACATAAGCACCATGGTTCCTTCTGGCTGCTCACAACTGATCACCTCTGTCCTTCTCTCGGCTACAATCCAGTCCTCCCACATCCAGTCATCCATCCTATTTGCTCCACGTCACACAACAAGGGCACAGCGGGGAAGGGAAAACCAACAGGAAGCAACTGGCAAGGTAAGATAGTCTCTCTCTCATGAATTCAGCAAATTGACTTTTCCTTCCATTTTAGGCAGTCTGAAGTGATATTTGCTGAAAGATCTGTTTTTCCTTTGGTATCAGTTAGATTTTTGTTTCTCCTTCAATGTTTGTGGGTCTTCTTCTGTAGCGGTGAAGGTCCAGCTTCTACAACTGAAGACAGATGATTTATGGCGCCATCTACTGGACATAGTGTCTTTGACCAAAACAATGTAGAAGCAAAGGATTTATAGTTAATGATTTTTATTTTGAAAAGAAACAGTGAAAGCCAAGGTGCACATTTTATGAGAGATGGTACTGAAACTGAACGTTTCACCCACAAAATTGAAATTTGTGTCCCATTGTGAACATTTTGATAACGTAGATCTTATCTAATCAATTTTGGCCCATGTATAAGCACCACATATGAACCAAGACTAGATATTGAAAAGTTTTATTTCAGTGAGTTTTACGGTTTCACTTTAAAGAAGTTTGTCGATCTGCATCTCTCACCCATTTGAAAGCTGCCTTTTAAAACAAACCATTGAATTATACATTATTTGGTTCATTCACCTAATAATGCCTTGTATGTAGGTAACAGTATTCCCAAAATTGATTGCCACTACTGAGGCCTCTGGAGGGGAACACATTATCGAGGTCTCTCAGGTGAAACGGCTCTATAGTAGAGTTTTATAACTCAAGGGCCACAAGGGCCACCTCGGAGCTGCATTTGCAGCTCTCATTGTTAATCAGGAGCAAATGAGGCGACGTAATGTCAATACAGACATAAACACACATTCTGTGGATTCCCATTTGGACTTGGTGATGCACTTTCCCAATGTACCTGTCCAAATTACAATGGACTATACATCCTGCTCTGCCACATTTCTTCAGATACGTCCCATCAATATTCATCCCCCTCTCCTTCTCTCGCATTAATACACCTTTCCTTCCCGGTACCTCTCCTTCTTCTGGTCTCCTTTATCATGCAGAGACATACCCATTCTCAATCTCTGTTAAGACTTTCTCTCTCTTACACTTCCTCTCTCTCTCTCTCTCTCTCTCACACACACACACACACACACACACACACACACACACACACACACACACACACACACACACACACACACACACACACACACACACACCCTGCAGCCACATTATGAGGTCTCTTCCCACAGGAGCATTATTTCACACCTGGGTATTTCACACTCCAGAGGGCTTCATGCTTGTTAAATCACTGAATTCCCATGAAATCAGGAGAAGATATGCTACCATGCATCATGCCCAACTTTACACCTAATGGGCAAGTGGAAATAAAGTTCACGGGCATGCGTTATGAGTAGGATACTGACTTTGAAGGGATGATTGCAGGTCAAATAAAAAATGATACGCACTTATATATATTTAAATATTGGTTTTATTGATGAACTATAAAAAAGTCTATGAGGACTTCATTTATTTCCTAATTACAGAATATCATCTGTGGGATGCTTTTTAATCTTTAAACAAAAAATAGATGCAGCTTTATACAAATGGAATCAGCAATTAAAAGAGATGTAATTGAAGGCTGACCTTTCAAACCTCTCCTTGTTTGTGCTCCTCCTTGTCATATGTTTTTAGAATTTGGTGAATATGCAGATGATACCTGATTATATCTGTTATTCCAAATTTTGAAATAATAAAGTGAAGTACAATCAGTTGAAATAAGTTGACATACACAGCATACATGAACACTTATTGCAATGTGCATTTGCTTTTACAATATGTAAATTGCTAATGGTGTTATCATTATTGGGCAGTATTGAAAATATGCTGCTGATATTGATTGACACAGATTTGGTATGTCTGACTTTTTCCTGCATCATGTCAAAATAAATCATTCAGTGATTCTTGTATTTCAAAAAACAAAAGTCTTAAACGGACATTCAAGGCCCCCGGAATCTGTATTTCTTATGCATTTCACTCTTTCATTCCTTTATGACAATTACTTTTCCAAGGTTATATCTCAATTCATACAGTTTATTCAGATATCCTTTTTCCTCATCATTCTCATTTTCATATTGGCACCTGAGAAGGTACCTGAAGTTCTCCTCGTCCACCTCAGTAGTCTCATTGATCTCTTGTTTCACTCAGACCCAACACATCAACAGCTCTCCACGGAGCCCGCACAAATGCCGCTTTCTAATTGGCTGGCACCAGGGAGGGAGGAGAGCATCGCTGTTTGGACAGCTGCTAATCTGGAAAGGCTGGCACCAGCAGACAGATTGTGGCAGCGTCAAGAGGGACGACAATCTGGAAAAGCTCAAAGAATGACGCAATGAGAGAAGGAATTTGGGGTAAAAACGACACCCAGGATGGGATCACATCTGTCTGCCTTTGACGTAATGTAGTGCCAATGGAGGGCAAAAAAACAAACCAAAAAAAAAACAGTTTGCAAATTATCATGCAGCGCCACTACATAGTTCCCAGCGTCTCTGCAGCATTTCACAGATAACCGTGATGTACAAGAGCACACCCTGCAGTTTCATTCATGCTCCACTCCAGAGCATCACTCTCACAGGAATGTAACGTGTTTTCCTCCATCCTCTCCCGTGCTCCATGTCTTCCTCTTGTTCTTTTCTCTCTCACGCACTCTCACACATACACACACACACACATACACGATGAAGCACACATGGACACAGAGCGCTCAGGGAACCAATCACTATCGTCTGTTTTCAGGTCCTGTTTGTGAATGGGATTTTCTACGGGAGAGGAGGAGGTAGGCACCGCTGCGTTTGTAGGCATGCAGCTGCTATATATCAGGATCCCATGCACATTTGTGTTTCTGTGACATGATTCTTTTATTCTTCAGTTTGAAGTCCAATTTTTTTTTTCCAACATCATCTTCATCAGCTCCTTTTTTTGCTCCATCTTTTCATCTTCATGAACTCTCTGTGACTCTTTCTGCCTTTGATGCTGCAGTTGACTGGGACTGCTGCAGTCATATAGCCTTCCAATGCTTTTTCTTTCACTCTCTGCTGACACACTGTCGTCATGTGTGCCGGTTTTCCTCTTTTAAGTCTTATGTTCTTCCATTCTCTCAGGACACTTTGCCGTTCACTGTGGAGGAACTGGCTCTCCCCTTAACATCTTTTTTTTTGCATGTCTTTCCAGCTTCCTTAATCTTTTCTTTTCTTTACATTATTCCTTCTGCATGCCAAAGCGATCACTGATGCAGGTAAGGTGAATGATTACGGCAGACACCCATAGACAGACAGACACACACACACACACACACACACACACACACACACACACACAGACACTTACCTCCTGTGACAGGGTCTTCGTCGGGAGTGCTTCTGGATTCTCAGTGGTTGAAGGGAGCAGAGAGTCTGCAAGCTTCTAGCAGCTGAAGAGAAGTGGAGGACAGTCAGAGAGGAAAAGGTAGAAAGAGAGAAAAAGAGAGCTGACAGACAGCAGAGAGAGGGAGAGAGAGAGAACAGGAGAGAGAGAAAGAGAAAGTGAACTACAGCAGACGGGGCTGTGTGATCCACGAGGAGGAGGAGGAGGAGGAGGAGGAGGAGGGTGCTCTGGCTTGCTGGAGGTGAGATGAAGGGGAGAAAGAAGGAGGGAGGGAGGGAGGGAGAGAGAGATAAAGAGAGAGGGAGGGAGACAGCAAGTGTGTGCTGGATTGGGATAGGAGGGGGATTGTGTGATGTTTGAGAAGAGGAGGGACCGCAAAGGCATGAAGGGACAGGAAAGTTGGATGGACCAAGGAGGAAGGATGGCGACTGGTGGCGAGAGAGAAAAAGAAAACCTCTCATTCCTGAGGACAAATGATGAAGAGGGGAGGATAAACGAGAGTGACGGAGGTCGGAAAAACGGTACACTAAAAGGTTGGGACACAAGAAGTAGAAAGTCAAAACAGCAAAGAGCATGGGAGACAACCGTGTGCGGTGTAATTGGTATTCCTCTGGTTCGCCGGAGGGAAACAAGTTAAAAGTATGAGATTCCAGAACGCTTCGCCCCATTACAGGTGTCACCTTTAAAGATACAAGTACAGCTCATGTCAAGCCAACACATGCTGGCTGCCCCTGGAGACGATCAATTCCAAGAGTGCTGAAAATGTCCTTCCGTCCATTAAATCACTGTAATCCAATCTTGTGTTGGTGTGTTGCAGTACAAATGCCGCAAATAACTTTGGAGCGATAATTTAGAGGGGCAACAGACTGGGAGGACTGGATGGGGAAAAGGAAGAAGAGAGTGTTTGTAGTGTTATTGTGACGGGTTGCATGTGAAGAGAGGACGAAGAGGAGTGTAGTTAAATGTACTGAAAGATGTGATGCAAGAGTACAAAAGTAAAGATACAAAAAAAGAGTAAAATAAGATTTAAAGGATTTATCCACTGATCTGATTTGATTTGACATATGATATGTGTAGGTCACATGGTGATAATTACATGTTGTCATCTAGTGTCATGCAATGCAAGCAATCATGATGTTCACAAAGCGCCCAGAGCAAGCCCCCATGGACCGAAACTCACATCATAGACATGAGCTGTTCATTTGTGTGTCCGTGTATGTGCTGTCATCTTCAGATTAATAATAACGCGGTGATCCGGTGGTTAATATTCTCACTTCATTGTACGAATGTCCCAGCTTTTTAGGAGGTCTTTCTGTTTGGAGTTTGATTGAATGAATCCTGGACGTGTGTGAGTTGTCTTTGTAAGTTAGTTCCGTTTCCTCCCACCGCCTGAAAAAACACACTTTCAACTTTGATTCTGTGTTTTCCCCGTGATGAACTGGTCCATAATTTACCCAGGATTCCCCCATAGTCGGCTGGGATCACCTCCAGCACCTTGTGACTCTAAGTAGATAATAATACTTTTTTTTAAAAAGAACCCTCTATCCGTATGATATTGACTGAATCCGATATGTAGATTTAATTATTACATATTACACTCAAGCAGCATACAGTTGCACATATATGTGCATCACAGAGCAATACAGATTTACTCAGCAACAAATATGAATTAAAATCAAATATGTACATAGACACAAAACATGTGTGGAAGAAGTGACGTTAATCTCAGTTATTGGCAAACAAAGAGCTGATATTAGACTTCTGACTTCAACATATAAAATTAGACCAACTGTATTCATCTTTTTATGGATTTTATGCATATATTTTTTAACAATAATTTATACATTAATCTTGTTGAGTCACATTCTCACTCTCAGGAAAAACCTGTTTACAACAATGTTTACAACACGTCTTTCATTTGTGTTGCTTTTCTGTTATCTATCTATATGAAATGACTAATTTTTTTTGTGTCCATTTAGTTTTGCTTGTCATTTGCACATTTGTTTCAGTATCACATACTTTATTGTTGCTTGTTCCTTGTCTTTGTGGCTCTATTTCTTTCTGATCTTCCTCTAGTTTGTGTTTTTGTTTTAAGACTGTGCGCACAGCTTTGTTTTTTTTCTTTAAACCTATATTTCATTCAACATGGTTTCTATATCTCATTTTGTTTACGTGTATTTTTAAATCCCTGTCGTCACTTTGCAGCACTGAGAAGTTATTCTTAGAGTCTTTGAGATCATTTTGTTTATGCTTTTTGCTGAGTCACTCACATCTCTGGAGCTGATTTTGTCTTTTTTTTTTTTTTTCTTCTCGTTGCATAAGTCTCATCTCCCCACCAATAAATGTTGACAGTCACTTCAAACAGATGTTCTGTCGGACTCTGATTACTCGTCTTGTTTTGTGGTCCATCAACGATGAAACAGTCGTTGAACTGCACACAGCCCGGTTGTATATTTGTTCTGTGTGCAACGTTATGACAGTTTGCAAGCAAAAGCATCCCTCGTTGAAAACCCTGAAAGCATGCCATGTGGTAAAATACCTTCTGGATATGGGCTGCAGAGAGCGACTGATGGGAAATTATAGGTCGAGTCTCATTAATCTTAATAGGATGTGATGGCTCCAGAAGCACCATTGACAGTACAGATGTGCTGCATTTCACTCCGTGTATTCAGTGTCAAAGGTCTGGGTCAGATGAGGTACTCCTCAGCTGGTGAGGATTCATTTTTTGTCAAGGTGAGTATTAATTTGCCCAAGGACACCTCGGCAGAGTGGATGCATGCCAAAGTCCAGCATAAATCGGGGACTTCTTGTCTCCCATTAGAAAAAAAAAAAAGCTGGGCTCAGCTGTTTGAGGAAATTACTGATAGTGTCACTCTATTTAACCTAAATTAAACGAGGAGAGATTTCGTGAGGAAAAGTGCGATTCCCCAAGGCTCGCCTGCACGTGTTGTTTCCCATACATTGATGTGATACACCATGTGAATCATCTCTGCGAGGCCATATTAGAGACGAGTGTGTGTGTGTGTGTGTGTGTGTGCGCGCGTGCGTGCGTGCGTGCGTGTTTTGTTTTGTTTCTCTGTGTTTGTAAAATGGACCGACACTAAACGAGAAACCGAGAGACGTGGGCACAGATCTGCACTTGTGTCAAACCCAGAGACGCAAGGCTGATGTCCGAGGCTTCAACAGCCACATGACCACAGCGTATAACGAACAAACCTTCAGCACACGGTCACAAGAAACTCAAGTGCTCCGAACAACGTGTTCAACAGTATGCAATCAACGGCTCTGTGAACAAAAAGCAATGTCGAGAGTAAGATTAATAGTCACCTTCTTTGCAGGCATAAGTTAAAAGTGACTTTGATGTAAATGTGAAGAAAAAGGAAATTATAAAATGTGCTGAAGTGCAAAAGTATCATGAAGTGGAACAAAAGTTTCAAGCTGGAAAAAAAAATGCACCATTCCTTTCACTGAAAGCTTTGAACACCTTTTTTTTATTCAAATGTCTGTATTACCTGAAACATTTATGATTTAATTTGAGGAATAATTAAAAGTTTAAACTATTGTAGATGTTTTGTCTATTCCACCGACGTATAACATTATGAAATAGCGGTTGTCACAGGTGAAACGTGGACTCAAAGGCCGGACACAGCAGGAAATGAGACAATGAGTCTCCTTATTAGTCTCAGAGGTCATGGAGGCAAAAGTCAAAACCATAAGACCTGGAACAAGAAGAAAGCTGAATCAACTGGTGAAACAACACAGACAAACTTAACTGAAGCAAAGCTTAGGCCACATTTGCACTTATCAGGGTTTTTACAAAAACAGATATTTCCTCCTCTACATTTACAAAAATAATATTCATTGCAATGGATCCTCAAATACACATAGATCAGAGCTACTATGAGCATGCCAAACCTGTAGGGGGCAGTGTAACAAGAAGCATGAAGCCATGATAGGCAATCAGAATCCTTGGATAAAATTGCAACATCACTAATTGTGACATAAATATCCGCCTCCCCCCTTTAGATGCAACTGAAGAAACTGAGTTTATACAGATCTTCACCGTGGCTGCACTTTTCAGGAATCATCGTTTGTGGTGAGTCGTAGCTGCGTTTATGTGTAAATGTGTGGCCAAAACGCAGAGAAATATCACAGATTTATCAAATACCCGGGTACGTGTAAACGTGGCCTGACGCCCAGCTTATGCTGCAGTCACCAGGAGCAGACAATCACACACTCAGGCTCAGGTGAAACACATCAGGGCAGGGAGCAGCAATCAGATACGAGGAGGGGAAGTCCGAAACGAGAGACAGTGTGAGACTTCAAAATAAAACAGGGAACAGACAAAATGGAAAATGTGCACTGACAGAGGTAGATTTCAAAACTCTGTGCAATAGAACAAGGGGAGCATGGTTTAAAAAAAAAAAAGGAAAACCAGAGGGCTGAGTACCCCACTCCCACCACACCATCACCGCCTGCAGCACATTAGCTGAAATATTAAGAATGTGTCATTTTCATGAATTCATGGGTCAATAATGAAGCTAGCCCAATCGGGTGTCCATTTACATGACAACGGGGCTCTTAACCACTGAAAAACACAACTTATGAAAGGCAGCTCTCAAGATAGTAAATAGCTCTTCTGCACATGCTCAGTAGATGGACAATAACAACAATATTTCCTCCAGAGTGTCATGACTCCCCGTCCATATTCTCCTGGGACTTGGTCGTCTGTCCACTAGAATGTCTTTGTAATGCCATTGTTAAATGTTTATAGTCTGCATGTGTGGTTTCATTACAAAAACAAACAACAGCACCCACTAGTGGCCCAACATTTCCGCCGTTTCTACGTAAACTGACATGAAACAAAAAATTGCAAAAACAATGAGATTTCACTTGATATTTTGTCTTATAAATTGGAGCTGAATGCGACCTTTCAAATATTATATAATAAAGGCAATGGTTAAATACAACTCTTTAGGGATAGCGTTATGGTATTTCTATGGGTGTTTTTCCTTTTCTTTTTCTTTTTTTAATTTAGCAGGCATGCAGGCCAGAAAAGATATAAAAAAAAAAAAAGGCTGAGAAGTCGAAGAACTGGCCCCTTCCTGCCGTACTGAGAATAAATCACAACTACTTTATAATTACCTTAATGTATCCTTATTGGACAAGTTTGTCTCCCCTAATAAAGAGTCCAGTTATCGACTCACTCTTTCTTTTTCCGGCTCATCTGCCCTCCTCTTTTTCTCTCAAACACACATTATTGATCTCATTCATTTACATCACATTCTCATTATTCGACGAGCAGAACAATGGCTGAGCAATAGTGAGAGCCATGCTCATTGATAGGTCCGGCCATACGGCTCATAATGTGTACAAAGTAGCCTGATTTGGAAGTTTAGATTGTTTTCTCCATGACTTGTTCAGTGGAATCTTTTGTATCAATTTTCAATTTTTGTCCAATAAAGAAGCACAGCTGAAGCTTTTTCATCTAAAAATCCTCCTCAAACAATCTTTCTGGAAGCTGGATCCAGCCTCGTCTATGCAAATTAATACTGTCAGCTTGCACTCGTTTCTTTGTTTTTCACTGTTGTATCATATTAGTTTGACATCTGACTCTATACGTCGTTGTATTCTTGTAAGTTTTCCCACCCAAAAAAAAGGAATCTGTTTCTCTAAAAGTGACAAAGTGACAACATTATTGCCATTTTGAATTCACATTCATTCTTAGACCGTGTTGAAGATACGCCAGGCAGGATTTAAATAGCAGCACAACATTTTTATCAGCTGTAATCACAGACTAGAACGGCAGAGCAGCATTTTCTATTCCAGCACCATGAAATAGAGGGATTGTAAATGCCAGAATTAAAAGTGTCGTTTTTGCGGCACTTAAAATACGCTCACAAGCATTAGACTTTACCAAAGGGGAAAGCTGTGACAAGTTATTCTGACATGTAAAAAAAAAAACATGCAGTTTAGGAGCAGATGATACACTAATAAATACAATGGAATTTAGAAAAAAAAAAAAAATTCTTTTGTGGTACATATACAAACACAGCTGAACAGGAAATACAGTGGTTAGGCTGTCAGAGCTAAAAAAGGAAATCAAAGTTTCCTGTATTTAAATATTCTAACATACACGTCTTGTCAAACTTAACGACTATTACTGGCATGAAAATACATCAACAGCTACTTTTTAGTGTTTTATCATTTGCAATTTGTGTTTTTATGTCCAATGCTGAACATCTGTGTGCTCCTGTCAATCCATGTTTAGTTCAAAGTACACAAGTGTCGGGAGTTTTAAACTGTCTTACTTGACGTTACGTGAGAGAAAGCATGTGAGAATTGGAGGAGTTGTGTGGGCGCAGTGTGATTTAAGTTCATTTGTGGGTCTCGTCCACTGGGCGTTTGAAGGCGCTGCTCTAAACTGAATATGACAGTGGATAAATTGTTTAAGGAGAGCAGTAAATAAAGGATAGGAATTTATTTTTCAGAGCCTGCCAGGATGACAGTGTACAGTTTCCTTAGTGCATAAATTAGTAAGAGATGACACAATTATTCATTGTAGTTACGATGTTCAGCGTACACGCTTGAAATGAGTATTGCGGAAAAAAGATTGGCAACTCTGAAATTTGTGGTTTTTATCCAATGTCTTGTTTTTGTAGCTCATATTGTTTCCCTCCAGATGCTTATTCTATCCTCTGAATGCAGATTAGTAGGAACTACATGCTCTGTTTACTATTTTCAAGCAGCCAATTATTTGAGCCATCCTATCTTTTTTTTAATTATGAACGCACTAAGTGTATTTTCCAAACTACGTGCAGAAAACAAACACCAGCAGTGAGCGTTTGTGATCACAAGGTGGCGTGATTGAGGCTGAAATGAGTGGAACTCCTCAGAGGTAATATTAATATTACTGGTAATCTCACTCGGGGCCCAGTTTTATTCAGCCTGTTGTGAGGAGTCACATACAACTTTTTATGTTATAAAGCAAATCAACAATTGCCTCGTTACATTGTCTTGCAGTTTTTCATTCAAACAGATGTGATACGTGTTATTTTTATCTTAAAACAACACAGTCTGATGAATACATGTTAAGTCACTCTGCTTTGCCTTTTCTTGGCACAAGTGAAGATCAGCAAGTTAGTCTGTGACTTCCTCTTAATTTCTCTGAACTTTGCGCATTTCTTTATTAAAATCTCTCTCAAAAAACATGACAACAATAATTCTGGTCTTATCAGTTCATCTGAACACACACTAAACACATAGTTCCGCTTGAACAGTTGTCAACAGCTTGTTTTCTTTCTGCGGGGTTGGAACCTCGTCTTGAGACGCCACGGTCCCGCTGCAATAAATGTGTCATCAAACTGAGTAGAAAGCCTGATAATGAGCCGCTCATCGCAAGAAGAAATCAAAAACATTCAGGACAGGGACTCAAAAAAATGAGCATTAAATGAGATAAAACAGCAAAATGAGGAACTGGTGGCACGGCATCTTTACCCATCATCAACTTTGCACACTATGTGGTGTTAAATAGGTCTGCAATGAGGAAGTCAATGGGCTATTGTGGGAAGACGAAAAAATCTACACAAAGACAAACAGACACACAGACAGACTTGACCTGAAATTCATGCATCATGTCTCCCTAAATTCCAACCATGAGTGTTTTTAGCTTCACTCACATGGCTTTAAAATGTCCTTTAAATTATTCATCTGGCTCCCTTTGTCAAAGTGATTTTTTTTTTTTTTTTTCAACCTCACAACCCAAAGGAGTCGAGCTTTGACTGCCGTCAGACTGCAAAGTAGCTCTCAGTCCACGACAAGTAAACTCCGAGGCCCGTCAGACGGCATGAGGAGTCACGCTCAATCGAAAAATGTGACTTGCACAAAAATGAAACATATCACGGGCTGCGAGTTAAATTCCCCGTGACAAGGCCACACAGAGAATGCAAAGCCAAATGTCCCACAGCGACCCCTCTGAGAGTGCACGGTCAATTTGTAGAAGACTGTTAATGCATCACTGAAAGCAGATGTGAAAAGCTTTTGTTTGACTCAAAGTGTTTAATATTACAGTATCATCATTGCAAAGACTGACCGAGTGTCTCTGGGTTTGACAGGAATGATGAGAACAAGTTCACTACAGTGTCACTAATAATATAGGATGAATGAATGTGCTGATTCAACAATTTAGTGGACTGAAAAGAGTGTAAGCAGAATAACTGTATCTGGAGAAACACACACACACCAATGAGGTGAATTTTTATGCAAAATAAGTCAGAATTTTGGTTGGTTTTGTGACACATTATGATCAGTCAACTATTGAAAAAGACCAGTACATACCAGGTGGGACCACTAGATGGCACTGCATGACCATAGAACAAAGCTATCACCAAAAAAAACCCTCCATATCTATGGCGTTTGACTGCAAGATAAATGTCGCCCTAGAGAAAAGCTATGCAGCAGAATTCAAACAGATGCAGCAGAAATTGGAAATGTAGGAGAAGAAAGTGAGTTGAGACATCGGAGACACTTATGAGCGACAGTGGCAGTAAACAGAGAAAGTGCTTAAGCAAACAAAAAGGCTTTGTTGGGGGTTAAAAGGCACAATAGGCAGAGCTGAGGGACAAATTCACAGGAACAGCAGGTTCTGCTCGTTGAGGCTCATCAAAAGTGCCTTTACATCTGGGCATGAAAAAACTGACTTATTCACTGCTATGATATAGGTTATAGAAACTCTCTCCAATTATGTTTTAGTCCTAACAAAAATATAGTGACGGGTTCAGATTGTAAACAAATGAAATGACTTCAGTGTCATAATACTAAGGTGAAGTGTCAGATAGCAAAACATTATAATAATCTGGAAATACTAGAGAACATCATAACAGAGAAACACAATCTGTACAAATATGTGATTGATCATTTTAACTCCTCTGTACTGTGAGTTTGCACTTGAAATATATACAGTATATATTTTTTTTTAATGGTTTTGAAAGAAAGTGAAAATGACATTCTATGGACAGAAAGGGGAACCTGAATTCGTCACACAGGCAACTCCCACAGATTCTCGTCCAGAGCACATCAGAAGCTGACAGACACAGAAGAACTCACTGAAGAGGGACAAGCAGTCTTCATCGTCTCAAGTGGGTAAGACCTTCAATACTTTTGACAAAAGGGGTGAAAGTTTGCTTCTTGAGGAAATGTTGAGTTGATTTTGTAGGACTATCTGTCTGGTCTTTATATATATATATATATATATTGCATTCTTTAAATGTTTATTCTGTATATTGGTCATCTTGGGTCTTCCTGTTTGGTTTTCATTACATCTGATAACAACTGAGAATGTGAATAAACAGTTAAAGTCCAACTTGTGGAATGCCTAGTGACGTTTTAAAATAAGACCAAAAAACATTTGTGATCACTCTCCTTTACACATTAAAACCTCTTCAGAAACAATGCATCACAGGATACAAGTATTTATTTTTACCCTGTTATGGAAAATCACTTACCCTTGACTTCCCGAGTTGATGGTATTATGTTGGCGTCCTGCACCGCAGATAAAAACAGGTTGAAAAGGTTGTTTAGTTTCACAGTGAATGGCAGATTACCACAATCTCCCGATGGGGTTTTCCCTCAAATACCAGCGATGAAAGCAACAAGCAGGTTGGAAGGCAGACAATTCATTTCAGTAGCACTTAAAATCATACACACACATATATATATATATATATATTATCATACTATAATATACACTTTTTTGATCATTTCTGCATATCTTAAATATTTAATATAAATACATCTGTGAAAGATAAAAAAAATTTTTTTTAACCGAGTTTACAAAAGAAAAAAAAAACACATAAATACAACAAATAGCAAATAAAGATGTCTTCAAATGAAATGATCACCCTGTCCGTGTCTTTTTGTTTCTGGGAGGAACAATGGATTTGGGCATTTATAATGAAATACAACAGAATTTGCAAAAACATTCCAGCCTTACAACATCAGATTAGAATAAAAATGATTAATTGTAGGGATTTGCTTTGCGATTCATTTTGAGAAAGAATAGTATTTAATCCAATCTAAAAACAAAAACCCCCCAAAAAAGACTGGCAAATCATTTTTCATATTTTTGATGTGTCTAATGGCAACACAAAAAAAGTGAGTGTGTGTGTGTGTGTGTGTGTGTGTGTGTGTGTGTGTGTGTGTGTGTGTGTGTGTGTGTGTGTGTGTGTGTGTGTGTGTGTGTGTGTGTGTGTGTGTGTGTGTGTGTGTGTGTGTGTCACATGTGCGAGAAAGAGATAAGCGGCAGGCGGATGTGTGGTCACGTCCCACAACAAGCAGACGAGTTCTGGTGGCCTGCTCATGACTCATTTCTTCACATTATTTCTAGTAAATCAACTAACACCCCCCCCCCACACACACACACACACACGCACACACACACACACACACACACACACACACACACACACACACACACACACACACACACACACACACACACACCATATAACCAACCTCTGCTCTCATTTACAGACTTCTTAATATGTGAGTACACCCAGCGGAGAGTTTTCTCAGGCCAACCCAGACCGAAGGGGAAGCAGAAGTCTTCAACCTTGACCGTCTGCAGGAACAATGACTCTTCTCTGGGCTCTGCTTTGCTCACTGCTCCCTGAAGTGGCTCTGCTCTCCGGCCCAGATGAGTGTGCCTTCCACGAGAGCAGCAGTAAGATTCATCTGGTGAAACCCTTCAAAAAAAAAAAAAAAAGACATGTAGTCTGTTAATCACATCAATGACAGGAATGGTTCCTGTTATTCCCATTTAGTGGTCTTTTTTTGTTTTTTTTACTCAGACTGAAAGTTAAAAACTACTTCTTTTGATTTCACATGTCTGACAAATAAAGAAGTTACGCACAGTGGTTTCTCTTCATGTTTCTCGAACAAGCCTGTTGTTCAGTGAAGAAGTCGCTTTGCAATTTCGGTTTGTTTAAATTAAAATCTCCGATTTAAGAAAACAAAAAAGCAAACACACTATTCAAGAGTAGATAACTATTTTACTGCACACAGAAATGTCTCCACGAAACTCATCTTTCAACACAGCGTTGGTTTTCTTACGTAACCCTCTAAAACATCATGCATCACATGTAGCTTTTACCTGTAATGAAATACTTTTACATCGTTGCACCACAATTCATTTTCAGTTTTAAAATGACACCCGTCAAGAAAGATTTGGCCAAGAAAGATTTGGCCAAGAAAGATTTGGCCAAGAAATTGTCCATTTCTTCCTCCTCACACAGCGTCCCCAGTGCTGGAATCCTTACAATGCCACAATGACTACGAGTCCCGTGTTCTTTGCAAATGGAGGAAACAGAGAAACAAGACTCTGCAGCTCTGGTTTGCGACGGAAAACGGCAGGTAAATGAACCAGTCAGCAGAATGTGTACGTTTGGACACTGCAGTCAAACAGCCTTGTCTTCGTTGTCTTTTCAGGGAGTTGTGTTTGCCGTACGATGCTGCAGATGCGGCCGAGGAACGAAATGATCACTGTATTTTTGAAACGGAGGTGTTAGCCATTGGCATCAAACACACGGTCTTCTTCAACACGGAGACACGAGGCCTCTGCGCCGCTTCGCGGCAAACTTCTCTGGATCTCCGACAGCACTGTGAGTTTAACTTTTCATCCTCTGTGTGTGTGAATAAATGACGCTCAGTGGTGCTCTCCGTCTTTGTGTTGCACAGTGAAAGCGCTTCCGCCTGTGGATCTGTCCACGCACGACGCAGGAGACGGAGCTCGACGGCTCTGCTGGAGGAGTCCTTACCCGACCTCCTCCTCCCTGAACAGAAACCTCACATTCCAGCTCGGCTACAAGACGCAGGGACAGGACAGCTGGACTGTGAGCACCAAACATGCAAAACACACGACTCGGCTTTCCTTCTCCTCCAAAAAACATATTATGTATATATTGACAGGAAGAGTTAACATCTAACAACCAATAATGGACATTTTTCTTCTCCACATTACTGCAGTTCAAACACATTCTTGAATTAGATTCAGCAACGACAAAGAAACTCGTCCCTTTGTACCCATAAACCATTTTAGATTTCCGCTCACAGGAAAACTTGCACAGACTTAAAACCCATGGGACACGTTGGTATTTGAATCTATATGCAAAACTGATATGCCACTTTAGTCTGTGTGATGCTTACAAGTTTTTATATACCGATTGAATGCCATGCTGACATTTATATTTCACACCGAGAACAAAAGTTCTAACACGTATTTTTCCATGAACTTGTGAAATCAGGACATAATATTAGATCTATTTCCACATATTTTCAACCTGAATGAAATCTTGCATCAGATTGGAGTCGCAGCACATCTCCTGTCACATTCTGCAGACTCAGGACGTTACAGACACCAGTGTGAAGCTGGAGAGGAGCTTGTTGCTTCCAGGCCGCAGGTATGAAGCCCGGGTGAGGGCTCGAGCCAGTGTGGGCCAGTGGAGCGTCTGGAGCCCCGCGGCGACCTGGCACACCGAACAAGGTACATTAAAAGACACCAGTTTACCGTCTTATCTCCATTCTTTACATTTTCTCGTCCTTTGTCCATTCTGGAGGGAGTCTGATAAGTGTCAGCTCCTGGTATTTATCTCCCCTTCGCCTTTGTTCCTAGATGTTGGGCAGATTCCCACTCTGCATTGTGTCCTGCATGGGGAGAAGGAGGTGATGTGCAGCTGGGAGGTGAGAGGAGAGCAGGATCATTTCATTACCTACCACCTGGACTGTCAAGGCAAACAGACTGCCCCGTAAGTTGAGCATGACGCCGGTGATACCACCTGGCTGCAACCGAATAATGCATCCGCCCAGGTGTGACGCAATCTTGTGTTATCCTGAAAAGATGCTGCAAGAACCTGATGGTCAGTTCCGAGCTCGGCGGGGCGATGCTGAGGTACAGCTGCTTGCTGACCGACTCTGAAAATCAGCTGCTGAGCCTCAGACCGATGCGCAGCGCCAAGACCTTCAAGGCCCACGAACACAGTAAGCAGACAAAATGTAAAATTATGCGGCGGGGGTGAATATTTGCTCAGAGCGTGACTGAGGAGAGAAGAGAGTGGGCCAAATTAAAAACACACAATGGGGCGATAAAACGGCGGGAGGCTGTGCACATAGTTGAACACTAAATAAATGTGATTAAATACCAGTTGGGCTCTGCACTACCCTCTGTGTGGGAAACAGTACACACCAAATAAACCTGATCTGGTTGGATGGATCGAAGAATCACTTCCAGGGTTTCCATACGTCTGACTTCTCTGTCCGGTGAATCCCACCGCAGCTCCATCGGATCGAGAGTCAGCGGACCCAGTCTCAGGGTTTCACTGCTTTGAATTTATTGGACCACCTTTCGTAGACACCGATCACTCAAGACAGGAAACATCCCACAAGAAAAAGATGTAGAATAGAAGCATACTTCAGTGATACCTTGGGGAAATTTGCTCCCTGAATTTAACCCATTTTCCTCTTCCGAGTTAACCTCAACAACTTGAGCTGGGGAGTTCAAGACATTTGCTCACAGACCCACAGCGGGAATCTATCACCAGTGGAATTCGAACCTGCGACCCTCCAGATAAAAGCTCGCTTCTCTAACATCTAGGTCACTGCTGCCCTAAAAAGCTGCAGATTCTCTGACAGTCATCTGGCATCGTAACATGTTTCTCACCAGACTCTCTTTGTGCCAAATATATATCCCACCTACGAACTACTCTAAAGTAAAAGTCCTGATTCTCTGAATGTAAAGGTCACCATAGTTTGGGCCTTTTCGTTCAGACATTACCTGTTGCTGAATACTGAACCCTACTGGCAACAAGAAGTCATTACAATGATAAGGCTGAAGAGGCAGAAATCCTGTTTTTAACTGATGTTAAAAACAAAATACTGATTTTCATAAATCATAGCAGCAGAATATCTGTGGATTTTTATCATTGAGAAGTCTGGACAATCAATCTATATTTTAACTGATGAGAATTGAAACACCTTCCGAATCTTGAGAAACTCCAGTTGCCTTTTCAGGATATTGCAGCAGATATTACAAATTTGACAAACTCCAACTCGAACGGGATGTTTTAAAATGTAAAATATGTTTACTCTATATTTATAGTCAAATGATGGGATGTAATCTTTCTATTTCTTAAGAGAAAAAAAACCCCAGCAGACCACAGTTTACTATCCATTTACCAAACTATGTCCTTGTTGCACAGTCCGTCCCAAACCTCCACAGTACGTCAAGATTCGAGAGAAAGAAAATAACTGGATCGTGGAATGGACGAAACCGAGCACAGCTTCAGAACTCAACCTGGCTTATCAGGCGTGTTACTACAGAAAACATGAGCAGGTGAGGAACTTGTTTCATCAGTGTATAAACCAAAATAACAAAATCAATTTATTTTTTTTAAAGTTTTGTTTTGATGTTACGGCGATGTGTTTCTCCTCATTAGGGATCTCCTGTGCTGCTGAACATTTCAGAGGGGTCCACATCACTGACCATCCTGGGAACAGCTCTCGTTCCGTCTCAGGAGTACAAGGTCATGGTCAGATCGTTGATCGACCCCGGAACCGCTTCCTCCTACAGAGGAATCCCCTCAGAGTGGACTGAGCCTGTGGACTGGACCTCGAGTGAAGGTGGTGTTACAGTAAAGTGCAGGCAGCGCCACCATACAGGAGTTATATAAACACTGATGGTCAACATCATGACTATCGGCAGTAAAAGCACAAATACCTTGACTTTGTACTACTTTTACTATAATGTTGGCAGCAATTAGAGAAAAATAAAAGACTAGTGAATCAGCACAAAGAATATAGCTCCAGTGGAGTTACAGTATCATGCATGTGATATTCCCATATTTATATAGATCCTGGTGAATTCTTTCTCTGTTATCACCCTCGACTGAATATTAACTCTGTCATGCACTTTATTGGGGTTAAAAACAGACATGGGAAGTGTATCCATTGTTCACTTCTACTGTAACAGTATTAGAAGCAAATATCAGCAGAGATTTTCTTGCTCACTCTGTTTTGTTTTTTTACCTCCTGACAGAAAGCTGGTCTTACAACATCATCATCCAAGTCCTCTACAGTCAGCTTTTGGTTATCGTTTGCTTCACTCTGTGCTGCCTCATTCCAGCTTGCCAAAGGTACTCGCATTGTTTTATATGTTAGCCTGAACACTGCCTGAAAACTCTACCAAGGCATTTTTAATGTTTTCATCTGGATTTTTATAATTGTCACAGTAATTTCTCTCTCTCTCTCTCTTCTTTTTTTTTTTAACAAACTAGAAAGTTACTTTTGTGGGTGGACTCTCTTCCCTCTCCAAGAAAAAGCAAAATCATCTGTGAGATTAAGGTGACTTTTCTTATAACTGTCCAAATCTTTCTCGATCTTAATGTTTTGCGACGGCTTCTTGTAATGCGTCTTTAACGTTGTCACACCGTTTTATGATCCAGTCTGCCACCAGCAGGACCCTGATTCAGAGCGGCGAGAACCCCTCCATAAGCAAGGTGCTACGCCTGGACAGTCTGTCTGCAGGGTAATATGCTTCACCAGAAAATAACAACATGTAATCCAAGATCAACTCCAGCTCCAATCGTGATAAGAACATAATGCAGTAATACGTCAGGACAAACTCACCCACCACCAGCCGACACTCCCTGCCAAACGAACATAAAATGACAAGGTGATGCATAACAGGAACAATTACCCTCACTCTCACTCCACCTGCAGCTCCTGCGATGTTTTACTGTGGCCCACCAAGGACGGCGACAATACGGGTCAGGACGAGGGCTGCCGGAAATGTAATAACCAGCCCTCCTCTGCTGTGGAGGTTAACGGCCCCGACACGTCTACTATAAGCTTCAGCGGCCCATACATCTTCTTTGAGGTCAGCAACTAACCATTTGTCATGTATCCAGACAGAGAATACCTCCGGCGGTTTAAATCACACAAAAAAAAGGCCAATTAATTAATAATTGTTCAATATCCCTAATTTCATCTATTGTTTTTTCAACACCGCTGAAACTCACAAAAGTAAGTGTGGGGATGAGTGACAATGAAATGTTTGACGCCTCATTGCTGAGTTATGTGACAACATGAGTGCAGGAAAATGACATATCGGGGCTTTTCAGAGATGATGTGCCTAACGAGTTCGAAAAAAAGGAAGTCACCATCCTCGGACAAGAAAAAGGAAATTGTTCAGCAAAATAAACCACTGCATGTCATTTTCACACTTTAGCCGACATTCAGTCTTAGACAGCACGCAATGTTATTTTGATATGTTAGACACATAATGAGAAATTGTTTTGCTGTATTGTCAGACTGGGTTCCAGCAACAATGAATACGCTAAGTTAATTTTCTATTAATTCAAAAGGTGACTACACACATCTATACATTACAGAGTACATGTGGGAGCTAAAATCCTACTTGTACTATCAACATCATGTCATTTTCTATTAAGTTATATTACCACATATAACTTATATGAAGTATTACCATGATTTAAATCAATATTCAAACCATTTGATCTACATTTCTGTAAGATTATTATTTTCAGAAAAAAATATCACCTAATATCTAAATAGTTTATATTTGTTTACCATTGTGTAGTTTTTTGTTTTGTCTGAGAAATGTGCTTTAAACATAGTTTATAAAGGTTAAAGTAATCAAAGTTGTTTGCTCTCCCAGTCTCCAGATCAGGTTTTGAGGTCAATGGAGGTCAAGCGTGAAGACAAAGACACGTCACGCCCTCCCCCGGTGAACTTCAGCCTGTATGGAGAAGGTTACGTGTGGCTCCCACAACGCATCGCCTCCGTGTCCACTCAGGATCTCACAACCCACAGCCATGACAGAACGAACCCATTCTCGCTCCCCGGCGACGCGGACGACCAGCCGGGTCCTGCCTCCACGCTTCACTCAGCCGCTCAGTCTGACCTCAGTGAGCCCATCGGCGAGGACCGACCCCCACAATGCACCCCGGGACCATTCATGCCTTGGCCCCAGGGTGGCACCGTCCAGCCCTCTGGGTACTGCCATCTCCCCACAGCTTTCATGGCACCAGCAGAGTAAGCGAAAGGATGCAAAAAGGACATCTCAGGGTTTTGTAGCATATATAACTATAAGGTTTTCATACATTTTGAACTTATCTCTCCTTTATGACTTTCACAGTTCAACATGAAAGCATTTGTAAGAGTCTTAAAGCTTATCAATGCCAACAACTGACCCAAATCAGCTGGCCCTCCAGTGTCTGACCATTGGAGGGCAATAGTGAGCCGGCCTGTGGAGGCGGTGCAAGCACATGAGGGATGGTCCAAATCCTCTCTGTTTAAACTGTTTGAGTCAGGATAGCAGCTGCGCTGGAAGTTCAGAGAGAAGCTTCAAAGTGTTTCACTGTTAGTGAGCTGGCGTTTGAGGAGATGCTTCAATGAAATGTACATGTTCATCTTTTCCTCTTCAGCATTACACACAGGATGTGAATTTACACCCAAGACTCTTCAGAAATATGTTGAAATCTGCTGCTTCTCTGGAACTTCCTAAAAAGGCCTGCCTTCGTCACAGCTGACTTAGAATGCGAACTTCCCTTCATGGGAAAAAGAAAGACAAGTTTATTGGCAGATACTGCATTTGTGTATAACATACGTGTTTTTACAAAAGTGTGTGAGCTAGGACGCACTGTCGATACCATAGCTTAGGTGTTGCAGAATGTATAGTGTCTATCCTGTTATTTGCTGATACTGTAACATTAAGTACAAACTGCTGGTGCAGTGCAAGTTTTACTTAAAGGGGACATATCATGCTAAATCCACTTTTTAGCCCTTAAATGCATTTTGTTGTATATCTAGAGTGTTTAGAAGTACAGAGAAGTTCAAAGTAGTCTCTTCAGGTGCTCCGTTAATATCTTTATATTCTGTTTTGGTCATATTTTGCGATCGGTTTCGATTTTTCTATTCTATATTACGTTTTTTGAACAATGACGTCACAGTATTCGCAGCGGAACTGCCAAATTAGGACATCGACACTTCGAGCAATCCGCCATTTTTGTTTCTCGCTGCGATTTTGTAGTCCAACCAAAGTTACGAGAGGATAAGTCGAAATGTTCGGTTGTTGGATGTCGTAACCCACAAGCTTCGTTACACCGTCTCCCAGCATCAGAACCTTTTCGAAGTGCCAGGTTGAGTTTTATTTTTCACAGAAATGTACCCACATCTGTGGGTAAGGTCATTTTTGTGTGCGCGAATCACTTCAAGAATGACTGCTTCAGCAACCTCCGCCAGTATAAAGAAGGATTTGCCGAAAGACTTGGTCTGATTGAGCGGTCAGTTCCTTCTATCTATGGAGACGACGAACAGAGCACTTCGGTAAGCTGTATATAACGCTAAAAAGTGTGATGATAAGACGTCCCTGTCATTGTTTTGTTAGCATTAGCAGTTGCACCGTCTTCATATGTTAGCGCTGTGTGCTCGTTTTAGATTATAATGTAACTTCTGTGTTAAATAGTCGTTGTAATACAGGCAGTATTGTAGTAGTGGGCATGGATGGAGACGTTAGTGTAAATATAGTAACACACCATTGCGTTACATCCATATGAAGACGTTGTTCTGCAGGTGCATCATCGTCATTTTCATCTCGCTCCGCCGGGTCCGACTCTGGCTCCAACATGTATGGCTGGATGGACAAATCTTCCGTTGTTGACATTTTGTAAATAATGTGTGAATATAAAGTTTCTGCGCCGCTAGATAATTGTATCTGTTCTATCAAACTACAAAGATGGCCGAACAGGGTGAAGTTGAACCGAGTGTGACCTCTGCAACCTGGAGAGGAGGGGTATGAAGTGTCTCATTTGCATTTGAAGAGACCGCCCCAAAACGAGTTGCTCTCAGAAGCACATCAGAAAAGGGGTAGAAAAGGGGCCTGTGGAGCTATAATAATGAGGAATTCAGACCCAAGCATTGCAGTTCCGCTTTATATAGACCACAACTGTATGATTTATATGTAAAAAGGAAGGATTTAAAAGCATGATATGTCTCCTTTAACTTCTGAAGCCAATGGGAAGATTTTAAAGCCATCAGTGTAACTAAAAAGTACAGTTATTGCAATATGTCTGCTTTGTCTGTCTGAGAAATATTAATATGTGCATTGATTTTACTGTAATAAACACATTGGGTGTGGTGAGCAGTATGAATGGTCATCCTTAGAAAATAGAAAAAACCCAACCAAAAAACGTTCTGTTGTATATCAGCTTAAAAACAGTAGCAAATACAAATAAATCATGAATTTTGTACATGGTCAGAACATGGCGTACATGGGAGTACAGCTGGTCTCTGGATAAACCTGACAGAGATTATTTGATCTAAAAAAAGAAAAAAAAAAGAAAATATAGGTCCTGATTATTAATAATGTATGGAGTCATAACAAATCAAGGTGGACACTCAAACATCTATGAACGAAGATAGACAGAGATTGTTTGGTTTTCACACAGCCTGTCAGGGCCATCTGGTGGCAACACATGGCAGTGCACTTTATATAAAGTTGACACAGCACACACATTCAGTTCTACATTCTCTGATAGGAAACCATATTTCTGTGTGAAAATGAGTCAGGTATTGATTACAATTTAGCTCAACTTGGACTGAATGTTTAAAAAAAAGTTCCAATACAGATCAAGAAGCTGTGCTTCATGCTTAAACCCATACATCCTGCATGACCAAAATTCACCATTGAGCCTCTGAACCTGCTTCCAAGTGCTAAATCTACCCGCTTTGGGATTAAGTGATGAGTATTCTGAACAACTCCATTTCACTCTAATCAAAACTGGGTTTTTTTTGCAATGAGGCATCAGTGCCAACCACAATAACAACATGCTGCTCGTGGTCTAAAACAAATCAGACACTAAAAGACAACATGAGTTTTAGAAACATGAGGTCTTCAGTACTCTCCAGTGTACTTAAACTACCTGAACGCTTAATAAGTTACAGATGTCAATAACAGGTGTCCATCTTTACATTGCAGGTTGGATCAATTGCGTAGTTGCAAGTTTTCCCCACATGCACCAACTTAATTTTGATAACAATGGCAACTGCATATATTAGAGACGACATAACGTATGAAGTCTGAATCTTAAGCTGATGACTACTAAAGTGTGAAACAGACTCATTCTGAGCTGATGTCTTGTTTCTTTCCCTCCATTTCAGAAGACATGACCTTGAATTGAACTCGTTCGAAAAAATAAATCCTACGCCCTAAAAACCGTCCTCTCCCGACCTCCCAGTGTTTTTCTCACCTCGACGTTTATCGATTTACATTACCCAGGTTTGCTTTTGTCCCCATTGGAAAGACGTGTTCCAATTATGCAACAGATTTCCCCACAAGACTACAAATACCCAGACGACACACAAGGGCACAAACTGCCTTGTTTATTTTCTCCATTTATCTTCACATCTGTTTAGCGTGAGGAGGCTTCGTCTGGTTTTTTTGTTTGTTTTTTTGAAGCATGTGCGAGTGTTTAAAACACACTATTTGTGTTTGGCGTGCTGCAATGCGCGACGCCGCGACACAACCGCAAACCGTGGCACATGCATAATCGAGAAGATAGTGTGCTTGGGAGATTAGTGTATTACTCGGTCTTGTCTCTGCAGCAAGAACACAATGCTGGAATTCAAGGCACGCCGATATCAACTTCCTGTGTTTTCAACCCATCGCTAGGTACGACTTCCTGATGAGATTAAGGGGCAGTTTGACATCCAGAGACTGAGTCACAATGCCCCCAATAGTGGTGAATTGCACAGATGTTTGCCCTTGGCTGTGTGAGTGAAAGACAATGAGTGAGTCATAAGATGCAAGTTTTCCATCCCCTCAGTTAAAATGTAAAGAGGAAGAGATGAAACCAGAAGTTTGTTGTTTTGGACCGGAGTTCGTATCGGTGACAAAGTAGCTGAGCGCGGTCGTCTGTGTACAGCGTGTCCTCGTCCTGTGTCGTACATAAAAACAGGAAAATAAAAGGCCTGGAAGGTGTAGCGAGTGCGTGGCGTCACACGGATGCTTGTGTAACCTCCTGTTCAAAGGCCTCTGGTTTCCTCACCACTGGACATTGGGGGGAATCCAGGCCACAGAAACAAAGACTATTTACGACAAAGTTATGTCTTCTGATGCAGCCTGGACAGACGGTGTGTAAAAGGAATTGTTCCTCAGGTTTTAGCACTTTTTTTTTTTTTTCAACATTTATAAGACCTGGAGGAAAGCTGTTTCTTCATCTGATGAGACAAAAAAGGAAGAAATAAAAAGGTCAAACAGGATTGGAGCTTGTATGGAAACTCATTCCCAGAGGTAAACTTTATGTCCGACCACTCAGTCTCACACAATCCAACTTTAATCACTAAATCCCCTTGCGTATGATAATTGCCAAGAAATTTGCAATAACCACAACCAAAACTCCACTCTACAAAACGCTGGCCAGTCTTTGGTATAAATAAACACATATAGGGGTGATTAAGATTAGAGTAAAATTTGATTTCAGGTCTGATAAGATACAATCCCCTCCAATTTAACTGAATAATGACAATAAGTGAGCTGTTCGGACTTTTGTTCAGTTGATCTACATTTGAATCGGAGCATCATGGGTCATTATATAGTTCCGGTGGCTGTTTGCTGGTTAGGTAACCATGTTGTTGCAGCCCAACAAGCCGTGTCGTCCTTTAAGGTCAGTCGGTCAGCTGTGAACTGTCCTGTGTCTTAAGTCACAGTCATCGGTCTCTCAGAAACACCCCCGCCACTGCCTCGCTGCCTGTGGGTGTATTAAAGTGACTGTGTGTGTGTGTGTGTGTGTGTGTGTGTGTGTGTGTGTGTGTGTGTGTGTGTGTGTGTGTGTGTGTGTGTGTGTGTGTGTGTGTGTGTGTGTGTGTGTGTGTGTGTGTGTGTGTGTGTGTGTGTGTGTGTGTTTGTCACAATCAACAGGCCTGCATGCACATCTCCTCCCGGGTTTTGTTTGAAGTCTGCAGGGGGTGGGAAGCTGCACCCGCGAAAAGACAAGCATCCCACTCCGATGCTGAATTTAGAGAAGACCTGTTGTTTAAAAGTAGTACGCCGGTGTGAGGCTGCCCGTTGAGCAGCTGGAAGTAATGAATGAAGAACCGAACACTCACTGACTCCAGGGCCTCACATGCAGGGAGGTAATAAGAGGAAAGCTCTTTTCGAAGCATTACACGTGAGATCCAGTCGGGTGACTCATGCATATTGTGTCAAGAATAAAACCACCTTTATTACATGTAATCACAATAAATCTCAACGCATTTGCATTAATAATGAGTCAAAGTCATCCCTCACATGAAGAACCTCTTGGCCTGACTATTCACAAACACCGCTATGTACCTGGCTGCTGAGTTAAAGGGGAGTTTCTGCAGCAAAGAGTCAAGTGGGTCCTTGTGAAAAACCAACCACAAAGACAGTAGGTTGCCAGAGTTCACCAGCAGTGCATCAACCCTCCACATTCCCTGTGCTCCTCAATCTGTCAGGTCGAACGCAGCAAACACTCAGCGATTAGGTAAAACTGACAGAGTGGGAATTTAGTGAGACTATGTGATGAATGTGCACTGTATTAAAACACATGCAATTGTGTTGTTATAAGAGAGGATTCTTAAGGGTTAAGACCAAAAAAACACCCAGCATGTGGCTAAACGTCATTCCAAGACAGAAAAAAATAATAATAAATGATTTAAAAATATATAGAATGTGCATGCTTAGATCACAAAATGAGACATGTCAATCCTTTGTCCACTGCTTTAGACAAATACAATAACTGTGCGGGATTCGTCCATACAAACAGGTGGCTTCTCTGTTGGCCAACAAAAATACCTGAACACAGGCGTATCTCATGAAAAGGTTCATCCTTTCAAAACTGAAACAAGTACTTGAAATGTGCTATTTTCTGTGTGATGGAAGTTCCTTCAAAATAAATTGTGGTCAGAAATAGCCTTTCCCCTTGTATTCTCTGTGTTTTGAGATGCAAATCTACAAACTGGGTAAATGTGATCAGGTGACGCCAACACGTTAGTAAATCCATACGTAGCAAAACAGCCAGATGAGCTTCAGCCTCATTCTCACCCGTCAAACCTTCGTCGTTGTCCCTCATGTCTGACGGCAACATCAGATGATTCACGGAGTTCATGCACGAGTTTTGACTTCTTCAGCTGCTGTATAAACGGTGCACATAAATATGTATTTTTCCTCCCTTCATTTGAACCCAAATATCTGTATTTTTTAACCCTTAAATTTCTTAAAATGGACTTGTTACTTCTTTAAACTCTCCAATTATGATTCTGAAAGGATAAAACCAGACGGCTGCAAGTTACCAACAATCAAGGTGCTCAACTTAAACTTTATGTGGGATTGGGTTTGTTTTTCAAATACAGGCTCAAAGGTTGTGGTTATGATTAAAAGATATTTAATTAAATATAGTCTGTTTCATGATGTTCTCATACTTCTATATACAAAATCAAAGGAAAAAGAAATCTGGTTGTTGTTTCTGGATTATTATGCCATCCTTTTATTGGAACGCCACAGTCAAGATCAACTTGAATTCGACACCAATGATCTAGTTTGTTCAATAGTTGTGATTGTTTTTACAACAATTGAAGTTTTTAAAAGATATTCCAATTTTTTTTTTCGATGCACCTGTATATTATACATGTTGTCGAATTTACATTGTTGGGTGTTGGCATTTGTTAAAAAGACAAATTGGTCAAAAAGAAGAAAAAAAAAAAAAAGCAATAAAAACACAAACCAAAGTCGATTTAAGCACATAAGCTTCTTATACCCATATGAAAATAGCATTATGTGGCAATGTTATCACAAAACGTCTCCTTTTCCATCACATCTCGTCGTGAAACAAACAAAATTAAGTAACAGTTGTGAATCGACATAAAGAACATAAAAAACTTTTTTAAAAAAACAAGCCATGTTTTTCAATAACTTAAGATGTTTGGCAGGTTATGAATTATTCAAGACAAACTAGCGTCGGCAGAATGTTGTAACTTGATACTATTGGAGACAGAAAGAACACAAAAAACACTTTTTTGCACTCGTTTTGACAAATTTAAATTTCCAGTCAATTAAATCTAAATAAATGTGCTGTAGTTTAGTGAAACATACAGTTGGGGGCTTTTATATTAAAAAAAGCTTGTGAGTGTAAAAAGAATTAGTTTGTTTTTTGGTTTTTTTTTTTACCAAAGTCTGATTGGCGGAAGAGACTCTATCCCTCTATCAAAGAAAAACACAAACAAATATGTTATCAAGACACATGACATGTGTGGGCGTGGCACAAAACCCTCACAGACACACTTACAAAACAAACACACACACATGCACACACACACACACACACTTCTGACATACAGGCTGAACACCGCGTGATACCAGGAGGTAAAAGAAGGTTTTGATCTTTTGAAAAACACACGTTAAACCACCCAGTCGGTGCATCTGTTCGTGCTTCCTGGATCTCAGCAACATCTTGTTTGCAGTGTTTGTACAGAGAGTTAATCCACAGTAACAGTCGAGATAAATAAATAAGAAACATAGCACACAGTCTTTTTTTTTTTTTTTTTTTTTGGGATACCTGCCATGAGATTTAAAGTAGAAAATCCTTTTAAAAAAGAAAAAAAAAAAAAGAAAAAAGAAATTATGCTTTTGTATGTAATTCCAGTGTTTGCAATGAGTTAAATATAATTAAATATGGTTAAGAAAAACCATTGTTTTAATGAACTGATAAATGATATCAAATACAAATCCCCCTGTCGTTGCAGTCCATGGATGATTGTCTAGAATATTATCCAATTTGTGTTAATCTTTAATTTTTTTTTCCCCCACCAAAGGTTCTTCCTCATCCGATCTGACTGTGGTTGTCACAGATTCAGCAAACTACAAACTCATAAAGTCTTGCTTTTCTCCAACGTTTAAGTGCAGTTTCGCTCTGCTGATATCAAAATAAAAGGTTCCAATTTGAGTTTTGAAATTGCACGGTCCTCCACAGTCCTACAGCGGTGCAGCTTCAGTCCTCCGGCGCTGCGCACTCTGGCACAGTCGGTCAGTCTCCGGGCGCAACTTCTCTCTTTATACCATCATCCGTCGTAGAGGCAAGCGTTCTCGTGAAAAAAAATAAAGGTCCGCCTTGAATTCATATTCCTTTGTCTTTTCTCTTCCTCCTCCCTTACTCCATCCTTACTCCATCCAGGTGTAGTTACAGGTTCACCAGACAGTCATTAGTAGTGTTACTGAGGAGATCTCGCAGGACGAGCAGGTTACTGACAAATGAATAAATACTTATAGGAAGAGAATCGCTGGGCCGCACCTCTGGATAATCCCCACAATGCACCATGTTCACTTTGTGTCCTTGAGGGAGGAAATAAAGAGACTTAATACATGAAACTGCATAAAAACAGAGACATCGCAAAGAAACTTTCCCATAATTCAGTTCAAAACTTATTGTAAGCCTGGTTTATTTTTAGATTACATGCTAGGAAATCAACATTACATATATATAATTACAATATGATCAGTAGTAGTCAGTATTGACTCAATAATCACATGTCATAACAATCACAGTGAAGAGATCGGGTGTCAAACAGAAGGCTCGTGGGCCAAAACCAAGCAAGAGGCTCAGATCCAGACGCCAAACCATGCAATCAAATTTCAAAAAAAAAATAAAATAATGTTTTTTTGTTCTTTTTTACAGTTTTCTTAAGAGTATCAGACAAAACCCAAGACTGAGACTCAAAGCCATGCTGTCAGGGCGAGTTTCTTAAAAA
Organism: Lipophrys pholis; assembly: GCF_963383615.2. Lineage (NCBI taxonomy): Eukaryota > Metazoa > Chordata > Actinopteri > Blenniiformes > Blenniidae > Lipophrys > Lipophrys pholis. Next base: position 5,343,393 of record NC_137647.1, read on the forward strand.
AATATGCATGCAAAAGGATGCAAGATGCAACAGTTAAAGGTGTTTGTTTTTTTGCTGTTGTTTTTTTTGGACACTTTTACACCAGAAAGTATCATTAAAATGGACTTTCTGTTGAGATTGTAGTAACTTTTGGTGCTAATTGCAAAACATTTAGCAAAAACATAACCCTTTTTCAAAACGATTTACTCAACAACCCTGACTTAAATACATTTAAGTCTATCTGTTTTGAATCAACAGTTACCTTTTGTTTTTTTAATGTACCTGTATGTGGATTGAACGTTCACTTCAACGCTGTAACGCCATATAAACTCACCTGGGTTTCTTCGTCGCTCTACATGAGCATCGCTCTCATTGCTGCCTTGCTGATCCGTTTGCGGTGCTTCCTCATCCTCCGCCGCGTTTGTTTCGGACGAGCTGGAGGTTTGGGGCCCGCTGGAGCCGACGGCTGACGCGGCGTGCTTTTTGTTGATGTTGTTGTTTCTGGAACGTTTTCATCAACACAGTTTTAACATGTCGTGGAAATGTAGAAATCAATGAGTTTTACCTCGAGGTATTTCTGCATTACCTGGTCTCTGTGTCGTCGTTCGATGATGATGTTTGCCATGCAGGTGATGTTGGCTCTCTACCTCCTCCTCCCTCTGCCTCTCCTCCTCCTCTCGTTTCATCTGCTCCTGTCTCAGCAGCTCCTTCTCTTGGTCCAGCCTCTTGTGAAGAAGTAGAAGCTCTTTTTTTTCCTCCTCCAGTTTCGCCTCCTCGATCTGTAATATCCTCTCCTCCGGAGTCTCGTTCTCTCTCCGCCTCGCCTGCCCCGGAGGATCCGGGTTTGGCTCCTTCGTGGGTCTGAACCTGGCGCCGAGCTTCTCGGTAGGACCGAACTGGACAGGAGGATTTGGCGTGACGTGCTGAGAGACGCCACTCGTATGTGATATGTGTGTCTGTGCGTCTTCATTTCTCCCGTGAACTTCACCTCCGGTGCTGTTGAGCAGTGACCCAGCAGCATCGTCCACCGACTTTACCCCAGTTCCAACATGATCCACTGAGGAAACTTCTTTCCTCTCCACATTGTCCCGTCCCTCAGTTGTCCCTGGAGAACTGGTGGAGTTGTGAGCCCAGTGTGGAGCGAAGAGCCCAGCGTCTTCGGACAGAGACGTGCCGTCCTCAGTGAGACTGTAACCCTCTTCCAGCTGGGTGAAGGTGTCTCCTCTGGGGCTCCAGTGCTGCTCCAGGAGGTCTTCCAGGTGGATCCTCTGGTTGTGCTTCAGCTCATCCCACTGATGGAGCTCGTCTTTGGAGTGCACTTTGACCTTGATGGTGATATAAAACAACATGCACTTCAGCTTGGTCCGGAAATAAAAATCACACAAACAAGGTAGATAGGTAAAGATTACTACATGTTTTTTGATCTACCCCATCTGTACTGTGAAAATAATCTGCAAAGAAAATAGTGAACAATCATTAAAGACTTTAAATAAAAGCTGATATGGCTTTTTTTTAAAGAATTGTCCTGACAGTGAATGACGACCAGTACCAAGCCAGCAATACCACTCTAGATAACGGTGATAAATGTTAGTGATTACAACTTTTATTTTCTATACAAAAAAATAGTTTTACTGATGAAAATCACAACTTTGATGTCATTTCTCATCTTTGCTGGGCAAGAGATTTGAATAAGATGGATGCTACAAATACAGTCTACAAGAACTCGAATAAAAGTTTGTGTCATTTAATTTTTTCAAATAATTAAATGACAGAGTAGGGGTCTGCAACCTGTGGCTCTTTAGGCCCTCTGTAGCAGCACCTTGAAGCTTTCATTAAATTGTGTGCAAATAAATATTTACAAACATTTTCAAAAGGACTCTTAACTGTAGACTAAAATAAGGCTTTAAAAAATACCTAAAACGGGGAGAATTAGCTAAAACCACAAGAAATCGAAAACTGCTAAAAACATTTAGAAAGAAAAAACAAAACTACAAAGCATGATGACTAATAAAGAGCCAAAAAGCTCAAATGTCAAAACATTTTGAAAAAAGGCTGAAAAAATTGTGATTGAAATTTCAAAAATGCAACATCAGACAAATTTTTAAGGTAAATGTGTTTTGCGAGTCCAATTAAATTTGATTTGGTGAAAAGTGAGAAAAAGAGCTCTTTTGGTCATAAAGGCTGCAGACACCGATCCTTTAGTTGCTATTTCTTGTGCTACTGTTGTTATACTGCCTTTGCATTGTGCATTGTTTTATTTAACCGCTGATCTTCAGACCGCTGCCATTTAAACACACTGTGAGAGTTTGTTTTCAGTGTCACCACAAACAAAGCAATGCTAGATTTTTCACTTTCGGTCACAGTTTTCATCCAGACTAAAAACGCAGCGCTAATAGTTAAAGTAGGCGCATGCTGCGCAGCACTGAGGGAGGTTCAAGTCTGCGAAACGTCCTTTCACCTGCCCCTGTGAATGTCCTTGGCTGTGCGTCTGGTTCCGATGCAGGTGGTTGTGTTGTCTGCGAGAGGACTTTTTCTTCGGCGCCGGAGCTCGAGGAGCAGGCTGACATCTGCACTCCACGTGATCCACCACCGACACCACCGCTTTGGCATAGGTGGGCCTTTTGCTGATGTACTCGATCTTCATGACCTGCAGGGAGGTGGAGAGCACGGCGAGGGTCACGACGAGCCAATGGAAGACGCGAGCGACGCGTATGTGACAGCGTGTACACCGTCGTTCACCTGCAAGTATCTCGTGTGCGTGACCACCGGGACACACTGCAAACTTTTGGTGTTGCAGCAGCCGGAGCAGCGCTGCACCTCGACGCACGGCGGCCACAGTAAGAAGTTGGCGTTGCTGCGATCCAGCATGGCCCTGGTGACCTCCACCACCTCCGTGCGAACTTTACACAGAGCCTGCTGGGCTGGCTGGGCATCTGAAGGATGACATGTGACCAACGATATGTATTAATGGAAGAACCAGCATGAGAACGATGTATTCAGGGTGCCACACGCTTCTAAAGACGAATGCTTTCACTTCCAGAGGCCAAAACTGTCCAAAACCAAAATTCAATCAGTGTAAAAATGAGGGAGAAAGAGATATTACCTGCAGTTTTTTGATAAAAGTATTGAATTCTTTTATCTGTCTGTGGGTGGACTTACTGTTTTAGTCAAATTAGCATCACACTAATGCAAAAGATAAAGCGTTAACAACCAGCTAAGCTATTGCAGTCAAGGTGAGACCATTAATACTGATAAATCTGAAGCTATTCCTTGTGAGAAGGGTGAGTTAAGGTTGAATTTTTAAAAGGATTTGTAATAAAGTACATTAAATGTGGAAGGGATTTTGCACTTCCTCATACTTTTGGACACTAAAAAAAAAAACCCACTTGTCTGTGTTTATAGGTTTGGAGGCACCACCTGAACCAGCCTTAAGCCAAGACATCTCATCTCATCTACACCTGTTTGCACAATTATCTAAGTGACAGGAAAACACAAGTTTCTCTTTCAAATAAGGACATATACTTGCACTTCTTGGATTAAGTGTATGAATTTTGTATTGCACATGCACATGAAGTATTCAACTCTTATTCACACCAGTAAAAGTTTACTCTCCAGTCTCCTTTTTTTTTTAACAATTGGCGAATAAGGACATGCACAAGTTGTTCAGTATGCTCCACACTAAAATCAATGTTGGGCCATTAGCGCCTCCTAATTGAAGCCCAAAACCAGCAAAGTCACCCTGACTGCAGTAGATGGATGTCTCATAATTCAGACGTCTGCTTTATCATCACGAGCAACAAAAAAAAAAAAAAAAAAAGGTTAATGGGTAGGATTTTACGACGTCACAAAAACCATCCCCGTCACATTAATCAAGTCTCGGGAGAGCTGACCGAACCCCCCCGGTCCTCCGCTAATGAGGATGGAGTGCTTCTGCAAAGATGAAGAAAATCAGGAATTCTGCACGTCGGCACGAAACTGTTGAATTCATTCCTTTTTTAGTTTTTTTTTAAAAGTTCGGATGAACTGCGTGAAGGAAATAACAGGGGTGTCTTGTGATGTATGACAAAGCGTGTGTGTGTGTGTGTGTGTGTGTGTGTGTGTGTGTGTGTGTGTGTGTGTGTGTGTGTGTGTGTGTGTGTGAGTGTGTGTGCACTAACCAAGGCTCCTCGGGAGTCTGTGACCTCCATTGGCTGCAGAAGTCCCCTCTTCCTCATCTGAGACAAAACAATAAACACACACACGTCATCTGACTTATGTGAACACACCGAAAACATAAAGTGTGTGTGTGTGGTGTGTGTGTGTGTGTGTGTGTGTGTGTGTGTGTGTGTGTGTGTGGCATGGAGTTCTGTTTAATGTACTTAAACACTTCCCAGTGCCCTCTGCTCTGCACTTAATGAGATAAAACAGGAGCTCAAGCGCTCGCATGTGGGCGTGTTAAAGTTTGCATGCAGAGGGAGAGATAATGCCACAGAGGGAGGGAGGGAGGGAGGGAGGGAGGGGGATAATTCAGCTTATTTTAGGCAGATTTTACACTTTCATCTTTCATTATAACTCGAAAATGTAATGGTGTAGTGGTTAGCACGGAATTTGTGGTGAATTAGTAACTTGAAATTGCCCGGAGACGTGAGTCAGTGTGTGGCTGCCTGTTTCTCTGTGTCTCCCCGACTCCATGACTATTAAAAGGGTTGAAGTGGAACATGTATGAATGTTTTGAATATTCACAATTTAAGTGTCTTAAATCAACAACAACAAAACAAAAATCTAAAGTGCACAGCATTATCTTCTTCATCACCACAACCTCGACAACTGTACAGCGTCTTCTTCCTATTTATGGAGAATGTTTTGAAATGTACCTTTGGGTAATTAGTGTTGTTTTTTTTAAACAAACTGGTAATGTGTACTGTATTGAATGGAAATCACACAAACTCAACATATAAAGGTAACAGACCATTACCATTCATAGCAGCATTCAGAGTAGTCGGAGTAAGTTTTGTTCTTTACCTACGGAGTCAGTGAGCAGCAGCAGCTGGAGGTCCTCTATCGAGGAGATGGGGCTGTTTCTAACCAGCTCCATCAGGGCTGCAGGCAGAGCGTCCCCCTGAAACACACAAATACATCTGCAGTTACAGAGGAGCGCCCAGGATACAATATTATTCTATATTTGAACACCATGACAAGAGAGCTGGAAAAGATCATGACTCATTTGAGCTTTTTTTTTTTTTTTAAAGCAGAGCAGATTTATAAGAATAACTGTTTGAGGTTTTCCCACTGCAGGAGCACAATAACAGTGTATGAGTTAAATACTAAACAAGCGTGATGTTACCAATTACTAATGCATGACCTTCTGCAGCAGCCTTTCAACAAGTGCTACCTGCAATCATGTCTTCCTCTAAATATTGATTTATAACTTGATGAAAAAACAAAAAAGTGATTTCATATGGAAATATTTTTTTAAATGTCTGATATATTTGCATATTTCTCTACTTTCTACGATCCTATATGTACTGATTTTTTAAAATAACTTTTATCTACATTAAGTGTCACTTTCCCTGCCAGCACAACAGATTTGACCACATTTCAACAGTATCAAAGTGAGAAGCAAGCAGCAGCCCCACTTTGTGATGCTCTGCAATGAGTGTGGGTTTAACCCCCCACACGCCCTTAATGGGTAGAAAGACAGCGATGGGGGGGGATGGGGGGGGGAGGGGGGCGGGGGGGATTGACCAGAGCAGACACACAATGGCCACTAAGAGCAGGGTGAATGACTATTGGCGTTGTGTCTTCTCATCTGCTAACATTTAGGGGTCAAAGGAGCAAGGAAGGAGTCAGGAAGTGGGGGAAGGAGTGATACAGAGAGGATGAGAGGAGGGAGGTGCATTTGGAAGGAAAAAAGAAGAAATAATAGATGGTTTAAAGAGGGGTTAAAATGGACAAGGATCAGACGTGGGTCGAGGCACTTCCTCACGAAGAGGTTCGTCATCCATTGAAATGATCTCACCAGAACAACTGAAATGTTTAAAATGGCAACTCATAGGTATCCCAACTATCTGCATCCTTTCATTCATGTTCCTTAGACTAGAATGAATCCCAGAAGCAGGCAGGTTCTGCCCGAAGGAAGCAGCATGTGCTTTCTCACTGCCGCTGAAATTCCCCCATTGTTAAGTTTTCTTTATATTATTACTCCTGCATCTCTGCCACGGAGCTGCCGACGGCCCCGAGGAGTCATCAGGACGGTTTCCCGCCTTCGCCGGCGGAGCAAACCTGCCCGGTTTGTCTAATTGTCTCTGATGTTAATTATAGGATGTGTCTTTTGTTCACAATGGAGCCTGCTGTCATGATAATTTGTGCCTTGGCAGGAAATACTAAATAAACACTTCAGTTCTGATAAATAAAACAGACGCAAACTGGGCCGACAGATGCAAACACATAATGATGTGGGTATTCTTTATGTAATATATCTAGATAATTACTATTTTAAATCAACTTTAACAAGAGCATAATATCTGTGTAGGATCATATTTATTTCTTCATCCAGCTGCATCTAGAAAAGCTAGTCTGTCTGAATCACAGGTTTTTTCCTGATGCGGCTTTTTGCTCTTAACAGCTGTCAGAACAGACTGTAAAACTCCTCCACTGGTCATTTAATACACTTTCTTAAAAAAACTAAAAATAAAAAAACACGTATGACTAACTGTGAATTTGAACTATCATACATTGTTTTTAATGGCCTGAAAGCAAACAAAATAAACATTTTCAATCATGCCACCATTGATCACCTCATGCCCCCCCCCCCCCACCACCAGAGACCCAGCAGTCCCATTGAGCAATGCCAGGTACAGGCAGCGGCTGCAGCAAAGCAGAGAAGGAACATCTAATCGTACATAATTAAGGGGTCGAGTTTGCTGCCGGCAGCCGCAGCACATGTGCGAGGCTTCACATGCAGTCCCCGGTAGTGTGCCTGCACGTGCACGACGCAGGAATGTGCAAACAATTGTGAGTTTAATTAATTCCACTGTCATTTTTTTTAACGGCTTGATTTGGAAAGACGCCTGATGCAGTTCGGGGGATAATTATGACTTTAAGTTGGCTCAGCATGAGATTCCTCCTTGGTGGTCTTTGGCTGAATGTATACGCTCATTATAACATGACATTTTTGAGGCATTTTCTATAGAAGACGACTGAAGACTAGATGTTGATTAAACCATTTCTTTTGAAAAAAAAAAAAAAGGACATCATGTCTGTGATTTTCCAGCTGCTTTGCTTTAATCTCTAAACATGGGGAATTCCTGCTTGTATACCTCAAAGCTCCTGTAACTTTCTCCCCTCTGAAACACCTTGACTGTCAAACCTGAGTTTTCTTTCACATGTGGAGCCTACAGCAGCTGTGAAATGACAAGGCAGCATGATGACAGGATTTTAAAGTCATTCATCACGGCAAAGTTTGAGTGAAGATCTGCTTTATGTGGGGCAGTCATAGTACTGGCAGACTATGGATGGCACAAACTGCAAACGATTTAGTGAATGAAAGTCTGAGTGAAGCCTTCTTATGTTTTATGTACAGTCATTAAGAGTGTATCACTTTAAGAAACAGTCTGCATTTTGTTGTCTTCCCTCATTGTTTTTACTTCAAACTGTCCAGAAGTGGTTCAGGCTCCACTGGCCTCAGTCGAAGCGGCATTGTGTTGCTTTTCCACTTGTTTAAACCTCCACTTCCCACGATTGACTGTGTTTTTAACCCATTTTACTTTTAGAAGTCACTGATATGAATCGTCTGGCTCTGAGACACTGATTCAAATCTGCGTCGAAGCAGAAAATACTGATAAAATGTGACTTTATATCCGTCAAAAAGAGGAGAGTTTGTCAAAAGATGATCAAAACGTTGTGCAGGTCAAGTCTCACTTGACCTCGAGAAGGCCTTGCGTGAGGTTAGCCTTCCTGTTTGACCTCAGGAGATCACCAAACTTCATCCATCTGCCGTGCATTCACATATCTTTACTCACATTCACGGTTTCAAGAAAATGTCATTGTATAATACAAAGTTGTTAAAATCGAGGTGAGAACATCACTGACAGCGTCTGACTGTAATTACTGGAACACTGATAGACTCCAGAGCAACAGCCCCTGAACGCTGTGCAGCACGGTGTAACTGCATGATCTTGTCCTGGGTGACCGACTCATGGCTGCACTCAACATCTGGACCAGTATTCATGAATGCATCGCTTAACCACGTGGAGCGCACAGCTGTGGAGGAGCCGTCCATGGCAGCTCACCGTTTCCTGGCACATCACCCACGGATGGACGAGCTCTGCATGTGTCTGCCCCCGGGCTTTCACTTAAAATGTCAGTTAATGTCAGGAATAACTATTTTCTTTTTTTTATGTAAAAGCTTCCAAAATGAAAGGATGAAAACTGCATATGATGCTTTGCATTAGCAAGTCTTGGTCTGGTGCATCCGGTCGAGTGGAGGTGTTCGCCCACTATTCAACTTTATAGAACATATTATAACTGAATATTTTTAAAAAAATCATGGACTAATAGGGTGTTTCTTTAATGATGTCAAGAAGCGATTCACAACAAATTTGTGTGAAGAAAATATTTCAGCTTGGACCTAATTATGTTTGTAATTTCACATTTCGTAACACAGATACCACTGGTGTAAAGAAACATGCCGGCCGAGTTTCTTCAGTCACGTCCCATAGTTTCAGGATTTTGTTAATACATGCTCCTATAGATTAACAATGGAACGATAAACTGCAGTGACAATTATATATTGTCTATTTCCAATTGTTTAAAGCTTTATTTGATACGGTAAGTCCCTTTGAGAACAAAGATCTCTCTCTCAAAGGAGGCCTGGCCAGGTTTACCATACAGAAGAATGTGGCTTTGGTACAATGGTACATAAAATAAGAGTTTTACTACCTGTTCCTTGGTAATCTGATACCTTAAATGGACAGTAGTTACATGTGCATATGTTGTAGATCAGGGGTGTCAAACATCAGGCTTGTGGGCCAAAACCAGCCTGCTGGAAGCGCCAAGCTGGGCCACTAAACTGCCAAGCAAATTATGAAAAATTTCAAACATAAACTCTTTTACAATTTCTTAAGAGTAGCAGAGACAACATGAGACTGAGACCCGAGCTGAGATATCAGTGATGCTGCCATGAAAGCAAGCTGGCTCATTGCAGAAATGCAAAGTAAAAACATGCATAATGTAACAGCTATAGGAGGTTTTTTGGACATTTCACTGTATTTTGCACTAGAAAGTATCATTAAAATGGACTTTATGTTGAGCGTGTCATCATTTTCAGTAGTAATTCTTTGGTTTTGTTAAAATATAGATATTTTCATTATGTATACACTGAACAACAACAGAGTAAAAAACCCTTTATTTCATGGTTATTATGGCACTATTTTACACATTCAAGATGAAATTGGGCTGTTTTTGACCACAGAACTAAAATGAGTTTGACACCCCTGTAAATGAAAAGTCACTGGTGTTACGTCTTTATGTTGCATGAGTCCAGATAACAGTGTTCTTTCTCTTTCCCTGAATTTACACCAGGTGTGACTTTCCAAGCCAGAAGCCAAAAAGTTAGATGACTTTGTTATTTTTCATAACGTTTTTGTGCTTTTGACTTCTTTAATGACATGTATGTTGCACATGTTTTATAGCATTTAGACCGTGTATTACTTTATTCTGACTAAAAGGCTGAACACTGTGATATAGTTACTCTTTTTTTAATCAAGAAAACACTCAAAGAATTACTAGAACTCCTCAGCTACTATACAAATCTATCATCAAGATAACCAATATGTTTATACGAACTTATTTAAGAACCAATTAAGCCTGGAGCCCTTCAAGTCTGAGACTTGATCCTTGGTCCACCTGCCAATGCTGGAGTGGCATTTCCAATGCAATGGTGCCATGAGCGCAGTCAAACTGTGGATCGGCGTCACCACCTGATCGATAACCTCACCTCGGCTCCGCCAAACCGCAGAAACGTCGCCAGCAACGCGAGGAGCAGCAGCTGTACCCACGAGCTCATCTTGCTGCCCAGCCTCGAGCCTCTTCGACGGACCGGGCATTTATGGAAGCGCGAGGGAGCCTCTCTCCTCAGCACTGCGCGCGTCCTCGGCGCAAGAGAGAGAGAGAGGGACGCGCTTCTTCTGCACCAAACTTCAAATAAGTCTGGGTTGGAGCAAATAATCCCGGGGTGATGATAAACTCCCAAAGTTTAAGTTTGTCTATTAATTCAAATAAAGATTAAAAAAAATTGATATATCCAAGTGACACATGAGAAAAGTAGAAATTATTCCAAAGCGTCTCCAAAAAATGTGTCAAATAAAAGAAATCAAAGGCTAAAATGAACAATCAACTTCTTTTTTTTTTTCTCCACTTATTTGTGTTCCTCTTCATTAACCGTGATGAGGCTGAAGGTCTGAGGCAGTAACGGTGCAGTTTGTGGCTCCTCTCCTTCCAGTCTTATCTCGGTGCAGAGCGCAGCGCGGCTCGGTGCGCCTCAGCCCTCTGAGCCCTGGACCTGCCTGATTACACAGCAGCAGCAGCAGTGGCGAGGGGAAGAGCATATTACCAAGAGTCTGTAGCTCAACCCCACAGTCTCTCTCTCTCTCTCTCTCTCTCTCTCTCTCTCTCTCTCTCTCTCTCTCTCTCTCCCGCCCCCTGCCTGAAGAATGGGTGATCATCTGTACAAAGACGCGACATTAGTCCATGAAACAGTCGCCTCCAGGCAGTCACACTCAGCAATGTTTCCTCTGTCGTGAATCATTTATGCAGATATTTATGAGGCCGGCCAATTGTTGCTGGTATTTCTTCTTCTTTTTTTGCCTGTTGAGACATTCTGATGTAGAAAGTTGCCATAAACATCAAAATCACCACTGTCATGACTCACTTGGAAGTTTCTTTTTTGTACTTTTCTAAATCCAAATGTATTATCTTCTAATAGCCCAGTTCAGCCTTGTTGTTTGCACTGCGAACAATTAATTCTGCCTGATGATATCCAAAAACTCAAACCACTGTTATAGAGGCCTTTCCATGTGGAATTTGCATGTTCTCCCCATACAGGGATCTTCTCAAAGTAACTGGTTTTCTCCCACAAAGCATGAAACAAAAAAATGCATTTGAACTTCATTTGAGACTCTAATTTGTGTGTAGGTGTGTATATGTTTCTCTCTTTGCACTGTGACGGACAGACGGCCTGTCCAGGGAGAACTGTGTCTTCACCCAGAGTCAGCTGCAGGATCGGTTCCAGTTGGAAGAATGGGCCGATGCATGGCGAGACTTTTTCAGCATATAATGTACTTTCCTTTGACGCAGCTGCATTTCTGAGGAAAAATTCAGTTTTCAATTCACATATTCCACTTTATATTGCAACTCTGCAATGCTTATCTACATTTTGAAAACCCCTCAGATTCATATTCTTCAGCAAGTTAATAAAAAAACTTGAGTATGCAACACCATTTGTTATAAAGTTTTACAGGAATTGCTAGTGATTTTTGGCATTTTGTCTTTAAATTTGTCAACAAAAAAAAATAAACAGTCAAATGTCACATTTCCTCTTTAGTGTGTCTGTTTTATTGTATTCATGATAACATAACAGAATTCCAATCCGACTAAGTTCGGAAGTGGATCAAGTCTTTGGCGTCCTTCACAGAGATCTATTGGTGGACCCATCCAAAAATTGCTCCTGAGAAATATTTCCGTTTATAGTTGTACCCAACAATGATATCTTAGATGGACAAATCAAGAGGGGCACTCCTGTTGCCAACAGCGGGCAACTTAAAATAGCTGTTTATGACTATAAAAGCCTTAAAATAGATGTGAAAAGGTGTTTTATTACTTTTAATTCGTGGAGCTTATGCTAAACAAATGAGGCTTTACACTATGTTAACATCTTTGAATAGCAGATAAGCCTATATTGAGCCAATTGTATAACAGATATTTTACCATAGAGGTCAGAGGGATTGTTGCCATGCCAACTGACTCCTCTTATTACCTCAGCATCACCATCAGCCGGGCTATCAGGAAACAAAAGGTGTTTCTAAATATCACGGGGGTTATTCTCAGAGGCCTGACCTTTTTGATGGGCCACTCATGTTTAGGGAACATTTTTTGAACAATGCCTGACGGTGACTCTGCATGTTCAAACAACACAGGCCTGAAAATAGTACATCAGCCAGCCAAGAATGCAGATTTCAAAAGTCGTATAATCTTATGCGACCAGTGAGGGAGAGAATAAGAAGGTTTTTATAATATAGAGAGAAAGAAAATCCATATGCTTTTTTTAAAATGAGAAAACATTCATTCAGTGTGGCTACAAAGAATGTGCCGACGGTTAGCAGAGTCTTTTCTCTCAGTTCAATCAGGTCCGGTGAATAATAGGATGCCATTGTTTTTCTAACAAGAGTCGATGGAGGAAACAGCATGAGCTACGGAGCTATATTTACACTCCGTTTCATATTCACACGTTTGGCCATGGCCTCTTGCAGTACGAGGTAACAATTGTGACTTAAACGCCGGACCGGCGCAGCATTAAGGACACTGAGGGAAGCTGCGGCGGCATATGGAAAAACGATCGTATGGCATGTCAAAGGATGTGAACACTGACCTCATTCATTCATACAGTCCTGTTCCAACTAAGAAAAGGAGTGTTGTGCTTGAAATTCAGGCATCGCACCTTTTTTGGGCTTCAATACATAAGGTTAATCAAATGACCGTGCTGATCCCAATCACTACTAATACTACAATCACAGTCACCTTAAGGCAAAAAAAAAAAAGGTTCATTGTTGTCATTAATATTTCACAGGGATTGCCTCCTAAAAAGAAAGCTCGAAGATGTGGCGTGTTTAGTCTCTAAAGTAGAAAGGGAAGGAGGAGGAGGAGGAGGAGGAGGAGGAGGAGGAGGAGGAGGAGGGGGAAGCAGGTTCTTGACTTGAGGTAGGGATTTTCCCACCAAGATCGGCAGTCACAGATTTCTATGGTTTCGTCTGCACATCTGCACCTGTGTGACTAACATCTCACTGACAGGAGGTTGTCCATCACTCTGATCGAATCCTAGTGTCTATGCGTGCATCTATGAGTTACGGTTTGTTAAGAATACTTTTTAACTCTTCCTTTCATTTTAAAATTGTTTATTTTCACCTCATCTTTACTCTTCTTTTTAAGAGCAATTCCATCATCATTGTGTGCATTAACAACTAATTCCTAATTTTGAAATCATTTTTGACAAAAGGTTAAAAAAAAAAATAAAGTCACATTTGTCGATAAATAAGTACATTTGATGTCTGACAGGCACTAAAATATAACAAAAAGTTAAGAAAATCATGAAAGAAAATGCATTTATTGAATGAGGAAACAACCACCTTGTAATCTCAAGGTAATTCTTCTTGTGTGAACCAAAACCCATATTTTAGTTTCATACACTGTAGTGGGAGTACAGTCGTGTAGTGGCTAACATTTTCCTCACAGTAGGAATATTACCTTCCAGGATTCTGCCTTTCTTCGTAGTTTGCGTGTTCTCATGGGTTTTCTTTGAGTAGTGCAGTTTCCTTCCAATGACCAAATACACACACTCGAGGTTATTTGGTGACTCTAAACGTCTAGTGGGTGTAAACGTGTCCATCGGAAGCTGGAAGTGACTCAAGTGCCCTCTCTTCCCAAGCTGGATAAAGTAATATAGAAAATAGAATGGTGGGAGTATGTTAGATATATGGTGTAGTTGTACCCAACTGCACCTACTGAAGCCAAATTGTAAAGCTTGTGTTGCAAGGCCTGGACGTTAACCCAGGAACCAAATCATTTATGAGGCATTGTCCATCATGTGAGGGGTCGGGTGATAAGGTGAGATCGATGCAGATGATCCACTGTGCCGACTATTCCTACTTAAATCCCTTTGTTGCGGTAATCAAATTAAATGTCTTTATTAGTACAATGACAACAGTGGTGGTTAACTTTCATTCACTCCATAGTCTATAAGCAGACAAGGAGGTGGAAGTTGGTTCTAATGTCCCATGTGGGGAAGTGTTCTTGCAAAAGTTGCCAATACAGACATATACTGTACAGGACTTGCAGGGACAGTAGCCCTTCAGTCGAGCTGACACTGTACAAAGCGGATGCAGGCATGCAAATCCACTTTTCTATGAGCACCCACACAGACGGAATGAAAACGCACATGAACGGCATTCGCACATGTGGAAACACTGTTGTGTAGAACAGTTCACACCCACTGTAATGTTGGCTCTCTCGCACACACACACACACACACCCACACACACACACACACACACACACACACACACACACACACACACACACACACACACACACACACACACACACACACACACACACACACACACACACACACACACACACACACACACACACACACACACACACACACACACACACACACACACACACACACGTCGACTGTCCAAAGCCAGCCACCATTTTTGACCATGAGCAGAGGACAGAGGGCCCTCTGTGTTCAAACAATTGAGTGAGAAATGACAGCACTCGCTCAAAAATTTAAGAGCTTTTCAGAAAATCCGGAGAGGGTCACAGAACCCTGAACTAATCTTCTATTTGAACAATGATGGCATTTGATTTTGTGCATTTCTTCCTCTCGCTGGCCAAAGAGCCTCGGTGGTTAATTTGACGGAGTAATCGGCGAGTTGGAACACCCCGCCACCCCTTCAGTCACCTTTTTCTGCACGAAAAACATGAATCAACGGTATTGTGCTGTGCAGAGCGGGTTGGTGGTTTGCGTTCCAGCGTGTGCTGTGTGGTTGCACGCTCGTGCATGCGTGTGCGGAGGTGCACTTGTGGCTGCTGTCACATGCATCACAGTCAAGAGGGGAGATGGCTGACCCCCGATTAGTTGCGGGGATAGACTCTCTGCAACGCGTGTCTTTGAGATAATGCAGGATCATGTAGACCCTGCAGACTAATGGGAAGTCATTAGCTGGCCCCTTGAGCCTCAAGTATGACCGCTCGTTGACGTTCTCAGGTTTCCCCCATCCCTGAGGCAGGAATGTGGCGGAATAAGATTGAAGATTAAATAGTGTGGATTTAAGTGCAGCATAAAGATGTAAGCATGTAAATCTGTCAGTTTTTATGTGCTTTCCGTGAGTAATAGCTTTTCACATCAGCACAGGCTGGAAATTAATGAAACAAAACAAATTCCAAGTCTTTGGGCAAAACAGTGAATTATAAATAATTTTTTATTCAATGTAGATAGGATTTATTACAAAATGAGATGCCTTAGGTTGCCTTTCTTTCATATTTTGCATCATCAACCAAGCAGGAATGAGCTGAGCGCGGCTCGGCAGAATTATGGCAGCTCATGTCTCTGCAAAGACCTGTCAACAGCAGCTAACGAATGAGTCTGAATGGGAGAGAGAGTGAGTGACAGTGAAGAATTGCTGGAATGCATTCCATTGAATCAAGGATGGAGAAAGAAAGGAGATACAGGAAAGGAAAGAGAAGGGGCGCAGGAGAAAGTCAGGAAGACACTAAGATGGGCCAGAAGCATCAAAATAGATTGAAAGTTAAAAACGTTGCACGTTTGAGTAGAGGAGGAAGCTTGGACCTGGATGCGTGCTTCATCTCAAGAAGAGAATGGACAGAGTTAGTCATTTGCTGTCTTACAAAAGGTTGAGAGATCCTCTGGACCCAGGCCAACATCAGGCCCTCTGATGTCTGAAACCCTGCTGCTGCAAGTGAGGTTAATTTACAGGCATATAACTCTGACATAACAGCTGATGTGGAGTCTTCCAGATGGCATCCTTGACTCTAATGTAAGCCTGCGTGTTCCCGCAGTAGTTGAGGTCAGTTTAAAAGGCAGATTTTTGACCCCACATGGCCGTACCATCATGTTCTGAGGGGATATCTAACCCTCCATAACTCTCTCTTTGCACGGACATGTGAACGTGCATGTGCTTCACCGCGGAGCTGCTGTCGACTTTCTCATGTAATAAAATTGTGTGATAAAGTATGAACATGCAGTTCAATGCCGTTTAGTCAGATTCAAAATCAACATGACATATTGACTTTATTAAAGGAAAGTTTTCTGGATGTGTTGAGAAGGAAGGAGTCAATGCCTGTGGCGTGTTTTCTTTATTAGAGCAATGGATTTTTTGAAAAAATATCTAATCTCCACAGACATGTTTATGTAAATTGATTTAATTAAATATATGTAGGAAAAGTCCGACGAATTGAAAACTGATTTTCTCGTCTTTCCTGAAAATGGTTGGATTTTTTTTCCCCACCTTCTACAAGAGGCCAAACCAAACTATTCATAGCATTTCTATTACAAATTTGCTTTATTTTTGTTGGACGATCATTCTGCTGACGATGACATTGTGAAGACACACGGAGATCCAGCGAGGATGGACCACACCATGCTGCAGAGTATAAACACCTCCATGAGGAATGCCTGGTTTTGTTCAGCTCCAAGAGGCTGTATACAACAGCATTCCTCTGCCAGGCTCCCCTCCCTATCCCGGTTCACAGGGGACTGGCTGCACCGGGACGCCTCTAATGAAAACCACGTCCGCCTAACAGGCTGTTAACGGCACTTTAATTAATATCGCTGTGCACAATAACAAACTCTCTCGCTCTCTCTAAGAGCTTTAAATAAAATATAATACAACCTCTTCTTAGTCCCAACAGGGTTAAGAAGGCCATATGAAACAATTGAAAATTATTTAAAAATCCACCGAGCAATAATGATCAAATACCTTGAGCAGCCTTTGTCTTGATGTCAAAGCTCATCGTGAAGCCTTGAGCCCATTTATTGTTCTAAGGGGCCACAAAGTGGAATTTTGAGGGATAAGAAGCACACATAATGACAGGCAGAACCAACATCACACATACGCGATAACTCTTAACGGGGCACTCACTGAAGTACAGGTAATTTAAACATGTACACAATATCGAAAAGATATTAAAGGCCTGTATTGAGAATACGTATATCAACACTATTGTTGTAAAACTCGTGTCACATTGACCAAAATACAAAAATGTTCCCAATTTATACCTTTAAAAATGAACAAAAACAAATCTTTTCACTACATTAATGTAAAATATTGCATATACTTTATTGTGCACCATTATTCTCATTTACTTAAATGTGAGGCACTTTGAATGTGACTCTTAGATTCCGCTTAAGGGTACGTTTGAAAAAGTTCCTAAGAGGTTGTTTATAGTTGTTTTTTTAAAAAGCAGCATCCATCCTACTGTTCAATACAACTACCCATCCATCAATCTTCTCTACCGCTTTATTCAATTCAGGGCCGAGGTGCACTGGAGCCGATCCCAGCCAACAAAGGGGGAAGGCAGGGTGCATCCTGGACAGTTCACGAGTCCAACAAGAGGTAAACGCAGAGAGAAAGAGTCACACCTTTTCACCAATTAGGCTCAAACAAATGTTTCCCGACTGTGGGAAGAAACATGCAAAAAGCCACAACTTCCTTGTTATAAGTCTCAACAAAAACACCACCAATGTTCCATAACATTCTTTAACATATGTCACCATATATACTAACTTGGCGGATGAATACAGTCTGAATTTCAAGGATGTGACGGAGCAAATAGATCAGACAGAAATACAAAAAGGTGATTTACCACATATCAGAAATAGAAAGGAAGGGGAGGTAAGGAATACAGGAATATTCTTAACGGTCGATCTAAAAATGAATCTGCTCCGGCTCGAGTTTTTACGACATAAAGCACGCCGAGCCGCCTCCCAGTCGTTCCTGTTTACAAGGTTGCTTCCTGATGATGGTGTACCGAGTGTGTCATATTCCATCATCTGCTTTTCCTTTCAGAAATCCCAACTCCTGCATGTTTATTTGTGTGTTTACTGGAATCACTCAGGCTGTCAAGACAAACTTTTTTTCACAGTCACGTTGTGGAGACCTGCTAGACTTTTAGCAGCAAAAAATAATAAAAATAAATAAATCAAGGAGAGGTTTGGGTTTAGACAAGAGCAAGATTCAGACTTAGGATTATAGTATAAGTCACGAGGGAGTGCTGATTACTTATTTTAATGTTTTTTAAAGTGAGGGGAAATATGTGACTAAAACAAAAAAAGTGAGGCTTTTAATGAAGATCTCAAATTCCTCTGTATTCATACCTCCATGACTGACTTCTCATCGACCGCACTTGGTCTTGGATGACTTCACTTTTCTCAACCGCTGGGCCTCAACTTCCAGCTGTCCTTTGTGTAGGTTATACATGTTCACATCCTGACACAAAGGACAGGACATTGTTCTCTGACTTTCTGAAATAGCCAATTCAAAACGGTTGATGTTGCTGTCATAAAGTGAGCCCCGGGGACTGTAAAAAAAAAAGAAGAAGAAAAATAGAAAATAAAAACAAGGAATATAGCGAAACCTAAAAGACAACCCCCAGTTCCCAAAAATGTGAATGAAGTGAAGTTGTACATCTCTTTACACCCTGCAAGTCTTAAATTGTATTTTCTAGACACCATTGTGATGTGAAAGTGCTTTCCTTTGTTGTTTAGCCAGTTGAAAAAAAAATCACTTCAAGTACCATGAGTTACACAGGTGTCAAGGGCAAACCTGCTTTCCCAGCATGCATATGCCTTGAAACAACCATCAACATATCAGTTCTGTGCACCGTCTATACACCCAGTGTAACTGCTCCCACTGTGTGGAAGGAAGTTTGAGCCGAGGGGAGCCTGTAATCAAAGCGACCAATCAGACAGGTCCAGACGGCAGCGGGAACGCTCGGCAAAATACCACAGTGCATGAAAATGCCTTAAACATCTCTCCAGAAGCTGCTTATTATATTATAACCACTTATTCAATTTTAATATGGGGAGGACATGTGAAGTGAAGAGAACAGACATGATGAGCATCCAGTGCAGGTACTTTCTCTCTGGGTGGGAGGACGTAAAATTAAGGGCAAAGCAATTAAAAAGGTCTGGGACAAAAAAAAAAAAAAAAAGTGAAGTATTTTATTTTGGTGATAGAGGATCACAATAGCTGGGTAGGTTGATGCGGGACACAGGTAGGCACAGAGGAAAGTGGGAGGATGAAGCTCGAATAAAAAGACCTAATGGTTTAACAGGGGAGGAGAGGAAATGAGGAGTGGTGTTAAATGAGAGGGTGAGAGCCAAGCGTTAGTTGTTAAAGAGCTAGGGAGAGTGGAAATGGGGAAATCCAGGCTTTACCTCCCTGAAGACGGGGGGGTGGGGCGGGGGGGGGGGGGGGGGGTTAGGGGGGGCACGGGGTTGGCTGGCATGCAAGAAGACCGGCAGCTGACTCCCGACTGGCGATGAGGGTCGGCGGGGACAAAACTGCTTGGCGTCTGCAGTAGCAGTGATTTCCATCCCCTCCTACTCCAGATACAATGAAAATTGTGTCTGAAAACAATGCCATCTGCAGAGACAGAGTGGGAAGAAACTTTGGAGTGGCCCGGTTCAGCTGCATGGCAGCCAGGGAACTGTGTCAAGGATGTGATGTCTGGAAACCTACAACAAACCAGCCCCTCTGTGCACAGCGCCTTGTTTTCTTTTGGTAGGGCCAGCTGGAGAGTGCATTACTTTGTCACAATCAGGTTTTTTGTTCCTTATTTAAACATTTGAATGGCAGTAAAACTGAAGTTATCACTGTTACTGGTGTTAGAAAAGAAAGGAGTGAAAACTCATTACTTTGTATTACAGTCAGTGTTATGACTCATATGAATTAAGAAATTTTGAATTAAAAGAATTACAAAAGATCACAGATTTTGAATGACACATTCCTGAAAAAGCGACTCGTTACATTTGGGCCAGGAGACGAGGACTCAGAATGCCAAACCCTGCCATTGTTGATGGCGAAACTCATTTTATTCTCAAACTCAGGTGACAAGATAAAAGGCGTAATGGAGTGTTATCCAAACAAACAGGGAAGGAGGTAGACTTTTGCCGGAGTTTTCAAATATAATCTTTCTCTGGGATTTGTAGCTTTGTTTACATGTAAACAAAAGGCCCAAACGCATCAAAATATCACCAGTTTTGCTACATGTAAGCCACACAGAGACAGCGGAACACAGACATGCAGACAGACCAACAACCAGAGCAAACAGGAAAAGCCTGTTATATACTAAAGCCACCAGGTGATGACAATCACACACTCAGGCACAGGTGAAAGACATCAGGGCGGGAAATGGCAGTCAAGCACGAGGAGGGGAAATGAAGGAGCCCGAAACCAGAGAAAGTCAGAATTTCACACAAAAACACAAGACAGAACTTAAACTCTGGCACTCCTTTTGTACGAGTATTTTAATGTAGATTATGTAGGGAAGCTGGTGCTGCTGATGAATAAAAAGGAGTAAAAAAATTTAAATAAAGTAACAAGTGATATCAGAGCCAAGCACGTGGATTATCAGAAGGTTTTTGGAATCACGTTGAGGTTGGGGAAAAATAAATGTTTTGTAAATCCTGATCATCATCCTTCAAGTCACACTGTACCAAATAAATGGAAACTACACTTTAAGATATAACGCTTGATTAGTCTCATCACATTCACCCTTTCACTGAGAGCAACTTTGACACCAAGCAAAAGTCTCACGCCGCACATTTTATCTTTGAGGAAAAGAAAAAAAGAAGGAAAAAGCAAAAAAAGGGAAAAAAGGAAAAATAGGGGGGAAAAAAGAAAAAGAGAAAAGAAGTCAAAGATAAAAGTAACGAAAAATAAAGAACAAAGACAAAAAGTAAAGAAAAAAAAGGCTGAAATGGCTAAAACTGCTCCAACCATCGAGAATCGTACAGTGAAGATAAACAGTTGGAGGCTAAAATAGCCAAGATAAATAAAATGGCTAAAGTGGAAAAATTCATGGAAAAAAAAATAAACTTTAGATATGGCCACAGCAGCAAAAATAATTAATGAAATCTAAATTATTTCTGTGACACTTTATTAATGCAATCTTATTTTTTGTATGTAATGCATTTTTTTCTTTATTCCATATAATTATCATAATTAACTACTTTTTGAATCAACAGAAAACTACAAGTCTGGGATGACCTGCAACTTTTATCTTCAAATTTACTGTGAGTTTGTCCATAATCCTTTTTACACCCATTACAGTACCACTGTAGCTATTTATGATGTGAATGTAATGTAAAATGTGTTTTGAAATATTTTAAATGTATCTCCCACCTCTTCCTTTTTATTCATAATTTATTTTCCAACTTAAAAAATTATGAAAAGGCAAAAAATGTTGAAACACAACCGTGTGTATTTAGATTAAATAATTTAGCCTTAAGTAATAAAGTCAGAGAATTCCAGAGTGTTGTTCTCACAAAATATGATAGAAACTTGATGTTTGAAGGTTGGACAAAGTGGCAGCTGCAAGTCTATGTTTACTCATTGGGTCGGAGTGAATGTCTGAAGGTAACAGGAAAAACTTGTGAAATGTGTCTGGAAGGCCTTGTTTAATATTAATGAATTTATAAATAACTATACATGCTTGTAAAGTATTGAAAGGGTCATATTATCTGTCTTTTCAACACTTTCACATGGGTCTCAGTCAAAAATTAAAAAGATTATTGCCCCAAATCCAGCTTTTCCTAGATTTTAAGCCATTTCAATATTGGATCATAGGAGCTGCATTCAGAATCTGCTGTGTCTGTGTGAGCTGGACTGGCTCTGCCCACACATGCCCATCTTGGGAAGAGGAGGAAGTACTTCCTCTCGTGGTGCCATGTGCCAGAGCAGAGCTGCCTCATTGTGGGAGGAGTCAAAGGGAAGACCTGCCTTGATTGAGATTGGCTAAACCCCTGATGACACTATATAGGGTTTGATTTCTGATTGGCTTGTTGGAGCAACACACTTTTTAAAACCTGAAACAAGCCAGGGAGAGAGAGGACAGACTTTCTTCACTTCTGGGACGTCATTCCAGGTACGGGGACGATTAGTACTGTTGGAAAACCAGTCGAAAGTCAATTTAGCATAATATGAGCCCTTTAATAAAAGAGATAGGTAAAAGTTTGTACTTTCTAAACTACTATCTCATATCTAAAAATGTTACTTAAGTGTTATTCAAAGCCACATGTGGGTGTTGAAAGTTTTTGTGTTTGACTCACAATGATGGGACAGTGACTTTCCAACCGGAACTGCAACCTTCCTCCAGAGAGACGACTACACCGGTTGCACTCTCTCTCTCTCTCTCTCTCTCTCTCTCTCTCTAAGGGTCTCCCTGTTTAATTCCCCTCCTCATCCTGCCTCTCCTTTGCCTCGTCTTCCTCTTCCCTCCTCCGGGTTTGTTTGTTCTCCCTCCGCTCCCAGGTGTTTTCCTGCAGGGCTCCCTGTTCCGCTCCAGCAAAGAGCCACTAAAGCTCCTCTTCCGCTCCGACTCAGGTACACTCATGCCGATGGCTTTCCCCAGTCTTTATGTACAGTCTATCCCCACAACACACCGATCGGCACGCACACACACACACACACACACACAACACAGTCGGGGGACACTCCACTCGCAGACGTACATAATTGCAGACATAAATCACACTCGCCAAAAGCAAACAAGCACATTTACGCACACACAAAGTACGTCACACACGCACCGCGCACACGTATACCGCCTTTTTCCAGCTCTCTCGCTCTTTCTCCTTCATCCAACAAAAACACAACAAACCGTGCTTCCTCTGCGTGGGGGAACAATAGAAGGATAGCTTTGATGGCCAGAGGTAGTTTGTTGTAGATACTCGCTTATCTGCTCCAACATCAGCAGATCAGCTATAGATCCTGGCAGCGTCCCACTGTAAGGAACCGGTTTAAACCCCAACCAAGGGCCGGATGTCAGGATGTATGGACTCCCTGACATCCGATAATGATGTCTGATTATGATGATAATGATGAATAATGAATGTGGTGGGTGTGCTGCGATAAAAAATTTTTTCAATTGTATCATTATTGAGGCGAATATCCTCATGAGAGTTAATTATGTGGCATAAAATGATTCGGTGGTTCGCCGCTGTTTTTATATTAAATATTGACCATCAATTATAAACAATAGTGAATCTCTTGAGCATGAAACTTTCATGATTATCATCATTCATTATCAACAGGGCCTGGTTTCAAAACTATACTCAGCGATATGTGAGGTGTACCTTGCCAAGAAAAAAAAACAGCTGAGATCAGCGTAATTTTTCGTACTCCTCATAACCGTAACTGAGAAACTATCTGTGATGTTTAGAAAATTCTAAAATTACCAGAAGATTATCAACCCCCAGGGCTTCCTCACGACTGTCTAATCTGAGTTTGCCACACACTCAATGGTCTCACAGTCTCAATACTGACACAATGTCATTAATAAACTGCCACACATTAAAGGTTGAAGTCCGTCAAGGTTATGGTAGAAGTTTCTAGGACTTCCTGATGCAACACCTGGAAGGAGACAAACATACTTCAGCTACATGAAACGTTGAGCCATAATGTGTTCAAGTGTTTACACGACAACGGTGCTCAAAGCCAATGAAAATGCAACTTTTCGAAAACGGCTCCCAAGGTGGAACCTTTTGAAAACACTCCAACTCTGTTCTTCTGCAGTAGATGGACGATAGCAATAATGGCGGCAATGGACTCCCAGTCCATATTCTCCTGAGGCTTGATAGTTTTAGAGTTGAGAGTCAACTGGAATAGCAATCCGAGTTCGTCGTCTGTCCATACATATGTCTGTGTAACAACAGCACCCACTAGTGGTCCTACATGAAAACTACTTCGTTTTCAGCGTTTGTACCACTTCCCTGTAAACCGGACATCGTTTTCCAAATATTGGAATGTAAACGCGAAATTTTTCTGAAACAAAAACGATGCATTTTCACGTTGTCGTTTAAACAGGGTCATAAAGTTAGAAAGGCTGCATTCAAGGGAATTGATTCACACTTTCAATTGTACACAATATTTGAGCATCGTTTAGCTCCTTCATATAGTTTCTACTATCCTAGGATGATACAATACTTGGAATGATACCTCAAAGTTTATTCAACTTACATCACACATAAAGTACCATGCTATCAATTTAAATACATACTTTATACTGAAATACAATAAAATACTGGATTTTATTGCCAACTCCTTTCTTTCTTTTTTTTTTAGACAGGCAGAATGTGAACAGTGGACACATCTGGGTAAAAGCAATATATATATATATATATATATATATATATATATATATATATAGCTTTTGTTAGAGTTTGTCCCAAGAACTTTTTGAGCACAAAACAAATCGGGCTAAAGAGCAATCTTCATTTACTTTTTCTACTTTAGTCCAGACAAGCAGCCGGCATTATTGCCCATGTGAACACAGCCTTATTTTTAGATGTTTACCCGAAATAACACAAACACTTGTAAACAGTAATTAATATGGTAAACATATTATGTAGAGAGAGACAAATATTGCCTGTCTGTTATTTCGTCTCACTCTTTGCAAATTGTATCAGTACTGCCATTGAGTCGATGAGCCCTGAGATGTTACACAGGTCAGATCTGTGTTAAGATCTTGGCAACAGCTTCATGGGTTCATACTGACACGACATTCAGACCCAGCGCTCTATGACCAGTGATCACCATGTTTGTATCTGTGTATCACTATGGAGTTCTGGCTGACAGCTGTGTATGTGTGTGTGTGTGTGTGTCCTGCGTGGGAGAAAGGAGGCAATGAGTCACAGCGCACATACCACCAGGACACAACAGCTCCCCCTGTTGTCGGGGCAGGGGAAGCCCCGGAGGTGTGGGTGTATTGTCTGGGAGAACAGAGCCTTTACGTCACATCACAGGACGTCTCCCTCCTACGCCAAGTCCCCCCAGAGGGCCAGAAACGAGAAGCGCTCTGAGGTGGCAACAGGTGGATGCAGCCGTTCTTTCATTGGGGCTTTTTTTTTTTTTTTACCCTTCATTCTTTCTGTATACCTTTGTCCCTCTCTTTTTCCCTCATGGGTGCTCCGGCGAAGCCAAATCCATCACTCATTCCTGAGTTGTACTAATACTTTGCAGCTATCGTCAGCTATTAACTTTTATGAATGGGCCTCACTGTTAAAATCCTCCTTCCCTCCGTGGCATTTAGCAAGAGCAATGACTGAGATATGATGCCACAGAAAGAAATTCCTACTGTTCCATAACCTTTGTGTGCAAGTGTGTGTGTGTGCGTGCCCGTGCGTGCATGCGGTTCATGAGGCCATAGATCTGTTTCCAAAGCCATACTCTCTACCCTCGTCTGTAGTTACAATCAAAAAAATAAAGCCTTATTTGTTTATATGTAATTAATCTAAGTAAAACCAAGAGGGTTAGAGTCAGACTGCCTCTTGAACAAGTCGGCCATCACAGGACCAACGCACAGAAACAGACGCCATTCATAGTCACTGTTTAGCCCACACGGTTTAAGACTATGACAGGAAACAGAAGTACTCAGAGAAAACCTGCACACATACTGTACAGTTTGAACAAGCACTCTGCAGCAGGGGGCTGCAACCTACAGCTCCAGAGCCAACACTGCTCAAAACCAGAAAAAAAGGAGTGTTTGGTTAAAAATTAAAAAAAGAAAGAAAAACAGCCATATAATGTTTGAAACAGTCAAAAGAGAACCAAAAAGAGGTCAAATGGGTAAAATGGCTAAGATGACTAGAAAAGAAATACTGAAAAGTCAACATGTCTAAAATAATAAAACTACCTGAATCAGTTAAAATAGGCTAAACTTGTTAAAACTGCTAAAAATGGTTTCAAAAGCTAAAAACAGCTAAATTAACTCTGTACTGTACATGAAACGTCATGAATGTACATTTAGCAAAACTACATGAATAACTTTATAAACTTTATGATTTTCTTTGTGATTAAACCTATTTTGTGGCTTTTTATTTATTGAAAAAACAAAAAGCTTATTTGAAGGGATTTGCAGATTCCTGCTCGACACAAGAAGAGCCTGAGCCCAGAATCAAACCGGGGTCTTCTCACTGTGAGGCACATACACAAACCACTACACCACTGTGCAGAATTCAAACTCAAACCATCAATACGATCGGTATCATGAAGAGTCATGTGAAAAGAATTAATGTTTGGATTTTTGATCCGAAAAGTGTGATTCCGTTTACACTAAAACTGAATACAAGGCACACCGGCTGCTCATCGTCCCAAATCCGAGTTGCTCATCGAGGCTTATTGATCTAATTCAGCGGTGAAGATGAATCCCACTTCCCCACAGCAATGGGACAGACACGAACTAACAACGACGACTCCATTCTATTAATAATACAGCTTTATCAAACTTTAAGAAAAGTAAAGACCTGCTGTCCTTTGGATCCACGTGTCTCAAACACGCCTTTGTGCACGTGTGTTTTTTGTGTCCCCGCAAGTGTGAACCGGCGCGTATCTCTCAATCTCTGTACCTTTGTCATGCGCCACCTCTTGTCGCTAGAAAGGACACACACATGCACACACACACAGAGATGGGACACACGCACAGGCATCAAGTCGTACACTCACTCTCGCGCGTGCACATGTGTCCACACACGCAGCGGGGAGAGGAAACTGCAACACAATGATAAGGTCTGGGAACACAATGGGCTCAGCGGTGCACAGACAGAAGCCAGGACCAGTTTAGCTCTGAAAGGTCAACAAGCCTCTCCAGGCTTTCATTGAGTTCCCCCAGTTATTATTGTTCAACATTATAATGATTACTCTGATGGCCTTTATTTTGCAAATGTGGGAGCCATCCGGAAATACCAGTGAAATATGAAAATGCAGGCCAGACCGGAGAGGGGAGGGGGAAAAAAAGGTTACATTATTTTGGAGGGTGAACTTCTTTGACGTCAAGTTTCCCATGGCCTGGTCCAGCCTTGGCTTGGACGTCGGGTTCATCAGAGATCTCTGGTGAGGTGCCAGTTTCATAAACTCCCGCCTTGTGGCCACAAGGAAGATAAAAGAAAGCATGTCATTAGATCTTATGTACAATTATACAAAATATTTAGAGTCTGCATTCCGGGAACCAAACCAAAATAATTTTGTGGTTTTGTTGCATGCATTATTAATTTTACTGCAAAAAAACAACTATAAACTGGATGTTTGCTTTCATGTCGACTTGAATTTAGTTAGAAATATGTGTCTATGAGGTTCAAGAGGATATAGCATGGCTCTATAACCACTGAATTAATGTGTCAGAGACAAAAAGCTACCGCACCGCAATGTCTTTTTTACAATTAGTGAACACATTATCCACTCATTTATATATATTATATATTATCTTCGATGATAATTCAGGGTGATGCTGTGTTGACTGCGGGTATACACCCTGGACAGACGGCCACTATCCCTCAGGACTGTTTTTGGACTGTTTGAGAACATTTTAATACATGGAGTAAACACACACACACACACACGCGCACACACACACACACACACACACACACACACACACACACAGGGAGAACATGCAAACTCCTCAAGGGAAGCAGTTAAATTCTCACATAGTTTAAAATATTTGTTAAAACAATTTGGGAAAATGTATCAAACAAACTTAGTAGCTTAGAGTTAAGAAATTATAGGCAAAGCTTAAATTCAGGTCCCACAGATGAAAGTATGGACAATAAACAATTAACAACTAAAAAAAAGAACAATATTATGTGCATGTCTCTTCCATTGCAAAAAAAGTTATTGCATATTATGCACAAATGCCATCATCTATTTTTTACTTTAGCAACTTCGATTCAGTACAGTCATCTCTGCAATAAATTCTTCTTTATATGTTTTAGAGTCAGCAGTAATTTTACTTTTGATCAATTATAGTTTATCAATACATCTTTTAAAAGTATTTGGGGGGGTCTTTACATACAGGCTACAAAGGACTTCTTCATTTTCCCTTCTCAACATGGATATTCAATGGCTTTATGTTAGGAATCTGTTCGTTCAGTGCAGGTAATTAGCCTTTCAAAAAGGTTCTCGCCATCTTAAGCCACTGAAGTGATGCAAAACAAGATTCAGACTATTTTACAAAAGTCAAACACCACATTGTGTGACATATGAGTCTGTTACTGTGGGAAACAAACAGAAATATCTTCAAAGTGAGTCTAGACTCATCCAGGCCTATACTTTCTGATGAAACTACGTTCAGATTAGAGTGTTACTTCCTTACTAAATGGCAGGTTGCAAATTCACACAGTGACTTCACTTTGCACCAATGGCCCAATGGATGTTCCTCTCCTGGCAGGAAGAACATGCAAACTCTACATGAAAAAGGATCTGGAAGCAAAGCTGTCAGGCAAGTGTGCCAATTTGTATTAAATAAGATTCTCCATTGCAACCTACACGCTCACAGTTAGATTGCATTTGTTGGATTAAAGTGCAAAGAAAAGTTTCCTCTTTCAGCACACGTACGAGAAAACCGTCTTTAGATCACAACTGCGCACAGAAATCATCAGGCAACAATGAGCAAAAACATTTTTTAAGAGGTGGGGGACTTTCATCAACGCCATTACTGACCGAAGAGGAAATGTCAATCTACTGTATCTTGTATTGTGTGGTATTGATAATGACCGGCATTGTTGTTGGACATCACAGGGAAGGAGCCCACGGCGAGCCTTCACACTGATGCATTAAGACATCAATTCAGCCCACCAGTGGCGCCAACCTCCGAGGGTCCGTCTGAGCAACGTCTGACTGATCTCCAACGATGTGAAGGACCGGCGCAGGTCACGGGCTGCCACAGAATGTCACGGTCTTACATAATGCCTGTATCTTCTGTCGCATCACAACAGCGAGTCTTGCTACGAAACAAAAAGGTCAAGACATTCGACTGCGGTTTTTGGCAAGCTCACCTGCCATCCTGCAGAATTTCAGCATGTTGAGAGGTGGATCTTTGACAATTTCAGGATAAACTTTCTCCTTTCCTTTTATGGTTTTGGGTGGTGGTTTATTTTTTTATGTCACAGTCTGCATGTGACCCGTGAGGTCTGGCTGGGTTGTACAATGAGTGGGCAAACGGCGGTGTGCATCATGAGATTGTGATCTCAGCCAATGTTTGAGCCCACTGATGTGACTAATTTGTCATTTGATAGTTCATCATTCATCATTACAGGCACCACTGAACATAAATCAACCATTTGGTAATGTCGCTTTAAAATAACACGGCATGCTTTGCAATTAATAGGCTTCTTTTTTCTTCTTCTTCTTCATTTTCATTCTGAACATTCCCTCTACCAAACTGCTTTTTTCTTTCCCTGTGGAAAATGTTGGTCCCAAGCAAGGCGACCCTCTGGGGACAAACAAAGCATCATATCTTATTGCCAACTTCTAAAAACAGAATTATTAAAAACACAAGACCTTGTTAACAGCAGCAATTTCTACTCCTTCTAGTTTCTCACCGTCTCAGAAACGTCCAAAGCCAAATATAGTTGTTCAGCAAAGGATTACATGTGCAGATCTTGTCCAAAGCTGGATGAGACTGTGTAACTGGAAACTTTCAAACATATGAAGAGCTGTTTTTTTCTTCTTCTTCTTCTTCAAAAGCAGTAATCTCAACAAAGGACAGACAGTTGGAGCCCCATAAGTGCTAATGACTGTTTGCTGATGTTTAAGGCAAACACTCGTCTGTGTTTAGGTGAGACAAGACATTCTTCGTGGGGGTTTGATCTGCTTTCTTACAGTTTTCTATCATCTGATCATATTTCCAGTAAACAAACTGCATGTGTAACGGAGCGATTAAATGTAAACAGAATGTAAATAGAAAGAAAAGCACAACTTTCTCTGCATGTTTGGAATTCTTAATTGTTCAGGCTATGCTTTTAAGAGTAGTTATGTCATTTGTTTATTGATGTGATAGCAGAGTGCAGCTATACATTAAAGTCAGAACATTGGCTTGATCAATCTCTTCTAGTAACATTACATTACTTGATGAGAATCTGTTTGTTTTTTTTCATAATTCCTGTAATTACTACATGTTAAACACCTGAAAAATTACAAAAAGGTTGTCATAAACGTATATTATATATTACTTCTTTTGAGGAGTAGATTCTTCCATTTTTGTTCAATATCACAATATATCTCTAACATATCGTGTAAAATTGCATAATTTTTTGGACCAAATTAAGTTGTTTTACTTTCATCTGTCATCAACTGTGTACGGTGGATAAAAGTAGAGCAATAATCAGCTGCTTGAAAATCATCCGTCAATGTTTAAAACGAAAATAATGTGTGTTCCTGTCACTTGCATTGTGAAACACAACAAGCGTTGTGGACATCTCTGGGTTTTTTTTTGGGGGGGGGGGGGGTGAACAGTATTACAGCATCTTTGGCAAGACTATGGATGATACACCTTAACCAAATCAGCACATACAGTTAGAGTAGTATGAGGTTTGAAATAGTCATACCCATTATTCACAGTGTGGGAAGCAACCAGAAAGAGGAAGAAGAAAGGAAACAAACCACTGCCGCCAGCCAAAAAACTCCCTCGCAAATAACTCCCAAGTGATACCGCTTTCTGATGTCATTTCTCCACTTCAGTGTTTTGTGCGGCTTAAACCAACAAGATGCGACTTGTTAACTAGTGAGCTTCAGCGCGCCGTGCTGGTGAAATGTTTGCCTGCGTAGCAGAACCAGGAAGCACGCTTTCGCTCGTCATGCTAAGCTAAGCTAACTGGTTCCCATTGTGTTGGATTCATTGGAGTGACACCGAACCAGTTTTCGAACAAACTGCAAAAAACAAAGAGCGAATTTGCAGCAAATCTTGATTTATATTGAACTAAAATCTTGTTATTAATTGCTGTCGGGACCCGAAGCAATGAAGCGTAAGATAAAAGGATTTGGTTGGCCAGGCGGGTTTATCCTTATACATAGGTGTGTGACTTTCAAACCTCTTACAATCATGTATTTTATTAGAATGAATGTTAGTTTTGAACTCCACCTTTTGAAAAGTTTTACAAGGCCTAGTAAATGTTTCATGACCTATCAGATGGAGTGTCTGATGTTCCACATTGTTCTCCAGGTCAATACTTTGTGTGCATGGTACAACTCTCAAAAGGCCAAAAAAGGAAAAGGGTTCTATATCTGTGTTTGTGTGTGGACGCATATCCAGTGGTTGTGCATCAGTACACACATGTAAGTGGGAGGGGAGCCATGCTTCATTGTCCATGTGCCTGTTTCGCTAGCTCGTTAAAAGCTAATCCCCCCCCCCCACCTCCCATTCGCTACCACCCCTCCTCCTTCCCATGGCTCTCTGTCTTGTGCGATCAACAATAGTCCATTCTGTGCCGTCCCGTGCGACTGGAGACACACCCAAAGCCAAGGCCGTGGTGCGAGGGGAGATTTTTGGCCGGTGGCCAGCAGGGAGAGACACTGGCTTGATTCTCGTCTGGGAGAGTGGATCCTGCTTTGACGAGGGGGCAGAGGTGGTCTTATCTGCTGAGTTGTAAATTGCACTTGACATTTAGTGCAGAGATTCCCCCAACAGGGGCAAGTGATACCCATCGGGCCACTTCTCTGTCATCTAATTGTACTACTTGTTCAAAAAAATATATCTACTAAATTGTGCTTAAAGTTAAGAGATCTGTGTATTGCGTAAAATCTGAATACCAAGTTCAGTGTTTAATATTATCAGAAAGATTATAATGAGTTTAAATAAACTAAATTACCACTCTCAAATACATGAAAACAGTTTATTTTCTTTGCTGTCTGTGTTCCTTAACCTCGGCCAGATTAAAAAATTTGCACGGTGAAGCCCCCAAAAAAAGTCCCCACCTCCTCACATAACACATGGCATACCCTGAATCCCGGTCCCACCACATCTGAAGGTCACTGCATTGACCCGTTATTCTCTATCATGACAATCTGTTCCAGAGTGCCACAGCTGGAGCCCCCCCCCCCCCCCCCCCCCCCCCCCCCCCCCCCTCCCCACACACACACACATTCTGCTGCCTCCTCTGATAACGCCAAACTCTTATTGTCCGGTAACATAATACGGCACACACCAACACACCATCTGAGGGTCTCTGTCTGCACCCGCCAGCCCAATTATATAATTATCCCTTGTCTGATTGTGCCTGTGCAGCTGAGACGAGGGAGGGCCTTTGTGTGGCCCGTGGAATGTGGTGCACTTGGCATTTTTCAGCGAAAGGGCAGTTTTCTGGAGGCCCGCGCCAAAGCGAGGAGCGGAGGGTGAGATCACGGCTGCTGGTGCCCACTCACCCCCCCCATTCTCTCTCTCTGCTATCACTCACTCCATCTTGCTGGGACTCTCCTGTCTGTCTCTGCGTCCCTTGATCTGGATCTTGATCTAGTTTTCACACTTCTGTACAATCGCATCTTTCTTCTGTGTCCGTCACTAACACCATGACCATCACCCGTCCCCACTGAGCTCTCAGCTCGGGCAGATCCTGCCGTCCTGCAGATAGAGCGGCCTTTCATTGTGAAATGAACAGGATTTGGCTCTCCGATGATAAGAGCTGACAGGTCGCACCGTCGTAGAGAAACCGAGCGGCTGCACAGCTGCCACACGATGTCTGATAGCGGACTTGGAGGCGACTGCTCCTCTGCATGATAGGAAAGCAGTGCTTTTGTTTCTGCTTAAAAGCTGTTGAAGGGATAAGAAAGACAAGAGCCTGAGCAGGTGTTGGGAGAGATTACAGTATATAGAGAAGAAAGCATGTCTGCTATTACCTCCTTCTTGACTCAAAGTCAAAACCAACACGGTGGGCGTCGCTCCAACCATGTTCTCCCGAACTATAACAGAGGATCTAGACCTTTTTCTGACATTTACATCAAGGGCCTCCCGCTCTTTGCACGTCGCTACTGGTGATTTTATGAGGTATATTACTTTATCGGACCCCTTTTATACTCACTAATGAAAACAGCAGGGTTAATGGTGCCTTGGCGCCAAAGTTCTTCTGAATTCCTCGGTATGGGCTGCTGTTTTATTCAACGCTTGAGGTCACTGACGGCACTTGCCTTAGAAATAACATGAAATATTCCCAGCATCTGAGATGAGCTTGGTACTTTTCTTTCTGCAGTTTCTGGAGAAACTTCAGTGAAGGTATAAAAAGTCCAGAGAGTGGGCAAACAGGCCTAAATCAGCAGCAGTAAATATGTTCAGGACCTGAGACAGTATTGTTTAATGACAAGTGTAGGCAGCAGGAACACTGCTTACGAGCAGCACTTGAGAAATTCCCATAGAAATTCCAAGCCGTCCGTCTGATCCACTGTGCCCGCTCATCAAAGCCCCCCTCTGGTTATCACACAGCGAGGAGTATGTGAAAGAATGCTGTCAGGACACAGTGGGACTACAGAGGCCCAATATTCCCATCTCAAGCACATCCCCAGTGATTCAGTGAAAAAAATAAAAAAGAAGAAATTTAAAAAATTGTTGATCACAACCAAGCGATGCGTTTAAATAAACACACGAGTTGGATGAGAGAGAGAGAGAGAGAGAGAGTTTGCACGCTGGAGCCAAGCCTGGGGCCGCTCCCACTGTCAGCGCGGCTGAGAGAGCTTCATTGTTTTGCCCATCTCAAATAGCCCTGACAAATTGTGCTGAATGTAAAACCTCTGCCTAAACTGGAGGCATCTTCCAAAAACATTCTGGCACAGCACCAGGGCTGCATTTTCCCATCACTGAGATGATCCTCTGCCAACACCGCTCTGCAGCGTCCCTGCTGGTCAGGCGCTCCTCCTCAGGCTTACTGGAGAAAAGTATCACGTTGCATAAAAACAAACTATCAAGTCAAACTTTGGTTGAAAAAAAACAAGAAAACACTGCAGCACATGAATACAAGTCTCTCCATATACATTATATCATAAAGCTCTTTCCTTCCTCTTGCTAACCCAACATTTCCTTTATACCACCATCCTCCCTTTCTGCCCCCATCCTCCATTGTATTAAACCAGCTGACAGGTGGCAACTGAGGCAGAAGGAGAACAAACTTTTCCTGGCATTCACTTTGGATGCTAGAATCATGACTTCATTTCACATCGTTGAGATTAAAACCAAGTTACCGAGTCCAAAATGTCACATCAGGAGAAGAATACCACTTGTTTATTTGACAAGAATAAATTATGGAGGCAATGACTGTGTCGGATGGGGGTTCGTTTAGGAAGCGGTTTGTAAGAGTTAGTCATATCTACTCCTGCGGTATCTGATGACAGATAGCTAAATCATCTCGTCTCATCATCTTCTAGATTCTGCAAACATAAAAGAGAACCCATGGTGGCCTAAAACCCTGCAAAAATGATCAAGGATCTCACTACAACTAGTGTTTGTGTAAACCTCTTTATATCTAGATATTAAGAGGTCATTGAAAAGCAAAAAAAACTTTTTCCATCTTACAGATAATAGCTTTATAGAGAAAAGCAATATGTTCAGTTACTGTTCAATGGTGCCCCCATGTGTTAGCACTACAAACTGCTTGAACAGAACAGAACACAATTTTAAAATATCAAGTAAGATATCATACAAGTGAATATTAATATGTAGAAGGCTTAATGGTTGGTAAATATATTGTGTATGTTCAGATCTTGACTGTAAAGAAAAGCTTATTTATAGTAAGAGTTATAGAGTCTGGTGCCATATTTAGATATTGTCATTACATACCTTCAGTGGCAGTCCGCCTGTATCAACAGCTTCTCACCCAGCAGAGCTGGCCTCATGGTGCTGGAGGAACTCCGGAAGTCAGAGACTCTCACAGTGCAGGCCGGTCTGTCCAGATGAGTCCAGATGCAGTTGGGGAGGAAGAGACAGGATTACATTACTTATTACTTATTCATGATTGACTTTAAGCAACATTTAGACAAAATAAAAGAAGAGAAGCAAATTTCTCTCAATCCAATTTTTCAACAACATATTATCTGTATCTTTATTTTACACAGTAATGACTAATTTATAAATGAAAATGAATTTACTTCTAGATATGTGACATTTAGACCATTGACATTATATTTACAATGCCCCTTAGCCGCACTTGCACAATCCAATGTGATCCAGTAAAATAGTTCTGCTACAAATTACACCTTTATGCCAATAAAAAAAGAGAAATTCTGCTCGAGATTGTCAGATTTGGACTAAACGTATGTATTGGATCCTATTAGATTGTAAACATTTCTATTTGAAGCCAAAATTAGCTTTTATAACTGTGGCTGTTCTTAATCACCCATCAAACTATCTTAAATAATGCTTTACCCCGTTCAGAGTAGCATCATTAAATTATAAAACCGTTTTGCGACATTATCTAAATCAACTGTAAATCTGCTTTATTTTAGCTCAGTTTAGCAGTTGTGGTTTTGAATGCTGAAGGTAGAAATGATGAAACAATGATACAGAGAAATGATTGCAGCAGTTTCTTTATTGAGGTATAGCACATTATTCACAGAGGCCAAACATCTGTACCATGTGTGCGTCTCAGTGTTAAAGCTCCAGCTCAATCTTGACGTCCATCTTGGCCTTATAGGGCTCCAGCAGGGGGCGTACTTCTTCAGTCAAGAACCTGGTCACCTGAAGGAAAGAGAAAAGGTTAGAAAGAAAGTTTTAAAATGAAAAATTACCCCACTTGAGGCAGAGAAGCTGGTTAACCATGAGGCTGTTCTTGGTACTCTACCTGCTGTGGGGCACGGCCGATGAAGGTCTTGGGGTCCAGCAGAGCATCCAGCTGCCCCAGGATGGGTGCAAAGTAGGGGTCTCGCTGGACTCGAGCCAGCAGGTCATTGTCACCGCCCTCCTGTTTGACCACGGCTGCTGCCTCCTGAGAGAGAACGCGGATCTTCTCGTGGCAGTCCTGAAAACAAGAACAATCGCTTGAAGCTGAACCAACAAAAAAAAATTAAAAAATCCTGCTGGACTCTTCACAAGTCTTCGCACACTGTTGGGCTTTTTTCTACCTGTCTGTTCCCTCCAGCCTTCACCATCGCCATGATGATGTTCTCTGTGGCCATGAAGGGCAGCTCGTGGCGGATGTGCCTCTCAATGACTTTGGGGTAGACCACCAGACCCTCTGTGATGTTCTGCAAAGTGCTGAGGATGATGTCTGCGGTCAGGAAGGACTCGGGGAGCGAGATCCTCCTGCACACGAGAAAGAAGTAAGAGAAATAAAACTCCACTGCATAGTGCAAATTGTATTCTGACACAAGTGCCTTTACACCGAGTCTACTCGGAGTTACACGACATTATGAGTGACCTGTTGGCGCTGTCGTCCAGTGTCCTCTCCAGCCACTGGACAGCCGCCGTCTGCAGCGGGTCAGCCATCAGCGCCACCAGGTGTCGAGCCAAGCTACAGCAGCGCTCTGCCCGCATGGGGTTCCTCTTGTAGGGCATGGCGCTGGACCCTGCATGGGGAGCGGGGAGACGGTTTGTTACTGTACATTTCTGAATGTGGGGTTGAAATCCAGCTGTGTGGAGCCCAACAAACCGATTTGCTCCTTCTCAAACGGCTCCTCGATCTCTTTCAGGTTCGCCAGCAGACGGATGTCGGTACAGATCTGAAACAAAACAGTTGGGAAGGGACTCGTTTCTTTCAAGAGTAAAAACATCAACCAGTTTCCAGTAAATACCACTAGATGGAGGCATTTATCAACATGAGTTCGGCTCTGAGACTTTACCTTGTGAACAGTCGCTCCTAAACTGGCGAGACTGGACAGACAGTCCACGTCCACCTTACGACTGTACGTCTGTCCAGTCACCAGGTAGGCCCTGGGGAGCAGCAGAATAACATTAAAACACCTCCCGACAAAGTTTCTTCAGCTTGGTGAATACAGTCATCCTTATTTTGTAGCAGCTGCAGTGAGACAATCATTTTATTGTTCATTTAAACTGCACAACTCTTCCATTTTGAATTGTGAGAAAGAGGAGCTTACTTTTTGAAACCAGCCATTTCAGTTACCATCCTGTCCAGTTCCTCCACCTGGTGGCAGGAAATCACCCGTCAAAGATGTATTCTGCTCACAGAACAGCCACCAAAAGCTGATTTAATATCTGATCCTTTGTACCTTGTCATGGTCCCCTTGAAAAAGCTGCAGGAAGCTGGCCTGGGTTCCAGTGGTCCCCTTGACCCCGCGGAAACGAAGATCATCCCGAGCTCGCTGCAGGTTCCTCATATCCATGGCTAAGTCCTGCAGCCACAGACAGGCTCGCTTACCGACCGTGGTCAGCTGGGCAGGCCTGGGCAAAACGTGGGAAGGAGGCAAAAATGTAAAAATTTTATATATTTGTGGAGAATCTCTGGATGTTTGCTAGACAAAACAAACTATAAGGTAGTGAAGAAAATCTGTAATTTAAGTGACTTTATTTTTCAGTACGGTTGTCTTGTGTTTCACAAACCTCTGATCTGCTCTCATATTTACACACAAGCCGTCTCTGGGATAAAAGGTTTGATGGCGTTCAAAGCAGATAATTCTCCAAGAGGAATCAATAAAGTATATATATTATATATGTATACATTTGTTTATAGTAACTGCAGTAGCAGAAGATGACACCCTTTGCCCCCTCTGTCAAATACGAACTAGAAACTAAAGCCACATTGTGAATGTGTGAATCAAATTATAGTTAGATTTTGGTTTAATGAGTCTCGATTTGTGCAGCAACACTCCAGTACCTTTAAAGTCAGAATTTGAAAAGAATCTAATGACATTGTGGCTCCATCGTGCCTCCAGGGTGCTGCTGGTGAACTCCAATGTAAAGCATCATCCCGCTTCCAGCGGGATGACGCACCATCTTGCTGAGTCATGATCATCACAAAATAGTTTGAGAACACCAAAATACACTCAATGAATTCACACAATCGCCTCAGTTCAGTTTAAAATAACATATTTGTGATGATGTAGAAGTTGTACCTAATATTGTGACGAGAGAGTGCAAATATTGAGGATATAGAGGTGTGACTGAATTGAAACTCACTGGTAATGTGTGAAGCCAAGCGTGGGGAGATCAGCGTATTTCTCTGCAAAGTTCGACAGCCTGTCAATGACTCTCGCCAGCTGCGGAGGAACAAACCAAACTCTGTCAACTCTATTGAATAGAACAAGTGCGAAATGCAAAATGTATGTTTGATTTTTAATCTCCGCGCGGTGTGAAAACTGTGCTAATTAAATCACTGTGCAGATTAGTTCGAGATTGCTGACTTGTTACGTAACAGCTGGGGCTTACACAAAATACAGAGCCGCTCTGATTTCCACTCGTTTAACAGAAGCACAACTGGATGGGCGTGTGTGTTTTCTCTCAGACAGCTGAGCCTCACCTTAGGCAAGAGGATGTCGAAGCCATCGCGCAGCATAATGAGATCCTGGGGAGGAAGATGAAATCCACTCAGCTCACTCTGCAAATCATTTCATGAGGAATAGCCGCGCCGCTGCCATGCGAATAAACGAAGATGTTTTACAGTGTTGTCTCCCACGTAGCACGAGGTCGCTCCCAGGTGGATGATGGGGGCGGCGCCGGGGCAGCAGTGAGCGAAGGTGTGGACGTGAGCCATGACGTCGTGCCTGAGCTTACGCTCTTCCTCGGCCGCCATGGCGAAGTCGATGTCCTCCGCGTGGCTCTCCATCTCCACGATCTGAGAGTCGGTGATGGGCAGACCCAAAGCCTGGCCGAGACAAAAACAAACAGGGACACGGTCAGAAAAAGCAGGAGGGACACTACAAGAAAATTTCAGAAGTTACAACTTATTCAAGTAAAAAAAAAAAGGTTGCAAACTCAACAACAGTTATACTGTCCTTCGCTTGATTACTGGCCAATTGCGCCGTATTATTAGTACGGAGGGATGAAATGTCCTAATATTAAAAAGAAGGCATCATGTTTTCAGGCTGGATTTACCATTAGTCGATTTAATTTGTTGTTGTATAATAAATAATAGAGATGCATTGTCCACTTTTATGTAATTTCAGCTGTGCTGGACACTCAACCACTTTCAATAGCGTGTTAATAATAATTCTAATATTTCACTGATAAAGCAGGAGAGATTATTTAGGGTTAATGACGATTATCGGTACATAAAAAATACAATTCTTAGCAGTACAAAGTAAGCTACTGAATGTATTTAATAATATTAATATCTTTTATTTGTATTGCACTTTACATTTGTACTAGAAAAGCTCTTTTTTCAAATTTAACTGGCTGACATGTGATTATTTAAATATTGCTTTGGATTATTTTATTAATCTAAAGTGTAGCTCTTTGCAAACACAGTAAAACTATCAAGTATTTTTTTTGGGGGGGTGAGCGGAGAACAAATAGTGACCTTGTAAACGTCTCGTGATCCCCTCGTGAAAACACACTGGCCATCCTGATTAGATTGGGACGTTTTGTTTTCCCTTCCCATCAGTACTCAGGAGTCATGTGATTAATGAGACTTCCGTTTGAAATGATTGAATTAACCCTGCTCAAGACAATAGCTTCACTGCCTTATTTCTCTAAGTTTATTATAACGAGCACTTTCAAATACTATTTCAAATGTAGACGTACAAACGCCAATGCTTGGTAGCAAATTGTCTTGAGGGAGATTAACAGAGTTCAGATAAGACCAATGGAAGAAACTTTCAAACTTGCCACTTACTCCTGAACACAACAGACTCGCATCGATGCCTTATAAAGTGTAAAGGGAAAATATGATCATACATAGCCAAGGCCATGCAGGGCATGAAAATGAACAGCACAGCCAGTTTTGGAAACATCATTACGACTAAACTTTGTGCAATGGTCTCGTGTTGTTGATGCACTCGCTGCTTTTCTCAAATCTTAAGCCCAAGGTCGGTTTGCAGGAAAAGTATAAAGACCAACTCTGATTGGGTCTGATTGGTGTGCACGTGCATGCAAGAGTTCACGTGAAGCGACTCATTCATTTAGTCAATTATACAATATATACAAATCTGTTATTCTGTGCACTGATAACACAATCTCTGGTATATTTTCAGTCACTACTAACATCATGCAAGAACGTAAAATACTGACAGTTATGATGTTGTTGTTTTCAATACTTAATATTGTTCACATTCTTTTGCTTCTCTTTTATTACTAGACATTTGCTGCTGCAACAATGCAAATTTCCCCATTGTGGAACAAATAAAGGATTATATTATGTCGTCTTATCAAAGTTTTACTTTAGGTTATACACAAATACTGGACAAGCAAGCCTGTCACCCAACTTCTGCAAGGGTACAAGTATTTTAGTGCAAAAATAGATCAATATTGTCATGATAAATAATGGGAATTTCGAGGAAAATATCATCATAACGTGTATATAATGACTCATTATAGATAAAGACAGAAGATGGGGTAACAAACAATTTATCATTATAGTATTATACCAATATGCTGTTCAGCCCTTTCAGGAAACAAAACAAAACATGCAGTCAACTGTAGTTTCCTTGAGGAGCTCATCTTGCATTATCTGGCTAAAAGGTAACTCGTGTAAAGTCATGTGGATCTTGAGAAAAGTCAGTCCCACACTGGTGAAGCTTTATTACTGCTCCTCTGCACACTGAAGACCTTTCGAGCCCTGCAGACACTGCTGCTTCTTATAACGCCGCTATATTTAGAGCAGGAAACTTGATAGGGACTCTCGAAAGGTCAGGGGGGGAACAATCCGTTTCAAAAAGCTTTACACATAAGGTTTGGAGTGTGAATATTAGAAACAAACAATGAAATGCACGCGACACGTGCAGGGTGTCAGACCTTCTCAGCTTTGGCCAGGTAAATCCACAGCTTCCTCCAGGTGGTGAATTTCTTCCTGTCGCTGAAGTTGTAGGCCATTTCCTTGCTGGCATATCTGGAAACCAGCGGCGAGCGATACTTCATGTACTCGTCGGCTCCCTCCATGGTTGTGGGACAAGGCTCTGGGTCCTGCAGGGACAGAAACTTCAGAGAGGAGACACCTTCCCCTACACTCACGAGCGCCCAAGTCGCAACTCGAACCGGTGTTTCGGATTAACTGGTTTCCTTGCTAACTGATGACCGACTTCCTTTAGCGTCAGTGGTTGCAGCAATAAACAGAGGATGCTGAAGCAAGACTCTCAAAAGGGACAACGCTTCAAAACTTTATTGTAAATGTGGAATAAAAGGCGTTCGCCAGAATAGCTGTCGGGTTTTTTACATTTACCTCTATTCGCACGCTACAGGAAGTCGGTCCACCAGATAACAGGTAAACCAGTTAATCCGAAACACCGGCTCGTAGCGTCACATGGACTGCTTTTACGACCTTTTCAGTGGCTGTACGGCAGGAGGTGTGCGAACGCTGGGAAGGAGGCTACTGCAAAAACATCAGTATCACGTATTAGCTCGATGCTAATGTGTTAGCCACTAAAATGCTGCAACAGAGTGCACACTGTTTTCACCGTGTCCGTACTTTGGGCAAAAAGTCTGTGCAATTTTATGCATTTTTCTTTTTACGTGATTTCCAAATGGTCCGTGAACGCATCTCGCAAGTGGCCATAATGAATCTGTTCAGGAGCCAAAATGTGACCTCACACATCAGGATGACTGTTTTTCTCTCCTCCGCATCATGTATCCTTCATAAGAAGTGCAAACTGAGGGTGACAGCACAAGACACATATCGTCTTACAGTCATCGGCTATTTATAGGAGCTTTTTCTGTATTATATAATCTGTGGCTTCATGTCTTGAATCAATATTTAAATGTATTCACGCAGTGTGCACCCCCC
Source organism: Lipophrys pholis (assembly GCF_963383615.2). Classification (NCBI taxonomy): domain Eukaryota; kingdom Metazoa; phylum Chordata; class Actinopteri; order Blenniiformes; family Blenniidae; genus Lipophrys; species Lipophrys pholis. The sequence continues at coordinate 5,385,016 of NC_137647.1, forward strand.
CCCCCCCCCCCCCCCCATAATGTATCTTTGCATGCAGGCATCATATAAATAGTTGTGCCTGTGTATGATGCAGCAGCAGCTGGGGAATACAGCCAGCTGTAAACAGAACAGAATGATCTCTCTCTCCTCCTCCTCCCTCTCTCTCCCACTCTCTCTTCCTCTCTCTCTCTCTCTCTCTCTCTCTCTCTCTCTCTCTCTCTCTCTCTCTCTCTCTCTCTCTCTCTCTCTCTCTCTCTCCAATCTCTGTCTATCCATCTTTCTATCTGTCCTGACTGCAGTCTGCATACAGTGCCACCCTGCTGCTGTTAGTGCTGCTGCTGCTGCCGCTGTGTGATACAAGGCGAGTGGGAGGAACAGCTTCCTCTGTTTTTGCCTCAGAAAATGACCAGACATCTTCCCGGAGCTGAAGCTACTGCAGGGGTGGATCTGGCTTCCAGCCTCCTGCTTTGCACAATCTTCTCCCTCCGCTCGGACAGATAGATAATACCAAAGAGATTATTGCTGCGAGACGAGGAAAGGTGGAGAGAAGCTACATAGCAAAGGTTGGAAAAGAGGAGAGAGTGTGTCAGAGGGGGTGTGGAGAATATATAGATTACATCAAAAAGAGAGAGAGTGTGTGGGTGTGTGTGAGAGAGAGAGGGGGGAGATAGAGGGGGGCTGAATGGCACAGGAGGTATGAGAGGGAGGCAGGGGCACACACAGGAGTGAAGGCAGAAGTGAGTTCCACTGCAGTAGAATGAGGGTTAGAGTGAAAGAGAAGAATCATTCCAGCTGCCAGGATTTCGCACGCCACTCAGGACCTGCCTCTCTCTGAAGGAGCACGAAAAGGAAGCCACCGTGGAGGCGAGAAGGAGAAGGAGGAGGGGGGCGGCGGAGGAGGAGGAAGCCAGAGGTTCTACACACAAGATGGCTGCTGTGTCCTCTGCCTCTGACACTGGTAAGTGAGTTGTTGTTGTTTTTTTTCTTTTTTCTTTTTTCTTGTTTTTTTTTCAATCCTTGGCTGCACACCACACAGCATCATCCATGTCCACCTCATCACAGGAACCTCGGAGGGGTGAACTGCCCGGGCAGGTTCATGTTTGTACGAAACCCACCACAATAGGGAGAAACTGTTGCTTGTGTCAACTTTCTGTGATTAGCCACACACATGGAAAAGTCTCAGCAGTCAGTCAGTAACAGGGATTCATCAATAAACCTCCCTCCCTGCCTCCATGCTCGCCCCTCGCGTCATCCTCACGCAGCATGCATCACTCCACCTTGCCGTCCTCTGAATGCTGATGCTCCTCTGTGATCAAAACATGCGTGTCCTCCTCTACTGTTTTCTCACACTCTATCATATTTTGTCCTCATGCTATTCTGTCTATAAGGAGTCCAAGGTTCCTTCACTCTGACCCAATTTTCGCGAAAGGAGAGGGACAGAGAACACAAAAGAGGTGGCATGCTGGGAGGGGAGTCAGTGGACCAGGAGGAGGATAAAGATATGAATGAAAGAGAAAGCAGTGAAATGAGAAGCGGTGTGAGGTAGCGAGGGGCTCAGATGAGCAGAAGGGGGCTTCGAAATCCAAAGAGTGAGAGTAGAAGTCGGAGGAAAATAGAGAAAATGACATATACACTAATCAGTCAAAGGTAAAGCAGAGTCTAATACTGAATAAATCCCACTGTTACATCAGACAAGCTCCGAGCACTGACACCTTTGAAGTAAGTCCTTTAAGTCCTGAGAATATTGAGGAAGAGGCTCCACTCATCCAACTTGTGTATGCAGCACATCCCAGAGGCTTTGCTGGGTGTATGTTGTGGTGAATTTGAAAGTTGCTTCATCCAATTCAGGGTTACGAGGGGCTGGAGCCGATCCCGGCTGAGTGTGGATGGAGGTGGGGTACATTCCAAATTCACCCGTCCACGACAGAGCAAACACAGACACACAGATAACCACATACAATCTTATCTGCATCCCCGCAAGCCGACATGTCTGAGTGCATTATCCAGTCGGAAGAGACCACTGTGGTCAGGGAACACTAATTATATGAAAGCATGCGTGTGACTGACACCAGTGATGAAGTCATGACACATTTGAAAGTTTAAAAAGAAGCAGGGTTTCTCAACTGAACGCAGCTTCATACTTTCTGGAGATAAACATCAAATTTTGATCCATTAGCTGTTCCATGTACCATGACCATGAAAAAGCCTGTCTGCGCCTAAGTATTTCAAGATACAATGAAAACTGACGCACTGTGAGGGGGTTCTCAACCAAAAGCAACCTCAACGTCTTTTGAGCTTCAGGCCTTCACCCTCCACACACTTCAGTGACACTTCCATTACCTTGTCATAGAGTACACTTGGTAATATGGTCTTTGGTCAAAGACTCTTACGTTATTTCTTTTGTGCCGCCTCCAACTCCCTGAGGACACCATGTTCACTTTGTTCCTGAGATATTGCGCACGTTAAAAGGTGCTTTTGTCCCGGGCTAATAAGTGTTATTCAGGGCTCATGATGTTACAGCTGGTTACAGACGAATGCATGCCTTTGGGAAAATATGAAAGATGCAAATTTAACAGTCAGAAAAAGAGGATAAACAATCCATCCATCCATCCATCCATCCATCCATCTTCTACACTGTTTTATCTTGTGCAGGGTGGTGGAGACAATCCCAGCAAATATGAGTGAGAGCAGGGTCGCTACACCCTGAACACTCCATTCCATCACAGGGAAAAACACAGAGAGACAGACAGCCGCACACGCTCACGTTCACACCTATGGACAATTTAATGTCACCAATTAACCTCACATGCATGTTTTTGGACTGTGGAAGGAAACCGGAGCTCCCGGAGGAAACCCACGCACACACGGGGAGAACATGCAAACTCCACACAGAAAGGTGCTTCTACAAGACAGAATGTTCAGAATTTAGAACATAAGTCAAGAAAAGTGTGTGAAAGTCATTGTCTGATCGATGTGTTTTACAGCAGGGGATCCCAGGAGCCGCCACCCCCCCGAGCGCAGACTACTGATCTTGGGCGGGCCCCAGTCTGGAAAGACCTCCACCGCCAACAGCATCCTGGGGGACGAGATCTTCGACGCCGGGACCGAAACCACCCACAGTAACGTGGGCCAGACGGAGATCTACGGCCGGCGGGTCACAGTGGTTGACACACCGCCTTGGGTCATCCCGGCCGACCCGGAGGACAGCACCGAAGCTGACGAGAACGACAACGCCGGAGCCGAGTCAGACACGCCGCAGCGGCCCCCGCCAAGCCTCGACAGCGAGGGGCCGTGCATGGGAGCCATCCTCTGCCCTCCCGGACCCCACGCCATCCTGCTGGTGGTGTCGGTCACTCAGCCTTTCACTGACACTCACAGGAGGGCTGCGGAGGAGCAGCTGGGGGCGCTGGGTGGAGGGACCTGGAGGTATTCCATGGTCCTTTTCACCGGCGTGGACAAGCTGACCAAAGGGGTTTTTATTGAGGAACACATAGCAAACACCGGAGAGGCCCTGCAGTGGCTAGTAGAGCGGTGCGGAAGCAGGTACAATAACTTTAAAAAAAAAAATTAATTTGTCTCTGATTTCTCAAAGGTCCGTTCTGGTTTGTCTAGTTTGTGTACAACTTTGTTGGCACGGTTTCCGCTAATCAATCTCAATGTATTCAGTTCCTCTTGGATTTGAGGGCCTTGTTTCGCAATAGATCACGGTCAAATAACTTTGATTACGAGGCTTGTTTTTCTCAAAAACTGCAAGTCATAGAAGGAATTTCTTAAACCTTTTACCTCTCAAAACGAGCCACTTGCAGTAATATATATATTTTTTTCATTTTATATTTCACACATAAGTAAAAACAAAGCAGATTGGAATTATTATTATTATTATTGTATTAATAATAATAATAATAATAATGATAATAATAATAATACATTTGTTGTTAAACCTCTGCATTATTGCAAGAATATATCAGTATCAGAAGCTCTCAATCCAACTAAAGAAATCCTAGGCTGCATCTCATATAAACATAACGTGTGCCTATTCCACTGAGAATTATTTGATGCTATTTAATTGAGACCATTTTCTGTAATGAAATGCCTTTTCTGGAGGAGGCCTTCGCTTGTTTACCATTACGGTGTTGGACAGAAAGTGCAGAATAGGTTTTCACCTCTTTCTGTACAAACGTGGGGAAACTGCATCAGTGGCAGCTATTTTTTCAGCTGATGAGGGCATTTTTTGATTCTGTTATACCATCTGGCATAATGTGATGGTGTTTCAAGCGATGTCGCATGTATTAAGACTTCTGGTGAAACGTGTAAAGGCAATAAAAGTGGAAACAGTGCAGGAATTGTTAAAGAGATGCAAGTCGGGGCAAATACTGCAGACGTCTGTTAAATTGGCTTCACTTCTTCATTCAAGTGACAGTTCCGTGGAGGAACAATTGGAAAGATAGAAAGATATTCATAATATCCCATTTTGTGTCCAGGATGTGAAGAAAGTGCAAAACCACTCGAATTGCCTTTTTCTAAATCTCACGTTTGTGTTTTTCTCCTGAACAGTCAAAGTAGCAAAGCAGAGATCAGCTAATTTTAGCTCATGATTTTCTACTTAACTCTCAATCTCAAGCCTAAGCTGAAACATTGTCACTATGTTTAATATTCTTAATCTTCCTACAGGCCTGGAGAAAATATAATAAATCTGCTTCCTGACCTTAATGTATAAATGCAAAATATATTCCTAAATTTAGTTCAAGTGTTTTTCTCCTGCAGGTACCATGCCTTTGATAACACACGGAAAGAGACCGAGGACAACACGCAGGTACCTGAGCTGATGGAAAAGGTGGAAGAAATGATAACTGACAACCAAGGTTTGTGGTTATTTTCTGAAATGTCATTTGTTTCATGCCCCACATACTCTTCCAGCTTTTATAATATCACCATTACATTATTAATCAATTCACCATTTGTGTTTCCAAGCTGTCTTGAAATGCCTCAGTGAATAATTTACAGTTGCTGTCCTGCAGGATGGTACTTTGAGGTGAATGAGTTGATTTTACTGGAGGAGGAACAGGCCAGGAGGGCTCTGGAGGAGGAGAGGATGAGGATGGAGGAGCACGCTCGGCAGAGGGAGCAGATGATCGGAGGACCTCCCAGAGGTATACGAGCATGCTGCGTGCGCCCGTGTGTGTGTGTGTGTGTGTGTGTGTGTGTGTGTGTGTGTGTGCTGGAGTGTGTAAGTGAGTGAGTCATGCAGAGAAGGAGGGGAAATGAGTGCACATGTCATCATGCTGTTCCCAAGAGGAAGAAAAAATAATAATAAACCAGTTTAGTTTTAAAAGTTTTGTTCAGGTTGTTTTTAACGATCTGGTTCTCAACAGAGTTGAGGTTGCTCCTGTTGGGCTGGAAGGGCGTCGGGAAAAGCTCCGTGGGGAACTGCATCCTGGGCCGTCGCTACTTTGAGTCGGGCCAGGAGACGGAGCTGTGCCTCAGGAGGCAGGCGCTGGTGTCCGGCCGCCGGGTCACCATCGTCGACACCCCGGGCTGGGACTGGTTTTCGGTCAGACGAACCCCGAAGCGCATCCGGCAGGAGTCGCAGCGCGGCGCTGCCCTCCTCCGGCCGGGCCCCCACACCCTGCTGCTCGTGTTGCCCGTGGTGTCGTCCCTCACGGCCAGGAAGAGGCGGACGCTACTGGCTCACATAGAGACTCTGTTCGGGGACAGCGCCTGCCTCCACACCATGGTGCTGTTCAGCTGCGGCGACTGGCTGGGACGCACGCCCATCGAAGAGCACATCCTCCGTGGAGGGAGGGAGCTGCAGAGACTGCTGGAGTACTGCGGGAACTATTACCACGTCCTGGACAGTAAGACGCCCGGAAAGGACCGGAGTGTGTCTGTCCTGCTGGATAAGATCGAGGAGATGATCAGAGAGAACGGTGACAAGGCCTTCCTCCCGATACAGACAGAGTGGTGTAAGTCACACTCCTTCGCTGAAATATAGATTGTGCACAGTTATTTGCATTAAAAACAATCCTGCCCGCAGACTTACTTACAGGGCTATGATTTGGTTATTTCATCTGAAAAAATGTCACAAACTCATATTATTTTGTTGCTTTTCACAGTGAGCGAGGAAAGTTCGTACTCTTCTGACAACACCGAGCCGGAGGACGACTGCCGGGGATGCCAGCTTCAGTGACCCGATCGCAATAAAGAAGAAAAGTCGTCCTTCTTTTTCCTCCTCATTCTGAGTCTTTGAAGGTCCCAGACATCACCTCATGCAACTTAAACCTCATCTTGATATCGCTCTCTAGCGCCGAACAGTTTCAGGGACAACAAAAGCGTTTGGAGAGAGGAGTCTCGTGAAGAGCAGCTCTGTTGTGAGACTTCAAAAAGACCAAGCTCACTGTTACGCCAACTAACGTTTACTCCGCCTGGACCAATGGTGAATGAATACTCACGTATTCAGAGACTTAGAAGAGGCTCCTCAAATCCACAAGGAGGAAAAACCACTCATCTTAAATGACTATAGCTCAATAACTGTGGAGGTCATGAGCATGTCCACAGACATCAGCTGCTGCTTACCGAGGCCACACTGAGAAGCCTTGTTTTACATCCAGTGAAATCCAAACCAAACAATTGTCAGATTTAAGGGTTTAGAACATGTCGGCTGCAAATTCGGTGAACGTGGTTGTTCGTGGATCGAGTGAAAGGAAATGGCTGTATCATGAGCAGTGTGCCAGAATGTTTGCAAACGAGTGCAGAAAAGTGCACACAGCCTTGAGTTGTTTGTCAGTGCTGGAAGAGTTCAGATGTGAAACACGGGGTTTATTTTCTTATCCTTCGCATGAGAGATATCAAAGTTCTCCGCATTAGAAATTTGATTTGGTTTCGGCTCAGGGAATTGAATTGATTCCTCCAGGGCAAAAATCTGGCACATTTACAGACATGCTGATTGATGCAATTGCTAAAACGGAATTTGTGAGTCACATATCAATTCAATCCGAGGGTATTTGCTTTGGCTATCGGGAACTTTGAGAGAGTCAGTCTTTGCACTTTGGTTTGTGCGAGAGGAGAAAAAAAAATAAAAAATCATTAAATCCATCTGCTGGTGCAATCACACTCAAACGTAGCTTGAATAGAGGGGGGGGGGGGGGGGGGGGGGGGGGGGTAGGCTGCATTTGAAATTGCGCGTGCAGTGTCAGATCCCTGCGGAGCAGCCTGCGCTGGCTCTGCTTCGCTGTTTTATGGTCATGCAACCGCCGTATTCTTTGACAAAGGTAGACTCAGCTACGTGCCTCAGCATCGACGCGTCAGTGCAGCCCTGCTGCTGCAGGATGGCATCCAATCGGCTACATCAGGCTTTCGCATGCTACAGAAACAACATAACCTCATGAACCATTGGAGCTCACGCGGGGCTTTTTACCTCCTGTAAACTTTTTCTACATCCTCTGAACATCAGTTCCTGACAACAATAGTGATGTTTTCAACCCCAAAAAAAAAGAGAGAGAAAAAAGATAACTATTTACATATATATATATACTCCGCTGTCAGAGGCATGTTAAAGACACCGCATGCAGATACATGAGTGCCTATTGAGTTGAAGGCAAACACTTCTTTATCCCTCTGACTCTTGCTTGAACATGTGAATTTCAGATACAACATCACCTCCCGCCACCTTTACAGCTGCAAAAAATAAAAGAGAAAATGCGAGGGGTGGGGGCAAGAGAACCCACGCTCTGTTACGTGCCACTGAGAGCATTCATAATATGCGACCGATACCACTGCCATGCTGTAAAATGATATTTTCTACCAACGATGTAGCCAACGGAAAAAAGAAAAAAACAGACGCCACTCCCTCTACGTTTTACCGACTCTGTGCTTCATCTAGTGATGTAGGCTACCGCAGCACTTAATGTGACAAGCATGACTTTAAAAATTTGATATGAGGATGTTTCCGGCGTTCATCCGGAGTCTTTGAGTCCCTGTGAATATGTTGTATAAATGGTGTACATTTACAGAGTAATAAAATATGTTCCACTGGAAGCTCTTAGCGAGGCATTTTGCACTGTGTAAGTTCTACCACTTCACTGTAGCCAAAGTGACTTTACTTACTGTGTAGTCCTTATATGGTGATCGCATCATCAGTACTTTGTTCATCATAAGACAACAATAAAATACATGGATATATTGTTGTGTATTTTTTTTGGGCTTTCACATTATTTTGTTGGCTATTGCTTCTAAGCATGGATTGGGTGTAACACTGTCAAAAAAGACATGGCCCACGGGCCTTACTTACAGTATGTTTGACACTCCTGTCTTCGAGAAAGCAGTAATGCTTGGTTTTAACAGTAGGTGGCACCGTAACAAGCAATGAACCTCGAACATGGGACGTCAAAAAAAAATCTTTTTATTTCTGGAGTTTCAACTGGGCCAAGTACAAGTATATCCTGAAAATGTTCATGCCTAATAGACTTTACATAATCAGTGACAAACAAGCTGAAATGTTCTTCTCTCATGAGAACTGATCACTATTGCTTCTCAGATTGGACTGCAGTAACTTACTGCAATCATGTGTTAGGTTGAGTTCTGACAATCTTACTACAATACTACCAATCTGGTCAACAAATTTTGAAATAGCTTTTGCAGATGATTATTTAATTCAGTCTCTATTATTTGCGATGTCATTTCAAATGTTGGATTGAACCCTCTGGTGAGTTGGTTTTGGTCCACAAGCTGAATGTTTAACATCCCTGCCCTAGAATACCATCCACACAATCCACAATGCAGTACAAAAAAAAAAAAAGTTTACTCTTTTTACTAAGTGTTCTGGGACTTATTATGCTAGAAAATGGGGTCATCAAGATAGGTGGTATTCACCCTTTTCTTTCTGCTCTGAAGAAAATGCTCTTGCCTATTAGCTCTGCACCATTTTGACTTTGGCGGGGCTCCAGAGGGGGATGGATTGCCCCTGAGCCATCTGGACTAAAGCCCGGTCCAATTGCAGCATGCCCACCAAGGATCTGTCAGAGGATGAATGCTCACACTTTAGTTTGGTAATATTATTCAAACTGTGCGTAGGTCAGCAGTCTTTCCCCCTCCGTCCCCTCCCCAAATCTGTGGTAATTGTGTGCTCTTGTACCCTCTTCCAGGATCTCAGGTTATTAATCAACTGTGACAAAATAGCTTTGTTTCCTCTGCACGCAAGAGATTGTTAAAATCACATGACTGTCTGATTGAATACTCATGTATCTACAGCATGCATGTCAGGCGGACTCCATTATCCTCTCCCCAATAACACCGTGAAAATCTCGAGAAGCCTGACCACGTCCATATTAAGCTGTTAATTGTTTGAATTATTTGCAACCACCTCATTGTGAATCTGATGGGTTCCACACAATACCGTCAGTTCATACTTGTCCCAATTAGATATTTTTGTGATTGTGTCTTATATTCTCCCTTCAAGACGTATAGTGTTTAATTTACTATTACTACATCCATCTAATAAAGCTTTATTACTAATCAACACAAGAAAAAGCTCAGCAGCAGTTTGGTTCTAGACTTTATTAGGAGCTTGATAATACAGATATTCTGGATATACACATTTTAAAACTTTAAGGTTATTGGAGGTCCATATATATAAAACAAATTACAAGACATCAGACATTCATATACTGAATGCAAAATACTTTGTTATATGTAACTAAAACCTAACACAAGTATTCTACTTAATACCAGTCAGATGCATGAAGAGGTCAGACAAACACTTGTTTTGTGGGATAGTACATCCAAGACATGCTGTGTGGCAGAAAAGATATTATACTGATACACGTTTGCATTTCAGAAATAGAAGCTGGTCTGCTCACTTTGTTACATCATCGTTCTATTGCTACAGCTCTCTCCCTCCACTAGGGGTCAGGAGTCAGGCCTTTCTGGAGCCTCGTCTTGCGGACCTCCTCCATTAGCTCTTTCAGATACTCGATCTCCCTGGCCATAGACTCGGCCTTCTCGGTTAACTCCACATTCTTCCTCTCCAGCACTGCATACTCTTCAGAGATCGCATCATGTTCTGCTCTTTTCTTCTGCCGGTAACGTGTAGCAGCCGTTTTATTCTGCTCCATCTTCTTCGTCTTTTTGTCTTTTGGCATCCTCAGAGCCGCCCTCTCTGCCCCTCGGGGGGCCTTGACTTTGAAACAGGTTGGTGCTGGAGAGGGTGGACTGGCTTTGGGGTCTGGGTATGGTCTGCTTCTGGAGGACACTTGTGGGGGAGACGCTGCTGGGGAGCATCGAATGACCTCCGGTGCAGCTGTGAGCCCAATTTTATTTTTAGGGGCAAGCACAAGGACGATGCGAGTTGGTGACAGGGACAGCACGATCCTCGGGAGCTGAGGGACCACGGCCGCCACCACTGGCTTCACCTCAGTCTCCGACACGTCCACTTCACTGCCCAGGTCCAGAGTGTAGACCGGGGAGTCGACCACAGGGGGCGGAGGATCTGGAGAAGCAGGCTCAGATTTGATTTCCAGCTCCTCTTGTGGCTCCGGGACACACAGAGGAGAGGAAGGAACCTCTTGCCCATCAATGAATGATTCATGCTCTGGAACAGCAGGATCAGAGCAGACTGTGTCTGGGGAGGGAGGGGGTTCGACTGTGAGAGAATCAGAGGAAAGGCTTGGGAACTCAGGCGTTGAGAGAGGTGGTAGTGGGAGAGATTCAAGCTCCATGGGGCAATCTAGGGAGGCCAGTAGGTCTTCTGGAGAGGCAGGGGACTCAGCGGGAGGACTACAGGAGCCAATCAGAGAGTCCAGGTCAAACTCACTTAGATCCATCCTCTCAGCCATCCAGTCGAGGTCACTGAGCATGTCTTTGGGGAGGAAACAAACAAACAAAACATCCATTAGATTTAACTGAGACTAAACCTGCTATAATATCCAGTATGTTCAGTTGGTGTTTTATCATTACCTTTGCTGTCACCAGCCAGTGTCTGGCTGTATCTCAGCTGACCCGGGTCACCTAACCACGAAAGGGAGAGCAGGTCAGACTCAGACCCAACTTTGTCCCCATGGAGGAGGGCGGCCGGCGGCGAGGGCGGAGGAGAATAGAAGGGTGGGGGAGAGGAGGAAGAGGACAGCGATGAGGAGGTGAGGGGCGACACAGGAGCTGTGTCCCCCTCAATTGAGGTTCCTCCTATGTTCTGTTGATCTTCTCTATCAGGGTGGAAAATCTGGGAGTCCAGGGCATCAGCCATGGGAGAGGAAGGCCCCCAGAGGATGGCCTCCATGTCTTCCAGGCCAAACTGTGAGCTTGTCATCGTCATGGTCATAGTGGCTGTTGTTGGTCACGAACGGAGTGTGCGACGACGTCAGGGAGGCGGCGAACTCTTTTATGCTGTCGAAAGCAGCAGTGCTGAGGGTTTCCACGAAGGACCTGCACCCAAGGAAAAAAAAAACAAAGGGTGAAAACCATCATCAACATTTCAAAAATGGAATCAGTGATTCAAAGTGTGTTACAGTTGTTCCCAAATAGATGCTGTATTGTTGCCTATGGATCTCAAAGCTAATCTTCTCATGGTGGAACAACACTGCCCCCATGGCTGCAGTGCACCTGCTGCACATCACGTGGTTTCCTCCCTGCTGCCAGCCTTGTGACTCTGACGTCAGACTAATGAGGTCAAAGAGTCTGCCATTCCTCCCTCCCTCCCTCCCTCCCCAATAAAAAAAAAAAAATGCACTTTTGTTCTCCACTCGCCCACAGTCGCCATCTTGACCCTCGTGCGGAAACGCAGGAGTGCCACGTCGACGTTTGAAGTGACATTCTAACATGGCTTGTTACTTTATAACGTTAAAATAGATATAATGTAGAGAAACAATAGAACGTTTAAAGAGATACAATGTAGCGAACCGAAGTGTAACGTTTCACTTCATGTCGCGTGTGACGTCACTTCAATGACTGCTTAAATTAGTTTTTTTGTATAAAAAAAAAAGTCGAAAAAAAAAATCGATGGTTTTCTGTCCCAAATTGACGGAAAACATAAAAATCTAAGGCATTGTAAGATTATGGTAGGTGGGCGTTACACGGAGGCCCGACAGTTGCCACATTCTAACCATTCATAAAGCAATACTTACGACATGTTGGCTGAATTAGAAGTGACTCAGTGCACTGGCTGGATGCACTGTTTTGAGGGTTGCTGCTGGGTCGCGGCACACTTTCACACTGCCATTTCGGCGAATCGAGCGACGTCCGACAATGCTGTAACTTGTTGGTCTGCTTGCTCCTCAGGAGGGAAAATGGCGCATGTTGTGGCGCGGCGAGACTATAGACCGAAAAAAACAAAAAGGAGTGGCTGTATCCTTCCGCGACGACTCGCATTATTATCACTCCGCCAGTGTTTGGGTTCCGCATTCCACGAATTCCACGCGAGAAGAGAAGACATGTTTTTCCGCATGGGATTGTTTTACAATAATTCATTTATTTGTATTAAAATCATAAGAAGGAGAACTACAACTTTGAATACTGTCATACAGTTATATAAATGTAACATCAAAGATTAAATAAGAATGTATTTTCTCATCAACGGATATAAAAAAATGTAAAAAAATCTTTCTCACACACACGCAGGCACGCACACACACACACACACACAAAGACACAAGCACTCAGAGTGCTTTGAATCAGTTGGAAAATATCCCCCACATGTCATTCAGGTAATTCACTTCATCCTGCAGGTTTTCAGCCAGCAGGCAAATTCTGCCCGAAAACTTGCTCTTGGTCGACTTCCTCAGCGTCACATCCTTCTTTGAGAAATACTGATCCATTTCCTTGGCAAAAGCAAGAAGCAGTTTCTCCGACGTGTTCGGTGTGGACGTTCCCCTATTGTTTTTTGTGTTGTACCGGAAAACGGCCTCCGACTGATGCGCCATCTTCACCGCTTCCGGTTCTGCTCCTGCCCTGTTCAGCCTGGCAATGTCATGTCGTCGCAGCTCATTCATCCCCACCAGGATGAAGTGCAGACAAAGTTCCAGGTCGACAATATTCACCTTGTAGTTGTGCAGAAGTTTCTCGACAGTCACCCTGTCCACAATCTTCTTGTTGGCTTTTGCTGCGTGAGCGCCCATTGCTCCAGCAGAAGCGACCATACCAGCGCCAACAAGGGTCGCAACTAGTGAGGCGCCGATGGTTGCGGGAGCCAAGGCTATTCCCATCACTGCGGTCATCCCTCCAACGGCACCTGTGGTGCCTCCAGCAATGCTCATAGTCTTATTCTTCTTCTGGATCTTGTCGAGGGTCCCACAAATGAACATGAACTCTGAGATGATTTTCTTCAAGTTGTCTTTGCGCTTTATCATGAGATAGTTGTAAAGATGCAGGGCCTTCGTCACATTCACGGCTCTCTGGTTAAATGATCTGAACAGGGCCAAAGAAGAAGAAAAAAAATAACATGTAACCAATGCCGTGACATTTAGTTTCTTAAAAAGTTTACCCTACTATCTTTTGTCCACATTAAGGTCATTTGTGTGATGTATCTTTATCAGGCTCAATAAAATGTACCAATCCTGATGCGCTGTATTTGAGCCTGGAAAAACATCCCATAAAAAAATTGGTACAGTTTCTTGAATTAAGTGTGCTAACCACCACACAATAAAATGGCCTACTTCTCAGTTAAGATGAATTATTGCAATTGTTAACTTTTTTTTTTCTTACCTCATTTCTTCATCTATGCTGAGGCCATACAGTGACGGAGACATGGAATCTTTTTCTGTCGAAATGACAACAAAGAAACATTATTTCTGTAATGTTACTCAGGTTACTTAAAAAAAGATGTGTTTGTAATAGAAATTGCATAAGAAAGAATTTCTTGATAATTGCTGATGATTAGCAAAAGGGACAATTAAAAAAACAACACCCATTATTTGTGTTTCTTTCTTTCACACTATAGAAATAATAAAAATGTACTTACTTGACGTTTTTCTCAACCATGTCAGCAGAGAAGTAATGTGCTGAAAATATACATATATTTTATTAGAAACCGAGTAGAAACACATTAACAACACATGTGTCTGGTTTATAATCTAATCCCTCAGTTGGTACTTGAAAATGTGATTGCGTCTGTGTGTATGTGTGTGTGTGTGTGTGTGTGTGTGTGTGTGTGTGTGTGTGTGTGTGTGTGTGTGTGTGTGTGTGTGTGTGTGTGTGTGTGTGTGTGTGTGTGTGTGTGTGTGTGTGTGTGTGTGTGTTGCGGTGTCCCTCTCACCATCTCTTCTGATTCATCTGGGAGTATTTCCACGTAGGTCGGTGACTCGATCTCACAGTACAGTGAGTCAGAGCCCTCTGAAGGTAATGAGAACTGCGGGTTGAACGAAGGTGGTCTTGGTGGTCTGATCTACAAGACAAAGAAAAGTATTTCTGATAAATCAAGCTTCTCAATGAAGGTGATCATGTGAAATTTGAGGTTCTTGATTCTTACCATTTACTTTATTGACAGCTGAGAAATCCTACAGGTTTTTCGTCTTGTGCCACCGTGGTTAATCTTACTCAATCACCTTTGCCATAATAGTAGGGAGGTTATATCCTGTCTAACCCGTGTTGTTCTGTGGTAAGTATGAATGGTGGCCAAATTCTTCAACAAGCTGCTGGCCAGTTGTGCAGCACATCTTTTAGAAGTTGCCTGCTTCTGTCACCAGTAAAGTGCTCAGATTATTTGGATTATCTGAGCTCGACATCCCTGTGACGTTACCAATGTTTTCTACTTCTTATTTCAGAGGGAATGACGTGTTTGAATGGAAAAAAAAACCCCAAAACAAAACAAAAAAAATCCACCACCCGCCATCATAGGTTCCGTTTCAGTTCTAATCATGGTTTTGCTTTAAAAACATTTTCTATGTTACAATCACTGACTACAATCCGAAACATACTTGCGCTAATATTCAATTTGGAAGCACGGCATTTTATAGTTATGACACAGCATAATACGGTCTTGGGTGTGGAAGCTGGCGCCTATTGTCATTCGAAGGCAGGCGTATGACTTGTTGACAAAATGTCCCAAGTTCTGATCTTTTGAAGACACCTATAAACTGTGCTGACAAAACAGTGCTGAATACAGTCATAAATGATTTAAGTCAATTTTTCTGAGATTTTCCTTGAAGGCCAGTTCACTCCCTGTATTTTCTGCACCTCTAAGTTGCTGTTTTTGGCTCATGTCCCAGAGAGCTTCATCACCTGTAAATTAGATCTACAGTGGCATTCATACCCGTGGAGGCGAAAGTTCACTCCCCAAGGGAGAGTCAAAGAGGTCTGGCTGCTGGAGCACGGGACTGGTCACGGCCTGAAAGGTACAAGCAGTCATACTTTTGCTTTATGGTTACAGAATGGAGCTGCAACAGAACATCAAGGCTAAAACATATTATCTGATATCAATAGGATTGATACTGAGATGGCTTTCAGAAACCTACATTTGCACTGTAAGTCAATGCATCTTCATAAAGACATGAATAGATAGGAGCTTGTTCCATGGAGCTCGCAGAAGAAGATCTGCTTTGTTGAGATGCATCTGTGTCTTTCTGTTAAAAATAAATAAATAAAATTAACAAACTTAAAAACGCAGTGGGGGGAAAAATGTGATTTATGTATTGTTATTCCATTTCAGCTCAGAAATCTTTGAACTGAGTCCACGGATATCTCAGAGAAGTGTAACAGCACCGTTTTAATCTGTTCATAACTGTTGAGTATAAACTTTACATCAGGATATGGGGTTTCCAGCCGCAGTCTGTCACAATAAATCGGGGGAAGAGGGGGGCGCTGAGGAGGAAGAGGACGCTCGGGGCCAGAACGGCGATCAAGCAATAATTGCCCAGAGGTGAGAGCTGTGGGCTTTAGCAGGTGAAAACAGAGAAAGAAAGCACTTAAACATTCAGATGAGTGTAAATAATACAGAATGTATGAATGGCAAATAGTTGTGAAAGGTTTCAAAACTGACATATTCTATCAAGTCAAATTCAACATGAATACTCAGGAATACATGAAGAAAAGTCAAGTAAACCACTTGTATACCTTCACGGCTGGGTTTGATCTCCTACTAATGCTGTTTCTTTTAACAGCTTCTTCACTGGGAGCCGGTGGCCTGAGAGGAGGACGGACAAGATGAAGCAGCCTCTGCTCTGTTCGGTCCTCATTACTTTCAGAGGTCTAGAAAAGAAAAAAAAAGTATTGTGAATCTATTTAAAACAATAAGAATAAAAAATCAGCTACCATGAGAGACAAACATTCCCAAGCGTTCAGGCTGCTCAGCTTACTGTTACGTTTTTTGCGGCGACTGCTATCTCTGAGGAGTCGGCCATGTTGTTGTTGCCGTCACTCCGGTGAGGAACAGCCTGAGATTTAAGCTCCGGTTGGGCTTCTTTCATCAGAGCAGCCTGAAAAGAATAAAAGTAAATGATCTGATTGACACATAGATATCCAAACATCTTTTTTTCCCCTGACATGTCAACCTCTCACATCCTTCACAGGGTGTGCCCAGGGGTTTATGGTTGAATTTACATGTACTGTTTTCATTGTTTGTCAGAAAACCTTTCAGGGTGTTTGTAAATTGACTTTACACAGAATATTTTTGTGTCTTCGCTGCGCGTGACATAGTGCCCAAGAGGCTGCCCTATGTGAGTCTCTATTAATGTTTGTGGCTCCATTACACTCGCAAAGAGAAGTATCAGGGACCAGAGCAGCATTTTGTCTGATTTGGCACATGTCAATAAACTTTTTTTTTTTTTTCTTTAATCTTGTGCACATACATTGCACATCAGACTTATACAGCACCACATACAACACAGTCATTTCTAGCTGCTTTTAACAGGCAGAAACCCAACACATGTTAGAAATCTTAGAAAAAGCTATTAACTTGCAGTGCAAACTGACAAATGTGACATTTGAATGAAAGAAATATTCAGGCTTTTTACTTTTGCTGTCAGTTGTTTAGTTATTGTGTTTGTTCAAGAAAATAGTGACGTGTATTCACCAAAGTGCCTGTATTTAAGATTAGTCAAATAAAATGTCAACATACAAATTGCCATCTTAAATGAATACATGAAGCTAATAGATGAGAAAACCATTCACATACCTTCACTGCTGGGTTTGATCTCCCATAAATCGTGCTTCTTTTAAAAGCCTCTGCAGTGGGAGCCGGTGGTCTGGGAGGTAGACGGACAGGACAAAGCCCCCTCTGCTCTGTTGGGTCCTTATCACTCTCAGAGGTCTAGTTATAAAAGAACAAAGTTATGTGAATCTATATAAATGAGTGACAAAACATTCCACGTGTTCCGACTGCTCAGCTTACTGTAGAATCTGTTATTTCGTCAGTTCTGTCTGAGGAGTCGGCCATGTTGTTGGTGACATCACCCTGGTGAGGAACAGACTGAGCTTTAACCTCCGCTTGGGTTTGTTCCGTTGGAGCAGCCTGAAAAGAATAAAACAAAATCTGATGCAGATATCAGCATGCACATCAGAAATACGCTCAAGTTCATGTTGTCATACGGACTATTGTCCGTTTTACCGTCATTTCATCCAGGTCTTTATAGATGGACGAAAAGCTTTCCTCTGAACGGTTGGAATTAAGCGTCATCGTCCTGTTGGTTCCAGTAGCTACTGATGGCTTTAGGGTTGAAGCAGCGACAGAAAGACAAATTATACCCATAAAACAGACAGAAACTAGTAGGGGGGTTACAAACTTAAATTCTTAGTCAGCGTCATCATTTTCATATCATATGCAACGATTCTGTTCTTCTGTGTGAGAAATGTTTACCATCGACAGCACTGTAAAAGCTCAGAGTTCAAATAAACACATCATTACAAACTAACAAAGCTAATAGTTGAGTAAACCATTCACACACCATCACAGATGGATAACTATTTGATCCCCCATTAAAACTGTTTCTTCCAACAGCTCCTGCACTGGGAGCCGTTGGTCTGGGAGGGAGACGGACAGGATGAAGCCCCCTCTGCTCTGGTTGGTCCTCATTACTTTCAGAGCTCTGGGTACAAAAGAACAAAGTACTGTAAGTCCACCAAAGTGTCTTAATTTAAGATTAGTTGAGTAAACCATTCGTATACCTTCACGGCTGGGTTTGATCTTCTATAAACGCTGTTTCTTTTAACAGCTTCTGCACTGGGAGCCGGTGGCCTGGGAGGTGGACGGCCAGGAGGAAGCCCCCTCTGCTCTGTTTGGTCCTCAATACTTTCAGAGGTCTAGAAAAAAACAAAGCACTGTAAATTCATATAAAAGAATGCAAATAAAATCAGCTACCATGAGAGACATCCTGAGTGTTCAGGCTGCTCCGCTCACCATAGAATTCTTTGCAGCGACTGTTGTCTTTGAGGAGTCGGCCATGTTGTTGTTGCCGTCACTCTGGTGAGGAACAGCCTGAGATTTAAGCTCCAGTTGGGTTTCTTCCCTTAGAGCAGCCTGAATAGAATAAAAACAAGATCAGTTGAGAGAATAAGAGATTTAATAATTGGATAACATGCAGGGCACTTAAAAAAAATGCACTCAATAACATGCTTTCATATGAACCATTGTCAGTTTTACCATCATTTCATCCAGGTCTTTATAGATGGACGAAAAGCTTTCCTCTGAGCTGCTGGCAGTAAGCGTCATCGTCCCGTTGATTCCAGAGGCCTCAGATGGCTTTAGGGTTGAAACAAGGAAAGAAATCAAAATTCTGGCCATAGAACTGGTCGTACAACAATTGACCTTCAGAGTGTTATTCATTACTTCAAGGATAATTTTATTGTGCCCTGACATGACAACTTTTTACACCCTGTACAGTTGCTCCACGGGGTTTATAAATCAATGCAAACGCCCTGTTTCTATGGTTTTGTTGAGCATCTACTAAGCGTGCATGTAAACTGACTGGCACTTTGCACAGAATAATACGTCAGTTCACTACATATGATGTGATGCCTTAGCAGCAGCTCTATTACGCTCCCAATGAGAGGGATCAGAGACCACTCGTTCAGTGATTAAGTTTGTTCAAGAAAACAAAAAAGGAACCTAAACCTTTCACGCACCTTCACGACTGGGTTTGATCTCTCATAAATGCTGTTTCTTTTACCAGCTTCTGCACTGGGAGCCGGTGGCCGGGGAGGTAGACGGACAGGAGGAGACCCCCTCTGCTCTGTTTGGTCCTCATTACTCTCAGAGGTCTAGTTACAAAAGAAAAAAACAACTGTAATTTCACATAAAAGTATACGATTAAAAACAGCTACCATGAGAGACAAACTTTCCCAGCTGCTCAGCTTACCGGAGCATTTCTAATAGAGTCAGTTATGTCTGAGGAGTCTGCCGTGTTATTGTTGCCATCACTGCACTGGTTTTCCGATAGAAACTTTGACCTGGGAACCGACTCAGTATTACCGTCTGGCTTGTTTTCCTCCATTAGAGCGGGCTGAAAAGAATAACACACAATCAGTTGCTCAATCGGCATCAGGACAAATAAGAGGCTCAAAGCACTGTAGGCAAATCTGGCACACATGGAAGGTGGACTCGATTACACACTTTATCTATCTATCGTATTAAAGCATGAATAGTGACATTACAAGCTGTTTCTTCCTAAAATAGCAAGTTTATTCCAAAATCATACTCAGCAGCTCGATATTCCAAGAGAAACAGCTTGTAATTTGACTGTTCAAGCTTAAATATGATGGTTTTACAGTTTCAAGCTGCACGTTGTGTAGCTCTTGAGAATCCTCTTAACATGTTCTTTTGGGTTTTAAGATTAATGATGATGTAATACTTTATTTGTTACACAAGTTTGTTTTCTATTCATATAGAGGAGGAATACTTTGAATATCAAATTTATAAGGCTATCAAGTGTCTCAAAGCAGAGCCAAGGTTCCTCTTTTTTGGAGTTTGAAGTACCCTCAGTAAGTGGATAGAAGTCACCTTGCATGCTTGAAAATATGAACTAAAACCAATTATGCAAGTAGCACAATATATTGTAGATGTGACAACCAGATTGTATGAGCAAAAAAAAAAATAAGAAGACACATTTAAATGACATGTAAATATAGAAGTAAACAACATGTTTGATTTCTTTCATATAAACACAATATAATCATATTGACATTAAAAACAACAGGAGTAAGACTGTGGCGACGTTTTGAAAATGCCTCAACAACATCCGTGTTATTTAATGACTGCCCTCTTTACAGTCTCTGTGAATATTATGCAAAACGTGTGGTTATGTAAGAGTTATCTCGGAAGTCAATTGTAAATAATAAAATCTTCTACCCAGGTCTTTATTAGACTGATGTATTTAAAATCTGTGTCAACAAACAGAGGGAGAGGGTGTTAAAGGCTGTGTGTCCTGCAGCCCTGGAGCTTTCATGTAAACAGACATTTTCACGTCATTTTTAATTTCGTTTGCACAGCAAATCTCACATTATCATCTCACCACTCAAAGTGACAAAAGTGACATTTGAATTAAATTGCTGTTTGTTAGTTGGTCAACTAAAACACGTATGGCCCATCCCATCATATCACCTGCATGTTACTTTTCAATTCAACCAATAGAAGTCTAACAATCGTCACAAATCGGAATCTTTGCGAAAGTATGTTGATACAGACGCACGCTGACGTCCATGTCGAACCCATAAATCATCTTTGTTTGTCCTTCTCCAGGGCGACACACCAAGTGGGTTGGTTTGTTCTGTGCCTGGTAGTGATAGAACTCCTCCTTGGCTCTCAAAGAAAAGAAACCATGACTGTACCAAACGGAGGAAATCCTTTAACAACCAGCTGAAATGTGGTTGGAATTGTATTACGAACACATTCTCAGTCCTTTGTGTGGGAAATGTGCCACAATAATAAAGCAATGAATATATATCTGTCCAGTCAGAACAGTTAAAATTTTAATCAGTGGACAAGTATTTTGTTTGTAGACTGAGATTGTGCCATGATTTCCAGAAAGCCACCATGTGATTCCATGTTGATCCAGTCACATCACTGGTTTGTCCAGTTTCATATTTTTGGGAAGGCACGCTAGTTTCACAATAAAATTTGTTTTAATCTACTTCCTTTTCAGTGGTGCCCCGAACGTCAGTTATAAGATCAACTACACAGGTTCAGATATTGTGCCCACTTCATCAAACTCTGCAAATCGGTTCTAAAATATAAGAATGAGATCGAGGCGGCAGAGGAGCCAATAGTTTAAATAACAGAATATTTAGAAAAATGGAGTGTCATGCTTTCTGTATCAGGTTGAGGAGTCTAATACATGAACACACGTTTCTCATATGGTCACAAACAAGAGGAAGAAGTTGTTCTTACCGTCATCCTCTGGTTTTGAATCTGCTGTGTTCTCTGCTGGTGTTGACTATGAGCGTGGCGGCGGAGACCGCTCAAAGGATCTCCCACGGGTCGACATACCTGAGTCTCTCTCAGCGCACAGGTGTCAAAGGTGCCGACTCGACTCCTCCCTCTCATTCTTTTCTCTGTCAGACAACCCAACGAGGTCCTAAAGGAGTGAGATTTTTTTTTTTTTTTTTCAGAGACGGACAAGAAAACCATGTGGGTGGATTCTCCTTCTGCTTAATTTTCAAATGAGCACACAGAGACGGGTGGAAACACAAACTATCGTCAGTCTGCTGGAAATTACACTGATTGACACTCGTGTCTTGAAGAGTCGCCAGACCTCTAATTATCACACCATAAATGAGCGGTGACCAACTCTCCAGTGTTTATCAAACGTGCCGTGAGGGGACAAAGTTTTTCTTGTCTTCTGCAGCAATAACATGGGACTGAATTTTCCTTTCATCACATGTTAGTCATTGTCAGTGTCTGTATCTTCGAGTTAATGGGTGTTCACCGAAAAAGTTGTCCAACAGGCTGGATAAGGATGTTTATGCTTTGTTTGCAGCTGCCTGCCTATGTGATTTGTCATCGGTGTGTCTCAGACGTTTGATGACCAGCTGTATATCTTAACCGACTACATGCTTGAGAACATAATCCAAGTCAGTTATTGTGTGATCTGGTTCACCAAAGGATGAGGACACCCTGCACAGGATTCTCTGTGGAGATGGCATGTTCTCCCTGTGTGCATGGGGTATTTATCATGGTAATCCAGCTTCCTGATACAATCTAAAGACATGCACATGAGAGGAAATTAATCGGTGCTTGTAAATTGTCGTGTTAGTGTGACCCAAAGTGACCCACATGTGCAGAAGAAGGCGTGATGTCACAGCGAGCGCGCTGTTCACAGAAGTGAATATGGATGCGCCACAGGTCAGCGCGGTCGCATTAAAAGACATGAGATACATATTTAATTTGGTACAGCATATGATCGAGGTGAGGCAAGCGACTGTAGCAGAAGCAAATCCTTTGAGAAATGTGCCAGACAGTTTTCCGGCGACCTGTCCCGGGTCTACCTGCCCCCGCAAATTGTTAGCTGGGATTAGTCAATGCCTCCATATGTTTTAATAGTATTTAAACGTTCACTTCAGAATGTAAGTACTTCTGCCAAAAAGAAAAAGAAAAAAGAAACTCCACTTCCGATAGAAGGTATTCATCACAGTTTGAGGAATTTTTCCTGCTCCTGAACAGTTTACTCAGCTGAGGTTTCACAGTCCCTCAGTTTGTGCCCTATCTCTCATTCCTACAGTCACATTTCAACCCGTGACCCCTTCAGGCTGCCAGTCCACCGCTTTATAATGCAGCATGATGGACACAGTCTTCCACCAATGAGGACGACATGAATGATCATTCTCCTCCAATCACAGAGCCACATAGCGGAAAAACCCGAATGAAAGCAGACATCTCCCAAAATCAGTTAAACTGCTGGTCGTTGTCAAAATTAGTTTGTTTTTTTTAAATGTTTTTAAGCGGGCATTAAAATGTCACGACTATATTTCCTGTGCATCCTCGGAGCGCTGCTGGTCGCTCAGTCCGCCGCCATCATAAGGTAACCAAAGCGCATCAGGTGGTGTCGCTGCAACTTGTTACGTTCATTTTCTTCCTCTCAATTTAACTGTCAAATGTTTTTTTGTCGTTAAAAGACCCACCTGTTCTCACTTAATGACATTTATAACTCAGTGAACAGGTAAATGGCATGGACTTGTGCACTTATTGCATGCGTATTTTGCGCCGTACCAGGAAGAAGCCCTCCACTTGGAGCGCATGACGCACGAGTACAGTTACCCTAAATATTTACTTTAATGATTTGGGTTTTGTTTTTTTGTTTTTCTTTTTATCTTTGCAGAGTTCCGCTTCATAAAACCAGAAGCCTGCGCCGTTTGATGAGCGACAGCGGGTTGTCTCTGGAGGAGTTGCGGACTTTGGCCGCGCGCACCGGACCTCATGACAGCGCGCCCTCCCCCAAACTGCCCGTGGAGAGGCTCACCAACTTCATGGATGTATGTACGCCAGCAAAAGAGTCAAAAGTTACCATTTCATTTTTTTTATCGTCTTCACACGATATCAGTGGAGACTCCCAGAGGTGGACGGAAAAGAGTACAACTCCTGTTACAAGTTGTACCAGTAGTTTATTTACCATTGATTTAAAAAAAAAAAAAAGGGTGGTTCCAGTAACATGGCAAAAGACACTTTAACCCCTGGCAGAGATAGAAATCACCCCACCAATCATTGGATTATATCAGGGGTGATAATACATTGAGGAGGGGGCACATGCAGCCCAATTTCCTCTTGAGAGAACCGGAACAGTAAAGTAGTGTTATAATAACTTAATAAGTTTTTCTTTGTTGTGGCTTCGAGTAAACATGATAAAAATGTCTACGTTTTCTCAAAACCAAACATTCACGAGCAAAAATCTTAACATAGAAATATGAGGCATTCGATTCAATTCACTTGCATAAAATCTATGTTTTAAAGCATATACCTTATTTTAACGAGAATGTATGTACATTATATAGATATAATAGATTTTCAATGAAATAATAAACTTACTAGCAACAATGTTAATGGGTTATAATGGCTTTGAATATTAATTCAAATTTGTAGACTTGGTCAATAGAAGTAGATGAGTTTAAAAGTACTGAAATAGATTATATAAGGTACATTTTGATTAAGCTGGAATAAAATAATACATGCAAATAAAAGAATATACTGAAGTATCAGTTCCTGTCACTGCCATGTCAGTTTTTTGATGTCTTACTTCCTTAACTGGTTGCAAACTGAGCCAACAATGTGGCAGGTTATTAAACAAATATGACTCTTTATGTTTTAGTGAAGAATTAGCACTATTGTGGTGTTTTCCGCCTCATTGTTTCATGTGTGTGTGTTTACATTTTATGATACTGTAATATTTTAAGATCTATAAAAAAATTTCTTGAATGAATAATGTGTACATTGTAAATTTATTATTCGTGTTACTCTTCTCATTAGTCCCTTTTCACTTTCTCATGTTTCAATATCTATCATGTTTTACTATGTTGGCCCTGCATCAGCAGGATCTTATCTTATCTGAATTCTAAATCACTATAAATGATGTAGAAACAAAGCTCCTGATTTTGAACTCGAAACATTGGATCACTCATTATTTCCTTGTTCATGCTGAGAAGTAGCTCCACTTCCGTCTCTGTCTCGATGTCACCGGTATCACCAGATTCCTTTTTATTTAGGCGTGATGCTGCACGCTGAATGCCGACACACCTACAGGCGACATACGAGTTACACCCTTCCAATTCTGTCAACACTCAGTTTGCGTAAACAAAAGCATGCCATTCGTTGCTGTGCTGATGCAGATGAATAAGGAATTGCACTCATCCATGTTTTTTCTTAGGCCCAATACTACGGCGTGATCAGCATTGGCACGCCCCCGCAGGACTTCACTGTGCTGTTTGACACTGGTTCCTCCAACCTCTGGGTCCCCTCCATTCACTGCTCCTTCTTCGATTTGGCTTGCTGTGAGTTTCTTACCGTGTTGTGAAAGGAGCTTTGTGGGGGGTAAAAAAAAGAAGAAAAAAAAGCATTACAAACCATTCCTACAAAGATATCACACTTTACTCACTTAATTAAATTTCCACATTATGGCAACTGAAAACCAAATTATTCATCATTTCATTGAATTCTGTCAAAATTAAACACGGTTAATTTGGTATTTATCGTACTTTAAAACGTTTAATTTATCACCAGAGTGGATTTAATCAAAAACTGATTTACATTAATTTAATTAAGCAGTATTTTTTGTTAAATGCTCTTTCAGCCTCTCTAACCCTAAATAAATGATGTAATTTTACTTATAATTAGCCCACTTTAGAAAGCAATACAGGTATGTATTGGTCATACTCCGTGGTATTTGGGGATTACCCACAGTCTTAATAGATAAGCAAAAGTTTTTGAGCATTTTATGAGCAAATATGATTCAAAGGTTAAAAACTAATATGTCGCTTTAAATGTTATTGCCTTTTTATCCTTTTTTTTCAGTTTTTAGTCTCACTAAAAGTCTTTTCTCATCAGGGGTCCACCATCGGTACAACTCCAAGAAGTCGAGCACGTATGTTCAGAACGGCACCGAGTTCTCGATCCGGTACGGCCGAGGCAGCTTGTCTGGCTTCATCAGCGAGGACACTGTCTCCGTGAGTTCAAGAACCCCCCCACACACACACCCCCGGTCACACAGCTCTTTGTTCAACCGCATTCCTCCGTGGTGCTGATCACGCCGTTTCAATTATTTCATTATGAGATTCACTTCAGATTGTCCCTACTTGCAGATCGCCGGCCTGCCTGTGCCCGGCCAGCAGTTCGGTGAGGCGGTGAAGCAGCCCGGCATCACGTTCGCCATTGCGCGGTTCGATGGCGTGCTGGGCATGGCCTACCCCTCCATATCCGTCGCTGATGTCACCCCGGTGTTTGACACGGCCATGGCTGCCAAGCTGCTGCCCCAGAACATCTTCTCTTTCTACATAAGCAGGTTTGTACAATGAACAAAAAACAAGACAACAGAGATGCAGTGGAATTGAAAATACTTTCAGTGGGCTTGATATTGGTATACGTCTTAATCTATGCCACATATTTGTCAAAAGCAAACATTGGATTACTCCTCCATCTATCCAAAGTAGAATATAGAGGTATAAGATAATAGTCTGTTGAATTATACGCCCTTCCCAAACCACTGTAAAGCATTTACGGCTTTGTGGGCTGATTCTTCTCCTTGATCAGTGAGACTATATGGGGTCAGGAATCGCTCAGAAATATCTTTACAAGGTTTTCAATGTGAAATACATACTGAATTCTATTATCACTAAACTTTGTGATGGTTTTAATGTTGTAAAAAGTTTCACCTTTTGATGCTCCAGTTAAGTATTTTGTGTTTTTCTCTGAAACTATCTAAGGGACCCGACGGCCGCAGTGGGTGGAGAGCTGATGTTGGGTGGGACAGACTCACAGTACTACACCGGAGACCTGCACTATGTTAATGTGACACGCAAGGCCTACTGGCAGATTAATATGGACGGGTAAGAAAGAGACGTACTATTGTTAAACCTCATAAGATGGAAACGGCACACTTTCATTCCTCTGACTAAAGTCCAAACCTCAAAGTCTCATTTTAACCAAGAGGGTGCCTGCAGCAACGTCTCGTGTCTCTTGGTTGAACCTTTGCGGCTCCGTCTCTTAACATCCCCCGCAGGGTTGCCGTCGGCAACCAGCTGACCCTGTGCAAATCCAGCTGCCAGGCCATCGTCGACACGGGGACGTCGCTCATCGTGGGGCCATCGGAGGAAATCCGAGCGCTGCAGAAAGCCATCGGAGCGCTGCCTCTCCTGATGGGAGAGGTACAGTTCAAATAAGCTGGTTTAAAACAAGACAATCATCGTTTTCTTTTTGCACTGAAAGAGAATTACTTTGAATCATTCCTGTTCCCACTAGTACTTTATCGACTGTAAGAAGATCCCATCTCTGCCTGTGATTTCTTTCAACATTGGGGGGCGGATGTTTAACCTGACTGGAGAGGACTATATAATGAAGGTATTCATTCAGTTTGAATAAAGATGTAAAATCTTCTATGTTTTCTCATGCAGTTTGAAGATACCATGAAATCAGGGGGGGCGAGGAAACAGGATTAAAATAAATGTTGTTAAAATGCACACTAGAGAGTACAAGTATTATTAATTCTGGCTTGAGACTCATAAAATGTGAAGGTTTTGTAAAAAGAAAAATCAATATAATAAATGTAATGATGTAAAAAAATGCCAGATAAATTTAAATAACAATAAATCTCTCAGGTGTTTGTTGTGTCTTACTAAAGTCAGAGAGTCAAATCTATTAATAAGTCATTCATTGCCAAAGATCCAACATTTATAAGAAAGAATTTAATTGTGTAAAATAAAGGAAGTTTGACATCCAACTAAATTTTACAACTGGAAGCAAAACCTTGTGCAGCAGGAGTAAATCTTCTTGTATGAGTGTTTCTCTCTTCTGGGATTTATGTGTTTTGTCCACTCTGCATTGAAATAGATTCAATCATCGTGAAAATGAGACGGGTTTTTATCTCTTCCTGCGATAAATTTTTTTATTAATCAGAGTAAATCTCTAATTATTGAGTTAAAATCACATAGATCTGAGACATCCAGTGGGAATCCATCACTGAAACATTTCAAAGAGAAGGAGGCATATATTAACATTAATGAGCTGAATATTCATTACGTGCCTGCGGCGTCAAGTCAAACATGTGAAAACAGGCTGGTCTCACAGGTGTGGTTGTACTGTAGTGTGGTTGTATTGTGCTGTTCGGTTGCACTGTGGTGGTTGTAGAGGTAAAAGCATCAATTAGATGCTGAATATGGAAACGCCCTTGATGGCAGAATGAGTCTTCAGATATTTGGCAGTGATCTACAGGAAGAGCAGGAGAAATATGTTGGGTCTTTTTGTGTGTGTCTCAAATCATTTGTTTAAAAACTGCAGATGTTACGTCCAATTATCTAATTCAGATAAATAAGGTTACTTTTTCTAACTTTTCTTTTTTACTCCTGTGCAGGAGTCTCAGATGGGAACAACTATTTGCATTTCAGGCTTCATGGCCATGGATATCCCCCCTCCCGCGGGACCCCTGTGGATCCTGGGGGATGTGTTTATCGGGAGGTACTACACTGTGTTCGACAGGAACGCTGACCGGGTGGGATTCGCCCCCGCCAAGTACACCACTGACCGCTGAATCAAACGCTTCTCTTATCGAGTTAAGAGTCACGCTGAGCAGAATGTCTCTGTTGCACTCGATGACTTTCAGAATTCCTAAATTTGTTTGAATATTTAACCCAGGCTTATAATAATAATGATTTTTGTTTTTAATGTGGTCTGCCACTGAACAAAGGGACTGTTTGTCCTGCTTTTGTTTTTGTCTTTGTAATTGTGCAGCTTTAACATTTCATATTGTTTATGGCAGGATTATTATGCATTGCATGTGCTTCAATTTGGTCTTTTGACAATTTCAGTGGATTTTTTGGGGGTTAATTCCTAGCAAATGAAAAGCATTGCTAGATTTTGTACACCGTAAAGACACATTTCTTGTCACATTCCAAATGTGAATTTGACTGGAATGAAATTACAATGAATAAATGTTTCCCAATTATTTTTTATCTTTATTAGGTGGACAGGCTTATTAAGAGTGCTCACAAATAACACGACAATATAGTTTCAACATTTATTTATTTATGAAGTATTACAAAGTGCTGCACTGTTCCAACTCCGGAGCTGAAGTAAAAAAAAAGAAAAAGAAAAAAGAAGAGTACATAGCATGCAACACAGCGTATGGCTCGTCTGCACTCCACAAGGTAGAGGTAGTGATCTACTTTGGGTCTCTTTTCTTTTACGACGACAAACAAACAAATGTGGCACGGTGACTCCCCTTACGTTAGCGCAGAAGTAATGTGTGGCGTGAATCAGGTCTGCAAAGGAAGACACTTGAAATGCGCGGAAACGGACGAAGCACGTCGTGAAGCGCAACAAGTGCATGTTGAACTACGTCAGTGCAAATAAATAATCAGCTCTTTTTTTTTGGTTACAAATGTACAATAAATACAAAAATATTCACCTGTTTTTTCCATTATTATTTGGATGATTTCTTTTTTTTAACCGAACGCACAACGCAGCTACACACGACCCAAATCCCTCTGTGTATGTACACTATACACACAGTGGGCGGGGCATCGAGGGGACACTCGCTCCAGGTCACTGCATTTTGATATTCTAAGGCTAAGAAGTGACAACAAAAGCAACCACGCCATTATTTCCCATACCAACATCAAGGGGGTGAGTTTTGAAAATTTACCGGAGAGACGCCCGCTGCGACACAAGTGAGGATCTGTGCGTGGATCCCACTGATTAGGTCACGATGTAATAGTGACAAGCGCCTCCAATTTCGTTATCAAACACTGGAGATCTGACGGGCAGGAGCAGCCCGTTCATCGTTAACGCCGCCATAGATCACCCAGCCAAAAAGACAGCGGGGTGCAAACAGGACTCGCCGTTTTGCTCGGTGTGATTCAGGATAATCCATGTCTGGCTACTCGGACTGCCAGTTAATCGGGGTTAAAATAGCCTCAAACAAGGTCGCAAGAGGCTCCACTCTCACAGCTACTAATACTGGGAAATAATACAACAAAGAGGACAACGGAACGCTCCTGCCGATTCGTACCAGCGGGTCTGTGCAACTGCAGAGTCATAGCTACAGAGATCCAGGCCCAATCGTGATGATTGTGTTTATATAAAAGGCATTAACTCAACTCAACCAGGATCCAAACAGGAAATTAAAGCAGAATACCAGGAGACGACCGTGTTCTCACAGCGTCGTGCTCCGAGGCTTCGAACCAGCTGAACTCAAAAACATTTGGTTTGAAGCTCCTGTCATAGAGCAGGTTTGAGAAATAAAAAAATAAATAGGATGAGCGCGCCAGACCTGTGCACAAAAGCAATAAGAGTATTTAGATGAGTTTCTTAACCGAACACAAAGAGCAGCTCTTGTATTTAAAACGTCACATAGATTTTCTAGAATGTCGCTCTTGCTTAAGGTGGAATTTCATCAAACCAAACACCTTTTCCCCTCATACGGTATGCGAGCATGTTTATAGTAGATGTTTCACTTTACATCAGGTCAATTCATCTGAAATCAGAAACACTCATGAACTTTCAGGTCGGTGTAAATTCATGGGTTTGTTTTCCAGAGTAGGCGGCACATGCAAGTTGCAGACATTCCAAACACACATTTGTTTTCATTTCCACCCTGGTAACATGTAACGCGAACATTATACACTCAGCCACTGTATTAATGAAGATTTCTCGCAGAAATGAAGCACTTTCAGGTATATATATATATATATATATATATATATATATATATATATATATATAAAAAAAAAGAGGGAATGAAGAGACACTTGGGTCACCCGTGCAATTCAAAGATGTTGAGTCCTGATTGCAGATGTATTAACACTTAGCTTGGCGTACACACACAATCAGCTTTACGTGGCTCTTGGTGCAGTGGAGTGGACCCAGCACCGCAGCACCGTCAGCACCGACAGCACCGACAACCCTGAACTGCATCAGATTTTCTCAAACTCTCTAAGAGGAATTCAAATGTGGCAGATTTCACTTTATGTATGGATCTCACCAAACGAGGCGACTCTGTCCATTTTAATTGACGGGACGGTAAAAATCTTTCCGACTCGTAACTTCATTAATACACTGGCTCCAGGTAGCTCGGACACACTGACGCTTATGTCTGAGATTAAAAGTCGTATTTGGGTGATTTCACTGATGTTCCAACTGAGGCATGAAGACTCAAGACTGTCTGTGTGTGTGTGTGTGTGTGTGTGTGTGTGTGTGTGTGTGTGTGTGTGTGTGTGTGTGTGTGTGTGTGTGTGTGTGTGTGTGTGTGTGTGTGTGTGTGTGTGTGTGTGTGTGTGTGTGTGTGTGTGTGTGTGTGTGTGTGTGTGTGTGTGTGTGTGTGTGTGTGTGTGTGTGTGTGTGTGTGTTGACAGAGAGGATATTTTCATGCAGATGATGCGTTTTTGTTTCGGTAACCCCGATCAGAGTTGATGTTTCTGAGCGGTGCACCACGTCAGAGATTGGAGGGCTGTGGTAGTGCAGTTCTCAGGAGGCCCTCTGGGTCTGAGAGGGCGGAGTAGAGCGTGTACCCCAGCTCGTCCACTTCCTGCTCCGTAAGCTCACAGAACAGGTTGACTTTAGGACTGAGGGCACACGGCAGCCTCCCGGCCTCTAGGTGTCCCACTAGTGCTCGCAGCAGCTGGAGGAAGCGGTCCGCCAGCGCCTCCTGTGTCCAGTCGCCTTCTTTTTCACTGAGCAACAGGATGGTGTTGGTGAGCTGGCTGCTGTTGAGCCGGTGAAGGGCGGGGTTGAGCTTGCACATGGCCTTGGCCACTTTAAGGCAGGCGCAACGGCAGCCTCCGTCCTCCTGATCTAGCGCGCGCAGTTTCGCCGTCTCGGCCACGCGGAAGCTCTGCCGCCACAGGTTTTCGTGGCGCTCGGCGGCGAGCCGGTGCGGCTTGGCGATCAGCGAGGTCCCGTCCTCCATCACGAGCAGAGGCAGGAAGTCCACGTACAGCTTGCGGTCCGTCTCGTACTGCACCTCCAGGGTCAGGGTTTCTGAGGGGACGACGGGGCGGATGATGTAATCGAGGACGCTCCCGATGGCGGGCCAGTTGATGGAGCCGGCGACGAGCTTGTCGAAAACCTCCAGGACTGACTTCGGGGAGAGGTAACCTCCCACCATGCAGCGGTCCCAGTAGCTGCTGTTCCGTGGAAAATATTCCAGGTTCTCTCTGCGGATAAGCCAGAACCCTGGGACATTCATGATGGTGTCTTCGCCCGGGACGGACGACCACAGATTCTTCTCCAGGATAAGAGGCACCATCAACTGGGCGTGGTCAGCTGTCACCACCTGAGAATAGAAAGAGAGAAAAAATCACTATTTGTCAGTTTCTATTTCTTTACGAGGAAGAGAAAACTAAAATGGGTGAAACCTGCTACCTGAAGGTCGTCATACAGACTCCCACTGAGGTACATCTCTCTGAGGGGCATGTCGGGCAACTTGGCATGAAGAAACACTCTCAGCTCCGCACAGATGTCCAGCGCCGCCCTCCTGGCCACCGCCTGCTCCTCCGCAGGGATGTCCACGTTATTTTGGTAAAAGTCCCACAGGTGTTCTTGCAGAGACAGACGCATTCGGGCCCGCAGCATGTCCGACTGAGTGGCACCGCTCGCTCCCACAGCAGATCGACCCACGGCCCTCCGCAGGCAGTCTGACGACAAACAAAAGCATCGAGGAGTTCAAAAGATACAAGTAGTTTAGGAGCTTTAGGGTTCTGAACTTATCAGGTTTTAAAAAGTAACATCGACAGGGTTTTCTACAGCAGGGGTGTCAAACATACGGCCAGAGACTCTAATTAGGCTCGCAAGAGGAAATTATGACATCACCTGCAATAAATTGATTTGGCACACGGGTTTAACTTATTTTCTTTCCTCTTTAGTTTGTCTTACGTGGCGAGTCCGTCCAGCTGATCAGGATTAATGCACAGATGTTGACGTGTCTACATTAAAGAAGTTTCTAGATTTTGAGCCGCAAAACATGCTTAAGATCTGCGATGAAGAAAAAACAAAAAAATGTAATTCACAAAATTTAATTGTTACAATTTAGCAGATTTTTTAAGCATCTTGACTATTTTAGCTGCTGAGCATTTCCTAATAGAACAGTTTTTGCCATTTTATCTGTTTTCTGTAATTCCACCTGTTTTTAGCAGTTTTGTCTTATTTAACAGTTTTTAGTCAGCAGATTAGACTATTTTAGAAGAACAATGTGCCATATTCATAAAATAATAAAAAGAAAAGAAAAATGATCATTTACATAGAATTTTCTGGAGGATTCGGGGAACTCCTACAGAGGGGCTGAAGAACCACAGGTTGCAGACACTTGGACTGGTCTTATTACATTTTTGAGTTCTAGCGACATGAGGCTGAATGTTTCACGCCATTGAAGATGTAAATAGTGAAATAAAAATCCACTCTGATCTGTAAATTGTAAAGCACACGGTGAACTGAGGCAGAATATTGTAGAAATGGAATTTCTTTTATTCAAATTTCAGTTTGTCGTGTTATAAAAGGATAGTTTCTTAAATTTGATGGATTAATACTTTGTTGCACTCAAACAAAGACAGAATTCAGAGTTCTAGTTGTCTATACATTATAATGCCATTATTTAATGGCCCGGCCCTGGAAGAAAAATGAGTTTGACACCCCTGTTATAAAGTATCGGCTAAGACATTAAGGTTCAACTAAATCATATTTCACTAATGCTAAGCAGTGGGGTATCTACACTACAAAAAGCCGACACCCACTGTAAAGGAAGAGCAAGAATCCTCCAAGCAGACCGTCTGTTAACAGATAAAAAAAATCCAGATGTCTGAAAGAGTATAACCTTTAAAACTGTTTAACAACACCAAATAGTGTCATGGCAAAAGTGGAAAAAAAAACATTCAAAATGTAAATCATTTCACTGAGTAGTATGTTTTAGTTACCTGGTTCAAAGGTGTGTGCAGAAGTGGGTAAATTCTGCATCGAGCGGCTCACTGTGGACTTTATGTTGTGATTCAACACCCTCGGTGACGAGCCCATCCAGGCCGGCTCCTCCCAGCTCCTCTTCCCCGTCTGCTCCATCTTGGTGGGGCTGGTGGGAGCGCTTACGGCACGATCATACATCTGCACAAAGTTTGCCTATTTTAGCTTTCATCGTGCCTGAAAAATACAGCGACTCATGTCTTTATACGTACTCTTTTCATAGCGAGTGTTGCAATGCCAAGCATGGCTGCCCCTCCCACTCCCAGCACAAGCTTGGCATTGGAGAGCATGAAGTCAATGGCTGTTCCGATCCCATTGTCGTCCTTCTTTCCTTTACGGTCTCCGTTCACCCCCGCCATCCTTCAACTGAAAAGAGACAAAGAAGAAATTGAGTGGAAGAGCACACTGCTGAGCCCAGAGGCTTCAACATGTGTTTAGTAACCAATGTGACTGTTGGAAAAGCACAAAACAAGCATTGACTCCTCCACGTCATCCTCTAAGGAATAGCTCAAGTCTAATAACATTAGACTCATTTGAAGACCCACCTGGGACATACACCTCCAAACGACCTTTAACCCACCACCGGACGGCCCGCTGAGCCCTTCCTCCTACATAAGCCCACCGAGTCGGCTGCTGAGGAAGAACTGCCCCCTCTTCAACGCGTCCTCTTTGTCCTCGGGCACCGTCAGGGCCTGGCAGCGCCGGAACTCGCGTGCCACAGCCCGACGGTAGTAATTGCGGTCTGTGTACTGAAGATGACGCCCTGCACGGAGCAACGCCCTGTAGAGCTCCAGCACAGCGCTGCGAGACCAGCTGCCCATCAGGGATCGCACATGAGGAGGGGGTACACCCTGACAACTGGGCAAAAGGAAAGAAAACCAAAGCTTTGAGACGGATGGATTGATGTTATTCCACCAGAGTAAAAGCACCTCTCAGGATGACACAGCACTTATATGATATATCTGTGCTTATTGAGTAATTAAAGCATCAAGAAAATGGAAGACTGGATCATATATTCCTTTGTAAGGTTTAAGACCAAGATCGGGTTGCTCCTAATGGCGTGTGGGTGACATGCACGATAGCCATCACCATTAGTGTGAGTGTGAGCATTACTGTGACTAGGAGTGTAAAGCTCCTTAAGACAGCTAAGAGTCGTAATATTGTGCTAAATAACCAAATAAACACAACTGGATATATCAAAACACTGTTGTCATTGCATTAAAACATTCACAGTATACATACGATGGGCTGAACTGGAATGAATTATATGTTTTCATTCATGCATGTCATCCCCTGTGGTCAATCAGATAGAGCCTGAGTACACTAGACTGTTTTGAGACCAAATCTTATTTTTCTTGCTGCAAGCGGATAAGGGATCACACACGCACGCGCACACACAAAATGCAGGACAGTTGCAATTGATTAGAAAAAAATAAAGAGCACGGATATCTGGAAGTGCAAATTCCAAAGCACACCATATACTCCAGTGTTTGTTTATCTCAAGTCAAACACATGGCATTTTTAACTAAAACTGTGCAGCTCTTATGAGAACGTACAGCTCAAACATAAACAAACCAATCATACTTAGTTACAGAGGATTATTACTGTAACAACACATTATCTGGAGGAATGAAACAAGCCAGTCAAACAAGAATCTCTTAGGGCGTGTTGACATTGTTGCTACAATCTACACAAGAGACTGGCAGGTTAATCCATTGTCACATGAACTGCATGTGTGTCATTTCTATCTTGAAAACCTATAGGTAGGAGATGAAGGTCACATTTAAAGGGAAGAAAATGAGCCGATCCTTCCGCAGTGTGTTGTTGGGTACACATGTGGTGCAGTGGGAACCCCTTACTATAGAACACATTAACAAAAATCACGGTTAAATGTCGTGGATCGTCTTTTACTTCAACCCACAGCACGCTAAAGAGACAATTTCACTGACAATGTCTAAAAAACAACTATGTAAACCGACGTGGTTCAGTGCTCTGTAGAAAATGGCTGGCTCGACGGAGAGTCACACATCTCCTGAACGAGCTAACTAGCTGTTAGCCTCAGAAGGCGCTGACCTTACTTTAAGACATCTTTGCGGAGTAGACATGATAATTAAAACAGCAGAGAAACAGTGACACAAATAGAAGAAACATATAAACGTAAAATAAACCCCATACGTTTCAGAAAGGAGGCCAAAGATTTAGTGCTGAGATCAGAAAACAGCCCAGCTCCAGCCGGGGTCAGGTACCACAGTGACACCCGGAAATGAAACCATTGACGTATGTATCACTTCCGGGTCCGATTTGTGTGATCGTTTTCGGCATATACATATTCTTATTCTTATTCTTATTCTTATTCTTATTCTTATTCTTATTCTTATTCTTATTCTTATTCTTATTCTTATTCTTATTAAAAAGCGGGTAAGTGGACGTGGGGCAAAACAAAAAGAAAAATTAAAATTAAAATTAGGGTCAATTTAAAAAATTAAGAAATTATTGTACCTTTAAAAAAACAAAAGCACTGGGGCCACCTAGAAAAAGAGATGTGTGCAAAGCAAAATCTCAGTTTTGATTTAAAAGTCAGATTTCTGAGAATAAAGTCATGATTATTTTTAAAAATACATTTTTTTAGGTGGCTTTTATTCTTTTTTTCTTTTCTTTTTTTTCTCGAATATTTTACATATGGTTGGCATTTTTATTATGTGGACAGAAACACAAATCATAAACAAAGACAAACTGGTTTGTGGAGTAGCGGAGGAGGGCAACCACTAATGACTCATTCAATCATGGAATATTGAAAGTTTTGCATATAGTCAATGAACTGTTGCGAAATATATTTAAAAAAAAAAGTATTAAATCTGTTTTGTTTTGAGTAGCTGATCTTTTCCAACTGTAAACAATGATTTACCTCTGGAAGCCAAAGCCCAACTAACAGATAATCAGGTTTTTCTTTTCTTATCAGAGTTACAGTTTAATTTAATGCATTTTGCTTTTCATAAAGGGATCTATATGAGTTTGACTGTGTGACAATTGATTAAAAAGAATTGGAACTTCTGGGTCTGGCGGGAAGTGGTCCCACGTTTCTGTTTATGGGGACCTAATTGTGACTTTAAGGTCCTAAGAAAAACAAAACAAAACATTAAGTCACTTTTGGGATACATTTTGAGGTATTTTTTTATTTTATCATTTCAACAGTAATAGATAATGTATGAATACTAAATGTATTTAAAAACAACAACAACAAACAAACAACAAAGAGATGTTTTTTTCTGTTACACCATAAAACATTTATTGAGTGAACATGACAGTTGATCTCACACAGTGTTGTGATATGATTCAAATTTACATCTGCTGAGAACAGGTATCATTAGACTTTTTAAAAACTCTTTTGGCGTTGTCACATTTTTTGCATAGTTAAAACAGCAAAGAAACAATATCTATATGACCCTATGACTGTAGTAAAAATGAAATATAGATAGAAAATGTGAGAAAAAAAAAATACTTGTATAACTGAATACAACATGTTAGGATTAAAAAAGGATCTTAAAACCAAGTTATTTATGCCCTGCAAAGAATGCTTTGCTCCACACAAATAATCACCTTTATTCTAGAAACGAAGAAATAAACATAAGTCAGAATAAACTTTGCTTTACTTCTTGTGTTGTTTTCACTTTAACCATTAAGGGTGGAAAGAAAATATTGTAAAACTAAAACAATAAAAATGAAACCACGCATGAATCACATTTTCTATGAACAGTCATTAAAAAAACCAAGAACATTTTTTTGAACAGTCATAATTGTCCTGTATTGACCTGTATATTGTGCCACCTTTGACATTTTTTTGTGGTTGTTTTTGTTTTTGTTTGATAAATGTCTATAGCATACTGCAATATTTCAAGGTTCAAGGTTCTAGGTACTTTATTAATGAGGAGTTGGTGAAAATTTACTAGAAAAATTAATCAATCCGTTACAAAAGAACCATTTTGTCATTTCATGGATATATACGTTTAAAGAATTGTAAGGAACCCCAAGATTGATCAGAGTTTGTAGTTCGTTGTCCATAGCATTCCATCAAGGCATGTACTTCACACCTTTCATCCTGGGTATGATCTGTATGTCTCTGACATCATTGTGCTGAAGCAGCCAACACAGGTAGCGCTCTGTGCCCATGCCCCAACCGCTGGTGAGAAGCGGTTTCACCTGGCGCATGTTAATGTACCATTTGTAGGACTGCTCTGGCACGGCGTGGTGTCTGAGGGCCTCTTGCACCATTTCAGGCATCGAATGGCGTTCACCGAGACCAACTGTCTCACCCAACCCCAGTAAAAGGTCAGCAGCTTTGGCTTTGCTTCGCCCACTGCCTTCCACGTATGCCTGGTAGAAGGGGACGCCGAGGTGGTCCATCTCAGTCAGCCAAACAGCACCCCCATATCTCTCCATTAAAACGTGTTCTCCTTTGCGAGTTAGCTTTCTGCCAAAGTGCGGCTGGCCATCTTGTACCCACTCTAAGCAATCAGCAGAGGGCATCATGGGAACGGCCTGGTCTAGAGAGACTTTCGGTAGCGTGGTTTTTCCACCCAGTTTGCCCAACAGAGCAGTGACATGTGTCAGTGTCCCGGCAGTGTTCAGGATTATTTCTGAGTGATTCTTCAACATAGACTTGGTGAGATGAGCCAAGTATCCCTCTGCCACGGAAATTGCTCGGTCCATGTCACCCAACAACTCACACTCAACATGGTAGAACTGGTTCAAATGCGTGGCATCAGGATCTTCTCCCCGAAAGCTGGGAGATATGTAATACGCACCAGGGAGATTGTCCTGGAAGCGCAGAAAGTATTCAAGAACAAATTGCATGGAGTCAGCCAGGTAGACATCCTGTCCCAGTAGGCTCACAGAAACAGGTTCGGAGTCAGATCCCAGGCCCATTGGGGAGGAGATTGTGTCTGTGGTGAGTGGGGTCAGAGCATAGGAGTACTGGCAGGAACTCTTGAAATAATCCACTGTACTGTGGAAAAGGGTGTTCTGTATCTGAAACAGGTTCCGGTACCACTGGCTCTTGATAGCAAGTCTCGGGTGAGATTGTGGGTCTTCCCATGAATGAGGAGACCTGCACTGGGTGATTTTCAAGTGGATGTTTTTGAGAGCTTCGGGTTCAGCTGCTGGGCCATTCAGGGATGACACGTATCCAGGGTAGCTGTCAACACATTCTAACTCCAGCTTGGCAGGTTTAGTGCCATCAGGTGAAGATACCAGTGGCATCAGCTTGGCATGCGCATAATCAATCTCAAAGCCCTCAAAGATCAAGGCAACATCCAAAGCTTTCATTCCCTCTTCAAGCAGTCGTGCAACTTTGTAGGTGGCTAAGATCAGTGCTGTGAAGTCAGACTCGTCCAGTTTGAATATGTCACTAGTCAGTGGTTTGCGTGGCACAACCACTGTTAGTCCAGGACTATTTGGGTACGGTGTGAGGAAAGCCACATGCCTGTTGTCTTCCCACACCCTCCACTGTTTCTGCTCGCCGCGCACAATACGACTGAACAGGTTCTCATCTGAGGGGTCCCCAAAGAAGTCAAAGCAATAGGGTGCATTGGATGTTGGCAATGCAGTTCTGATCTTGGCCTGTATTTGGGTCAGTGCTTCATCACTCCAGCGTTGGCCACTTTTTGAGGTGCAGTAGCCAGGATTGTAGGCATGGAATTCCTCATCTCCAGCAAGATGGGGTTGCCACTTTGGCTCAAGGCCATGAAGCGGGAGGAGTCTGATTTGAGCTGGCTCGTCAGGCAATGGATTGAAGACCAAAGCACAGCGTTGCACCCCGAGCCTCTCACAAAGTAATTTTGACACAGCTCTTGCAGCTTTAAGCAGAGCAACAAAATCAGGAGAAGCCAACTGGAAGATGCTGCTTAGACCACTCAGCGTCTTTCTTGTCAGAATGGTGGACCCAGGGATCCAGGGATTGGGATCTAGATATGCAACCAGTTCATCTGTTTCCCAAATGACATTAGAGATGTCATTGAGAGGTCTGAGGACCTCAACTCGGGAAATGCCTTTAAGCACTGAGGCGACAGACATCACACCAGCATTCGTTTCTATGACTGCATCACCTTTAGTGTCCACAGCAATAACACCTGCACAGACCCCTTTCAGATTTTCATTCATCACTTCCCTACATGCTTGCCTGAGGCTGTGACCTTTGAGATAGTACAAACTTGCTATTTTCTGTGCAACTGTGTTCCTCAGAAAAACATCTCCGTCTCCAGAGCAGGTAATAGCTAGATTGTCATCTGCATATATTCCTGCTCCTACTACTGCTGTATCCCCAACTCGTCCCTTCAGCTTTCCTACCAATCCACCTGTGGAGGATGCAGCAGCCAAGCTATTAAAACAATCCACCGCCACAGCACCAACTGTTTGTGGGTGATTGTTTGTTGAAGTACTTCCACCACTAAGTTTTGCAATTAGCTCTTTGTGACGTAGTTCAGTGTAGAAATATTCAGCCCCAACGGGTTTCTCCTTCTTCTCCAACTCCAGCAGAAATTCCTCAGCTCCATCTCCCACCATCAGTGAATGTGAGCTGTTCTCCATGACACATCTGGCTGCCTTTATGGGATTCTTAATTCTTTGCACACAAGCAACCGATCCGGACCTGGCTGTAGTACCATCTACAATGGTTGCCTCCATTTCATTTTTACCATCCTTGTTTAACACAGAACCTTTACCTGCATTAAACAGGAAGCAGTCCTCTAGAGCCTCCACTGATCGCTGAACTGCATCCAGACTTTTCCCACCTTGCTGGAGCACTTGGGACCCAAGGGTCAAGGCTGTTTGTAAAGCAAACTCAATGACCTCTATCACTTTGGGATTCAGCATCATGTCCTCTCCAGCACCACCATGAATTATGAGCATGTAGTCCAGGTTTTGGTTCGAGGAAGAGTCATCAGCACATCTGCCATCGAATGGGCTCTCTGGGCAGTAAACCATCTCTCCATTCATTTTCTCCATTTCACCTTGTTGGAGTAAACACTCCAGGGCGCCCATTTGGCTTGCAATGGCATATCGTACAGCAAGAAGCATCACTAACTTTAGATTTACCTGGAGATTTTCTTTAAGCTTCTCCAGCGTAAGAACAAAGCTGCCTTTTCCGTTCAGAACAATGCGGACCTTGTCTTTCTTTCCCAGATAGCTCACAGCCAGCTGATTTTGAGCATAGACATTTCCTACACCACATTCCACACCCTCCATCAGATCCGTGCCTGTGAGATACACTGATGGACATCCAAACGGGTCGAGGAACGTTTTCAGTGGACTGTCAGATGGCAAAGATTGACGCAGGGCAGCGAGGTGGGGACCAACACCTTGACCATTTTTGGTCTTTTTTATGAGGTTTTTATGCTCCAAAAAGGCCACATGGAACAACCGCAGTAGGTCAGTAGTGTACTGGATTGTGTTCCCTGGACTAAAGCAGGATGCCAGGGCCCCTACTAACTTATGAGACTGTGTGGTAAGTGAGTATGTAGGATCACAGCGACCATGTTTGTAGTGGCGCATGTGGGTCGGTGTGACTAGCATGTGACAAGCGGCAGATTCTCCGAGAGTCTGTCTGAGGGAGAGCTGCAAGGAGAAGTTAACCCAGGCATCATACAGGCCCCTCTGGCTCCTGAGCGTAGAAAAGACATCAGGATAGGAAGACACATCAAAGGTGAGAACTGGATGTGTTTCTTTCAGATCCCGCCCCTGTTGGGGCAAATGTTCTCCTTGCAAAGGGAAAGGTAAAGGACTCGGGCAAGCAGAGGTAACATTGTTTACGGTGGCCCACTTGGTCATATTTTCTTTGTCCTTCTGGACTAGATTTATATCAGCAGTCTCAGATAGATGGTACATGCGTTCAGTCACAAGCGCGGCGACCATCCCATCCACAGCGCTGTGCTCAAACACCATCCCAGCCGTGCTGTCTTTGAACACCACCAGGTTCACCACCTGTCAAAAACAAACAGAAAATAAATGTTGTAAAAAGCTTTATATATATATATATATATATATATATATATATATATATATATATACTTACAGTACCTGGCTGTTAATTCAATGAATTTTGTATTGTATTGGGGG
Source organism: Lipophrys pholis (assembly GCF_963383615.2). NCBI lineage: Eukaryota > Metazoa > Chordata > Actinopteri > Blenniiformes > Blenniidae > Lipophrys > Lipophrys pholis. Next base: position 5,426,657 of record NC_137647.1, read on the forward strand.
AAATAACTTTGTGAAATGAATACGTATATAAAAAACTGATTACTGATTGATCTATTTCTTACATAGTCCATGAATTCATTGAATGAAACAATCTAGATCATGTTACAATGTCTTGTAGACTGTATTTGTCCGTGCAGTGGCGTTTAAAATTCACATTGAAAGATAAAATAAATAAATAAATAAAATAAAATAAAATAAAAAACTTTAATTCACATTGAACCAATGGAAATTATGAGATGTTTTTTTGAGAAAAACCTGTTGTAAAATGATCGTTAACCTGCTCCTACTGTGGTTGGGTTTAGTATTTGTGTATGAGAGCGATGTACCTTATCGTAGTATCTCAGATATGGACCGTCACCTCTGCCCCCCAGCCTCACGGCGTTCAGGACGTCGGCCAGCTCAGCGGGGGCGTCGCAGTCTTCCAGACAGAGGGTCAACACGGCGCTCTCCATCAGCCCCAGTGATGTTACTGCCGCTCCTCCGCGCTCGAGGATCTTTTCCCGAATATCAGCCCAGGTGTTGCGCTCCAGGGCCGAGAGACAACAAATGGCAGACGGATCGTTGTTTTTTTCTGCATTGGGCTGATCCATCACCTGAGCCAGCTGGTTGTGGATGTCGATGAACGATCGAGCAGAAACCGGCCCTCCGGTGCTCGGACGCCACAGGATGTCAACAGGGAACACTCCGGCAGCACAGGTAATGACAGCATGGAGGCTGTCTGGGTAGACCTAGTTAAGAGAGCGTTAGAGATTTGAAGAAGTTTCAAATGAATGAGAGATCAAAGAGGATCATTCAGGATTCACCCTCGATCAAACAGAGGTTAACCAAATTGACTCAAATTGAAGAAAACATTCCGCTCTTGTCAGTGTTCTCACCTTAATTTCATCTTGACCTTTGCCAGGAATGCGGCTGGCAGCAAATACTTCGGACTGCTGTGTGTGCTCCATCGGAACGTCGCCCTCCAGCAAGAGAGGCTCGCTGTACAGCCTTGCCGCTGCCCAGAGCAGAGCGGCGGCCCTTCCAAGCTGCGAGCATTTCTCTGTCTTCGATGGGAGAAGAACAACGGGGAGGGCTGTGGAGGTGGGCAAGGGGTCCGCACAAGACAACAAGCCTCTCTTGAACTGGTTGGTCACCCAGTTCTCCTGGCCCTCAGCGTGGCTTGTAAATTTCTGCTGGGCCTCTTCAAGAAGCCCCCGCTGTTGGTGCAGCGCAGCTTTGAACTCTGGGTAAAGGTCGGGTCCCAGGGTGAGCTGCAGAACACGACCCACTTCCTGTAAGGTGGCGTCTAGATCGGGAACAGGGTAGCTGAGAAGGCTCATCCTGTCAAATAGAGAGACTCTTGATAGAGAAGGAGGATAAGAAAGAAGAAAGTATCGGTCGCGGATATTTGGCGTTATCGAGAGCACGTGAAAAACAATTTACAGTATTTCACATAAGACACAAGTCGTTCACTTTCTCATCTTCTCTTTATGTTTTCTCCACATGATGCCCAACCTTTCTCACATTAGCGGAGTCAGTAATTTGATTATGTGATTTATGGCAGAGACACGGGTCTCTTTGTGTGCTAATATGGCGAGCATGAATGGCATCCAGATTTTACCTCTGTACGAGACAATACCCCCTGGACGGAGCAGCAGCGCAGGCCCGCCGCCGTAATGGCTGCTAACCAAGCCCATCTGCTTTCACGTGAAGGCACTTAGTCTCCGTTCAAAACTTAATCTCGGCATTCTTGTGATTAGCAGTCAGTGAAACACGATTTTTGAGAATCAAATTTGTCCCATCCGATCCAATCATTCCCACGTGGCTGCCGCTCTGTATGTCATTCAATACTCGAATTGCGTCTAAAAGATGGCAGATCTGCAACGAGAGCCGTCTTGTGATTGAAATATCTTGACTATGAGTATGAGCACTGTATATAACAATTTAATAAATGTAACACTACAGAATATGTTCAAGGTTCACGTCTTTAGCGTTTGATTGAAACGATTTTATTAAGATAAGCCCGGATTCCAGATGTCCAATGAACTAATGTAAGAAAATGTCAACTTTCGTTTCAAGGTCTTTTTAAACAAGCGACTGATATATGTTTAGGTCATATACATAACCGTATGCTTCTGTTGTCACCACAAAATCTTGAAAGTATATCTTAAAGAAAACATTTAAAAACAATAATTGTTATTATTGTGACATAATAGTAACAAGCAAATAATAAGCTCTCACAGTTCAGCACAATAAGCCACAGAAATGACGGTCAACACTCTCAATGAAAATTGTCATATTAAATTAAAAACATTTTCAATGAGACAGATAGATCCTCATCTGCTGTTGGCATTTGTTTAAAAAAAAACAATGGTGTTCATGTTTTTGGTTTTAAAAGTCACTTCTGTTCACATTACAGAATCATTTTTATGAAAACTTTATAATTTATTTATGTTTCTCTTTAAGTCTTCTGTGCATTACCAAAATAATATTTTTTGGTCCTTTGCCCCCCCCCCCCCATCACTATACTAATGTATTTGATATAAAATAAACCTACTTACCTTCCTCTGGAAGTTTCTCCAAGAGCTGGCCAGCTGGTCGAGCAGACGAACACTCAGTGAAAGAAAAAACTGGCTTGACGAAAAACACAAGAGTTGGTCTGTAATGTCGATGGAGTGACTCCAATTAAGCAATTCAGCTTCTTGTCTCGCCTCCTTCTCAGTATCTCTCTCTCTCTCTCTTCATCTCTCTCTTTCTGTTTTTGACTAATTTGCCTCTAATTCTTCTCCCTGAATATTAATTTATTTCAAATTTATGTCCAACTTGTTTCCACAGGGAAACTCTAGAAGGTGCCTGCAGTGTCAATGTCTTTGATCAACATTTTGTGAAAAGGAAATTTGAAAAAGAATGAAGGGAGGCGAGATTTCATTCTCACGTGTTTAAATCACTTTATTCAATGGAAATCAAAGGCTTTTTAAAGCTGCCTGCCTCCTTTAAAGGACTTCTGACAGACATGCAGTATGGGATCATTGCTTTCTCCCTTTCACCACAATAATCACATGATCCCAAATTTATAAATAATAAGTGTCCTCCATCTGGCCATAAGATGGCAGTGCATCGTTACATCCTCACTGGAAGATGAAATCACTCCCAGGAGGTGAGCACTATGATTTACTGATGCATAACACATACTTACATTGAAACTCTGAATATATACTCACAAAATTAACTATAATTATAATTTTCCTGTCTGTGAATGTATGTAACCTTGACACATCAGCTTCGAACCTCATGATTTGCCTTTCGGGAGACCTGGATGTGTCCACATAAAGAAGAATTAGCTGAATATTACTGAAACATGTTTAATCCTTCAACGATAGGCTGAATAATTTCACGATGAAAGAAAAGTTACGACAATAACTGTAATAAAAACAAACCACATATTTTTATTTTGCACAATTCAAGAAGCACATGCACTGAAAATTACACCACCAGAGAAGATTTAGAGCCCTGAGGATGACGTTGCACCGATCGCTTTCATTTCAAACACACACACAAAAACTAGTAATTCTGTACAATGGCACGCACACTGATTTTGTGGATTGATTTTTGCATTTTATTAAACCATAAAGTGGCTGTCAGCGTTAAAAGGCACAAAGGACCACACAATCCAATTCTTGTACTCAACATAAATCATGACGACACCCTGAGTAAAATATGTTTGATAAAATCTTTGATAAAATCGTATTTTTTTCAGTCAAAATGAATTAAAACAATAAGCCAGTCTTTTTTTTTCTTTAGGCCCAAATGCACACACAGTTCATGGTGCAAAGAGAAGAGGCTCCATCGTCACAAAGGAGAAGTTGTAGAACTTCGGCAGGCCCTGGTGAGTGATGTTAATGAATCGGTCCCAAACAAACGGCGGGAGGCCGTCCTGCGTCGTCGGCCCGTTCACCGCCTCCGCACGGAAGTCCCCAGCCATGTGAAAGTCTGTCACCTGGAAGGAAAACAACGTACAAAAGAGGAAGGATTTTAAGACGCTAAATGACTGAATAGAATATATTTTGCAGCTGACGCTGCGAAATATAAATTAATAAAAGGAATAATAGCTCATTAGGGATTTGGCTGCTTTTGCATTAAAGCTGTTTTTTATTATTTTTTTATTTACTTTATTTAACGGAGTAAACAAGGACTACCTTAGTGTCGTAGCATCCTCCTGGCGAAGGCCGCTCTGATTTCAGATCATCACGGCAGCAAATAGTCTTGCAGGGGTCACCTTGGGAGTACGGATCTTTCTTGTAGTCTGAAAACAAGAAACCGATATCGCGTCATAAGATATAACAACCCCAACATGAAAGGACTGCACGCTGGCATTAGGAATACTTGTGCATCTCAACAGGCGTTATACATTATGTGTTGGGAAGAAGTTCCCTGCAAAGGTGAAACAAAATATGTCGATCTGTCGATCGCTTAACGCGCGCTAACCGTTGAATCTCATAATGCGCTTGAGGGAGTCCAGGTCTTTGACGTCTCCCTGGTCACGCCGGAAGATCTTGGCTCTGGGACAGAGATCGTACGAGAAGTCATCGCCGTGCTCCTTCCACATTTCTCCATAACCACTCAGAAGGTAGATCTTCGGGTGGAAAGGGACGTTGTAGGACGGCCAATAGCCTGTTCAAATGAAGAGTGGACAGCACAACCTAAAAAACTCACGTATTAAAAGTATTTCTGCACCAATGATAATTGAGGATATAACCTAAAACAAAGAAAGACGATTCTAGAAAATACATCTTAGTGCTCTAAAGTCCCTATTGAATTGTTACGTTTTCTTCAACACTGGTGAATCTTGTGTTCCAAGATCATGTTCAGTCAATCCACTCGGAAAATTGAATAAACATTAAACACAACTCATTGAAGCGGTATTATTTTGAATGTACTCTTATTAAAATGTCGCTGTTATACCTGTCTTTCTTGGTGTTTGGGAGACTAAAGCTACAATCCAGAGCATATTAGGTTAACTGTGAATTTTCTTGTCTCCACCTTTAAGCACACAACTCTAGTCATCGTCTATCAGGGTGTGTAACCTCTTAATAAACGTGAGCCCAGTCCTTGAACACACAAGTAAACAAACAGGCCATGTGTACGCTGCAGCTGTAGCCACAAGGGCTGCGATACAAACTAACTGATACGGTGGATATCGGCGGGTAGGAAGACATCGAACCGTTACCTCTGCGCAGAGCTTGCGTCTGGTCGGAATACTCCACCAAACCTGGGATCTGCTCCACCACGGTCAGCGCACCGTCGTCAATGCTGTGACCCAGCTTCACTTTGCTCCGGTCCAACAACATGTACTGGTTGTTGTAGGTGCCTAAAGCCAGTTAATGACATTCAGTTCAATGTGTATTTATATTTCATTGCACCTAACATCAGACATATGTCTCAAAAACAATCCAGCAATATCGCCTGATGATCCACAAAACTGCCTCTTGACGGGGAGATGGAGGAAGAAGTGGTGAGTTGGTGAAAAGGCACAGTGATCTGTGGACTAAATGGCTTTCAATCAAATTTTTTTTTTTTACTTTGCTTCTAATTTGCAATAGGACATTGACCTTATTCAGTCAATTTTTCAACTTAGAGCGTGTGTATGATCTAACTGCAGTTGTGAAGTAACCAACATTTTTGTGTGTGTGTGTGTGACGTGCTATAGTCGCTTTCTTTTTTCATCTCGTGAAATGTAATAACAAAATTGAGAAAGGCCCGTAGGACAAACTGCAACGACACTTCTCTAGTTTGATAATCACATCTGAGTCTTTGAGGTACCAGATTATACTCAAACTCATGAGTATATTGAGGAAGTAAATAAGAGCAAGTGCAACATGTACAGGGAAACAGTGAAAATATATTCAGGAACTGAAACAACAGCAGTGTGCTGGGTGCTTTCCATGGGTTTTAGGTTTAAAGGGGTTCAGTGTCTTGCTCAAGGGCACTTCGACATGTGGACGGGGGGAAGATGGATTCATCTGGTTGAAAAAACACTGACGGTGCGTTTGATATTTCCTCCACAGCGAGGAGGCTGCGGTGCTGTACATTAATGGTTCCACTCACCAGAGTTGTGCATGGAGAAGGTTTTGGCCCATTCTGCGCCGGTGTGTGCCAAACTGTGAGCCAACCTGACTCTCTGCCACGCCAGCAGGCTGTTGGGTGTGATGGTGTCGAAAAGGGAGGAGTTGAAGACGTTGTTGGTTGTCTGGGTCATCATCAGACCGCTGCCCAGGAGGTAGAAGTCGTCCAGGGACACCAGGAAGCCTGAAGACACAAGAAAACAGTGAGGATAAGAGAAGAGATAAGTCTCGGTACTGAAAGACACAACTGATGAAGGTTTGGACTTTGGACAGTGTCAAGCTCCCGTTTTGCGATTGCACTCAAGTCAATGCACATTGTCTGTGCAGCCACTGTTGTCACACCTGGGTAGCTGCTGAAAGACAGTTTTCCAGTCGCCGTGTGGGGCTCAGTGACACGAAAGTCCCAGTGCTTGTAGATCCGCATGGTGGCAGCGTAGGTGTACCAGCTGGAGTGAGCGAACAGGAGGTTCTCGAAGCCCGGCAGCATCTGAGGAGGATAAACCCGCCACCACAAGGTGGATGAAAAAAACTCGACTTAACATGACAATCCTGTGGCAGGAGGAAAATATAAACTTGATAAAGAAATCTTAATTAATATCTGGATTATTAACTTTTAACGTGGATTTTCTTGTGAACATTTGGAGACAGAAAATTCATCTTTCATTCATCATCAAGAGCTTCTTTCACGTCTCACATCTTCAATGTGTTTGCAGCTGAAGTTAGTGATGCATTGCTCATTTTCCTCGCAGTAGATCTTTGAAATTGCTCTTCTACATCCCTCCCTCAGCGTGCTGCTCTCGTTCCCTATGTCGAGCTCTGAACCCTGATCGGCACAAACAGGTTTTGGTCTCGGACCTTGATGAGCGCGGAGCAGTGCCCCATCCCTGGACGCTTGAAGTCTCTGAGCGGAGGGTTGGATTCTCGGACGATGGCTGGGATCAGATCCAGCAGGTCTCCCACGGCGTTTAGGAACTGGATGGCAAACTGCGACAGCGGCTGTTGGGAAGGAGAGCAGATAAACAGCCGGTGAACGGAAAAATAAAACAAGATTACTGCAGTCAAACTCAACAGCAACAGCAACAACATGGAGTTACACTATGTTCAGACTATTTTGTGACTGCTGTTATGTTTCTTGCGAGGATTTGACCTTTTTTCCCTGTTTTTTGGCCCAATCTGCCACTCCGGCCTGTAATCCGTCCATCTGAGCCACGATGAAGCCGGCGTGCTTCCACAGTGGATCGGAGCTCTGGTTGAGTTTCACCTGCTGTCTGACCCACGAGTCCTGTTTCCTGAAGCGACACATCCCGTTTACTTATTCACTTTATACACAAAAAACAAAGCCTGAAACTGAGATACACAAGAATACATTGACTTTCTCCAATTCTTTGTAAAATCGTAAGTAAAAAAAAAACACAAATCGTTCAATGTGGTTAGTTCTGCTATTTGAACTGATGCATCATGGTTTAAAAAAAAAGGAAGGAAGCGGAAATGAAAGACACTAAGAGTGTTGTGTGATTTCTATCATGGACAATGCTGCTGCTGTGATTTTAAAGTTTTCCATGGAAAAGGGAACCGACTCACGTCATGAAATTCTGCACCGGGCCGAGGACCTTCGGGTCGTGAATCAGCTGCGGGTACATGTTGGCGAAGTGGTCCATCATTTGCCTTCAGAGGAACCGAAAGTGTGACAACTGGATGAATGAATTAAGAGAATAAGACTTGCATTTATGTTTTTACCATGTTACAAACTGTTAAATTTATTATCTATCTTTCTTTGATTTCACAGTTTTTTTACACCTACTGTGCAGTGAGGAAACCTTCTATGTAACCAGCCAGAAAGAAAGTGATATCATCAGCTTCAGGGGTTTTTCCATATCCAGCACGGATCTCTAAGATGCTCCAGCCTGTCGTGGACAGGGTGTTGTTCAGGTAGCCGTAAGCGTCGCCCTCCACCTCCAGCACGCCCTCCTTCAGCAGGACAGTTTTGTGTTGCGCATCCCAATACACAGTTGCTGCCGTCAACTCTGAGAAAATCACAGTTGTAAAGAGACACAAAGTCAAAAATGAGGACACAGAAATTGAACTGAATTGAATTGAATTAGTGGCTCTAAAGACACAAGAATACCAGCAATATTTATCAGCCCGATAATAGAAAATACTAACTGCCTGGGACCATCTTGGTGCATCTCTGTAATTGCTTCTTTCTTTTTATTGCACGTAAACTGTGAGGTCAATTAATACTGCAGTTGTAAAATGATACTCACACTTGCAATGACCACTCTAAAGAAAATGAAATAAGAAACTGGACTGTACATATATTCATTTTTAAATCGGCTACTGTTTCCTGTTTCTGTTTAACATTTCCTTTTTGTCCGTACTTGTGTCTTATTTGTTTTGTATTGTATTGTTTGGGTCCTTGTCAAAGATAAATGTCTGTCACTGCTTGGAGCAGACAATAAAGTCTAAAGTCTATCTAAGATTAAATCATTGACATCTTCAGGCATTTTGATTGAATCAGGTGCCAACTAACTAAAGCTGCCGAGCAATCATTTGAGGTAGATAACATATGAATATTTCTGAGTTCTGATCCACTTTTGTTAATCTTGATTGCCCATGTGCTGTTGCATGCTGAGTAAACAACATATTCACCTTTGATCTGTCATGCAAATACCACAAGGAACAGAAAATTTATTTAAAAAATGCTCAAACATGTTAACAAAGAAACCCAAAAATGCGCAAATAAAATATCCAACAATCTAACAATAAACTACAAATCCAAGGCCTGATGAATCATGTGAGCTGAATGGATGTGAATGTGGCACAACGCACTGTTGATAAATCTGAGAATTGCAATGAGAAATGGCCATAAAGTCATGTGTATATGATTACCTTGCAAATTGTACACAGTTGTGCTCTCTCTTTTTCACACATGCCAAAGCTTGTGCAGTGTTTGCATTGACAGATTCCAACATGAACAATGAGCTTCTTGGAATTGGCAAAGCAATTCATATAGATACTATTAATGACATAAGAATAACAACAACAACAACAACAACAAAAAACTAATATACTATAAGTACCGAACCCAAGATTAAAGATAAAACGACATTTAGGTATTTTACAATAGTCTCACCTAAGTATCCAATATGATTAGTCGGTTGGTGGAGATACAATGAGAAACAAAGTGAAAGTAAAATCTGTGACAGGATCTAATGGATGGACAAAATATATATCCAGATAAAGCAGTCTTTAAATAACTAACACGCGATCTGATAAAAACTCCTTCATGCAGCACTTTTGAGGCCCATCTTATATGAGCATTACAGTAATTCCCAAGACTTCACCAACTCGACCTACTTACTTTGAGCAGAGGCGAAGGTCGCAACCACGCTGAATAGGAAAACAGCAAATAGACTCTTGAGAAAAGTCATACCTGCGACCATGCAGGTAGTGCAAACTATTGCAGCAGTGAGCAGGGAATTGGTAAAAGTAGAGCATAGGAGGAAGAAATGAGGTGTTGTTGAGTGGCAGAGGGAAAAGCTACAAGGAGAGTCACGAGAGAGAGCGGAGCGCTCCCTGATTGGCTGCGCGACGAAGGAAAGTGGAGCAAGTAAAATACATACGCCGACACTTGGAGAACACGCTAAAATCTTCAGTGTTCTGTCGTTTCCCGGTTCTAGTGTGTTTTGGTTTTTTTCTTAAGAAAACGTGGTTTCTAGTCAAAACTGGGAGAAAAAAAAAAAAAGTTTCACCCCAGATGGGACTCGAACCCACAATCCCTGGCTTAGGAGGCCAGTGCCTTATCCATTAGGCCACTGGGGCTATGCGAGAGGTAAACGTGATGTCTCGCCTTCTTAAAGGCACAACAATATGTTGTAAATATGATTTGAATACTAAGAAAAGTAATATTTATTATTTCAATGAAGACAAATATATTTCTGGTTATTCATTCTTCTTTTATTCACAGTACAAACCTTTTTATTTAATAAATCAAGTGTCTGTTTGAGGATAAATGGATCAAACTCAAATTGCAGCAGAATTAGAAACTGAAAGAAATAAACACACGCAGTAGACCCCTTTCATTACCATTTCATGTAATTCAGAAAAAAATAAATAAATCATTCAACAAAGTGCACCGAGTCCTGCATTCAAGTGGAATGTGATGCGTTGCTGCCCTCCAGTGGATGATTTGACAAAAACCCTCATAAAATAGTTACAGTTAAACAGAATAAGCTCTGCTCCTTCAAACTTTTAAATATTTATGGACAACAAGTATAAATTAAGTTAAACAGACAAATACCACAATAATATAGAATTTGGATTATTTCCCTTGTGGGTATACATGTAGTATTTGCATCAAACCAGCATCTTCGAGATGAACACCACAGCTGGAATTAGTATGGTGTCGAGTGGTGAGAAAGGCAGTATTGCTATAAAACTACCATTTATAACCTGAAACTGTATGGTATGGTTAGCCTGATAAAATGAAGGTTTCTCTTTCATAAACAACTAAAGTGAAAATGCAAAACCGTGTTGTTATAATTATCTCAGTCTCCACCGTCAACATCTTCATATAACATTTATAATGTACTATGCTAAGAGAATAACATAAAAGACCAATCCAACTTCATTATACAAAGAGTAAAGAAGGCACACCATGTATGCTTATATATCCTTCTCTGTAGCAGTAAAACCCATTTTACAGCTCTTATATTAAATTAAAGATGCTCCATAGGTTTCTTTGGGTCTTCTTACTGATTTAGGAATGACTTTATGTAACAGTGACATCTGTAAGCAAGACTTGTTCTTTTTTATAGACGGCTAAAAGTAAAATGATTCATTTAAATAACCACAAAGCAGTAGATTTGACATATTCCCAAGAAAAGAAAAGAAAAGAAAAGAAAAGTAAAAAAAAAAAAAAACTCCACCAAGACCAGCATTCAGCTTCATAGCAGCAGAAATTATAAACCATATTTTAGAGAATGTTTCAGCTGTTATACCAACACAAAGATGGCTGTGTTGACAATAAATGCAATTGATTTCAACAACTTAAACAACACGCCACACTCTCATTCGTCGTCGATCAGTTTCTCGGCGCCGTTCTCGGCTTGTCTGTCTGCGCTGCTCCCTCCTTCCTCTCCGCCAACGCCGCCTCCTCCTCCTCCTTCCCCTCCGTCCTCGTCGTCCTCGTCGTCGGCGTACGAGAACGACTGGCTGCTGTAGTTGATCATGGTGCGGGAGAGGTCGACTTCGATGGGGAAGACGTCCGCCTCCTTCAGCACGGCGTAGCACTCGTCGTAGTAGTGGGACATGCCTGAGACGAAGCGCTGCAGCTGGAACACGATGTCCTGAACTGGAGGCGAAGCGGAGAGAGGAAACGTAACGTCAGGCAGTTAGAAGCTCCGTTCAAACTACTAAAAATGAATAAGACTGAGTAGAAGAGCAACACATATTAGACAGACCATGTTTCTGATCCAGCAGCTCGATCTTCTCCAGAACGTCTTTCCTCATTTTGGCGAAGCGAGCTCGAGCCTCCTGCCGACACCGGAGCACCAGACGGTACTCGTAGTTACCGGTACTGACGCGGTACAGAGGCTCTCCCATTGCCTGAGGGAGGAAATATTCATGTAGTGCGAGTATAAAAGTAACAAATTGACTGAAGAAACAGATTCATATACAGATTTGATTCGTGACTCACAATGCTGGTGTATTCCTCATCGTCCATTTCCTTCACCTTCAGGCAGTAAGACTGAAAGACAAATAACCAAGTTGTTATTCTGCTGACAGACAGTAGCCCTGATAAACTGCTGAGTCCACCAGTGAACCAGAAAAATCCACACGCTGCTGCAGCCTCACCAGATATTCAAACTTCACGTCCAGGTACTTGCGGATGGTGAGCTTTGTGTCCGGTATGGCCTTGTGAAGGTACGTGTTCAGATCGTGGAGCATCTGCACAACAACATATGTGACGTCACAACAAAACGTGTCACTATTGACTTAGATACCACAGAAATACAGATATCAAAGACAGAGATTCTCGGTGAAATGAGTCGGAGGTAAATTTCACTCACAGGTTTGATGGTCTTCAGCAGCTGAATGCCGTATTTCTCGATGTTGCGGTGGGCATCGGCAAACTTCACAAACGCCTCGCTGGCTGCAGCCTGAGGCTCTCGAACGCCGATGACGGAAAAGACATCGCCAAAGGCTGAGAAGCATCGAAAAACTACTCAGTACAAGCTTCAGGCAAAGAGTGGAAAAGGAAACTGCGTGCACAGAACACACACTACTGATGAAACTCGTTTTAATTTAATTTAGTTGTGTACAGTAGTTCATATAGCCTCTTAAATCTTGATGTAAAGCTTTGAATAATGGAGTAAAAGAACTAGGAAAGAGAGTTTGTACATATTACAAAAACACAAAAAGGAACTTATATTTGTTGAAATAATTCTTCTTATCCGGACTTTTATACTATTGGAAATCCTTTTTTTTTCCATTTTAAATTATGCAATAATCGTAAGACATGTGCATTTGTGGGATGAGCAGCAGAACTGTGGGTGTCAAATGCTGAATGTAGAAGTTGCCCGGCTGCACAGGGTGTTTTTTTTTACAAACACTCCTGAAACTCTTGTTTGTTAAAGGAATTCATTGGCAAGTTAAATTTCCAATACGTCTCGTTTCTTCAGGCTTCAAAACTCCAGCACACATGTCAAGAACAAATGTTAGAATAGAAATCTGCAGAAAACATCTCGACATATTCAACTGTTGAGTCAAGATGGAAGTGTGGTAAAATGCAAACAGACATTTATTTTATTTTTTTTCAAACTTTCTAGTAAAGTTACTGACCTCTGTGCGTTTGAGAAAGCTCAAAGAAAGCTCGGAGTAGTCTCTTCGTGTGCTCCATCAGCCCTGAAAGAAAATGGAAGGTTGATGAGAGACTACCTCAAACAGATTGAAACAGCAGATTCCTTTGTATCTGTAAAAGTTCTCAGATACTAAATATGACCTTTAATGACGACATTCAGGGTTTTGACACTAAACTAGAATTACTGACATTTACATAAAACACTTCTGGGAGAAAATGACAAGTCTCTTTGGGTTATTGTTTTACCTTTGTAGAGTTCTGCTGTTTTCTCCAACTCTTCCAGTCTTTTAACCAGTCCGTCTTTAAAGTAAAATGACGAGTTTACATGAAGAAAAACTCAATTCATCCTTGCAGATAACCTTGCATTGATTAGATTAATGAGCTCACCGTTACATAAAATGGCTCGACTGAGTCCAAGTGCATCTGCTGTGCCAGAGCTCATGTTCTCCACCAGGCGATGTTTCACCTTTTTCAGCACTGAAACACCAAACATTTATTTAACTCACTCATTGACACTGAATATGAGATGTTATAATTATTGAAGAAAAATATTACACTATAGTAAATGAAAAAGCTTTAAAAAAAAAATTTAATACAGATTTTTTCACCAATCCTAACACCCTAAAATGCAATATTCCTACTTTAACCGGAACATTTTAGGTGATTTGTGACCATCTGTGATGAAGGTTATAAAAATAGCGACTACAAAAAAAATTTGCCCATAAAATTGTCTGAACTGAATTGAACTGCAGCCCAGGACGAACGTATGGAAAGTGAGAGAGGTACCTATATCCAGAGACTTTCCCTGCTTTGGGTCAGCCTGCAGTTTGTTGTAGTGAATTACTGCTTCTCCCTGTAAAACAACAAACCCAGAGATCCAACAATTCACAACCAAATAAAATCACCAGAATGATTAAAATAAAGAAACATCTTTAAAAAAAACAACCCCACATGTTTTACTTGTTTGTATAAAAATTTAAAAAATACTCATAATTTATGTGTTAAAATAAAGAATGCTGAAACTTAATGGCGCTGAAGGTGAAATCTACAGGCAGTATTTCCACTGAACACACTCTAATCCCTTTAATACCTAAACTGACCCCGTCTTTATTCCAGCAGGCAGGAAGTCATTGCATTTTTGAGGCGTGAACAAAAGATGTCAGAAACAACACAGCCGCTGCACGTCGGTGACGTGACACCAAAAGCTATGGGGGCTATTGTCCGGGCCTCTTTGGCACTGTTTGACAAGACGGTACAATCAGACAGTCAGACCGCTGGCCAGCCCGGGTTAGTCGTGACCTGCTGGGTTATTCACTGAAACAGCTGCAGAAACGAGGTGAGATTTCTTTTTCCCAAATTTTGTAACTTCAGATATTTTTAGTTTCTACTCTGACTTTTGTTTCAGGAAATCAAAACAACTGCAGCCAATAAACATTGTATGTCCGGTCCTAATGGGATTAATGAAAGAATCAGATCATCTTCAAGCCAAAAGATCAAGCAAAAAGTGGAATATCATTCCAGTAAAACATCTAATTTACCACATCAACATGGCTTTGATAGTGTTTGCTGTTTTAATCGAATCAAGAACTAAGAATGCAATTGAGCCCAGATTTAGACGAATTTATATCTGCATTCTATGCCTACAATCTCAGAGCGTACCTACCTGGACAGCTTGAATCATCTTGGCCACCTCCACCTTGGTTTTCCCCTTCACCGTTTTCCCATTCACACCCGTGATTTCATCGCCTGCCGCCAGCGTGCCGTCCAAAGCTGCTGGGGTGTTATCGAAGACCTGTGAGAAAACAACTGCCACATTATGTACTGATGACAGACAGAGAAACTGAGGAAATATATTTATTCTTGTTAAAGAGCAAATTAAGAGACATCAGAGCTATCGTAGTGCGGTCACGCACACCGTGTGAAGTGTGAATGCTCTCCTGGTGCTTTTGTGGGTTTTCTTTGAGTGCTCCAAAAATTCCACAGATAAATTATTGGGTGAAAACAATGGCCATAAAGTACACAACAAACAACAATGAAACCTTATAAATGACGATATTCCCACCTGGACAATGTAGAGGCAGGGACAGTACTGTGCTCCACCACCAATGCTGATCCCAATGAGGTTATTGGCATCTTTCTTCAGGTTCACAGTACCCGGTACCGTTGGTATCCCTCTGTTAAGAATTAAAAATAAATAAATAAATACAATAATCTGAGCATTGCAGTGTTTAGCTGGTCATGTCTTCCTAAGAAATTATTATCCAGTTGCAGTTTCACACTTTCCACAGCTACTTTAGAGAATTTAGTGACGTTTTACCATGCTTTGATTCGTCACTGGTTCACAAATAGTAAACACACATAAATAAATGAATGAGTTATTAAACTAGGGAAGCACAACTGTGACTCACAACTTGTCCTCCTCCAGTTCATAATCCATGTCTGTGAACATTGCAGAAGAGCGTCAATGCTGTCCCGTTAAAACCTGCTCGGATGAAATCAACAGAATGGATTAATTCCAGTGGGAATAAACATTCCCAGCAAGTAAAAGATTGTATTACTATTGTGAAACACAGGCGAGAGAGAATTAAGGTAGAAACAGCTGATCAATGAAGGGATGCTAGGCAAGGCAGCTAACAGCTGCAGTGCAAACAGTTCAAACTGACATTAAAAAATGTCTCAATATATTTATCTTGCAAGCTGAATACATCAACCAGTCCAGTCAGAACAGATAGAGTCATATTGAACGGGAGAGACGGAAACATAAGGCGGATAACTGCGAGCAGCGTTGTTAGCCGTTAGCTCCCGGAGGCTGACTGACAGGAGTTCAAAAACATTAACTCACTCGTTTTATCTTCAATAACGTCGCAGCCAGCAGCGGTCATAAAGGTGTTAGGCAATATGAAGAAAATACCAAATATAGTTGTTTCAAAACGGCTCAGTTTCGATGGTGTATTGTTAACTTTTGTGTACTGACATCTCCTGTTTACTTTAGTGCGTCACGTCCGGTGAAGGAGCGGAAGTGGTCACTGAAAAGGCTTTGGTAAAATAATAATAATAATAATAATAATAATAATAATAATAATAATAATAATCATAAAATTGAATTTAAAAAAGGTTGCTCCTAATTAATTTGGGAATAAAAAATATCTTTCCTGAGATTGATATAAGTATCATTGTTTTAATTTCATTTGCACTTACAAAATAATTTTATGCCTGAAATTGATTTTAGCAGATTTGTTTGTTGTTTTTACCTTTTGCCTTTTAGAAGAGAATAGAAGAGAATAGAAAAGAAAAGAAAAGAATCACACGGTGTAATAGTGGTTAGTGCCTCACAGTGAGAAGGTCATGGGTTCAAGTATGAGCCGGGGCCTTTCTGTGTGGAGTTTGCCTGTTCTCCCCATGTGTGCATGTGAGGTCAATTGCTGATTCTAAATTGACCCTCGGTGTGGTTGTTTGTCTGCCTATATTTGTTTGCCCTGTGACAAACTGGCGACCTGTCCAGGTGTATCCTGGCCTTGCCCACAGTCCAGCTCCAGCACCCTGTGACCCTGAGGGGGATAGAAGATGGATGGAAAATAGAATGCTTTATTAATGCCTGAGGGAAATTCTTTTTGGTCATAATGAGAGGATCACGTCAATTTGTCAGAAAATGCTCAATATTGAAGAATTCAGGTTCTTCAAAGTACTGAAGGGCAACAGAGCTGCTTGATGTCATCATAGAATTGGTTTATCTTGGCTGTAACTGTATCTGTGTCAGATAAATACTTTAATGCAGCCATTCTCTTTAAAGATGAAGAGACTAGAGATAATCTAATCACACTAATCAACCTTTTGTTTTGCAGAAAGAGAGCCTGCACCTCCAGTCTTACATTTGCTCCAAGGCTGTTCATCACTACCCAGGATGAGTATGGTAAGTTTTAGTCTGTGCTCATATTTCAGCCCCTATATGCCTTTAAAACCGGATTTATATTTTGCAGCAGTTGTTTCTCACTTGCCTGAAACATTTGCACTGCAGTCAATTTCTATTTGTTTTGTGTATTCCAATGTTGCAATACCTTAAGTGAAACTTCCCTCCCTAGTTCGGTACTTCATTAGATGGATAGTACTGTACAATAAAGAAAAATTGTATTTTATTTAATTGTTTCTTGTCATTTTCATGTCTAATATGCTTATTTCTAATGAAGCAGTATCACATGCTTGCTTTTCGCAGCAACTTGAACTGAAGAATGTGGCTCTGAGAGCTGGAGATCAGCTGAAGATAAAGGGAGAAATCCTGCCCGATGCTGAAAAGTAAGAAAACAAAATGCATGTACTTTTCTTTATTATTGTTTTTCAATCAAATACATCAAAATTTAAATATATTGGCTGTGACTATGTGCCGAAATGTGGATATTTGTGTGCATACCATTAACCCTTGGTGTTCCACTGTATGTCCCGTGATCATGTCGTCATAAAGCTGTCTTTGTATGTCCTCTGACTTGCTCAGGTTTCGGATTGACCTCGGCTGTGACTCAGAGGACCTGGCACTGCACTTTAATCCCCGTTTCTCTGATGACACCGATGGTACTGTCATCGTGTGCAACTCAAAGGCAGCTGGTTGCTGGGGCGAGGAGATACGTGAAATGAAAAACCCTTTACAGAGGGGCTCTGATGTCAAGGTGAGAGATTCTGGCAGAAGGAGCGAAGCATGTGCATGTTGTGGTGTCTCATTTTATGAAAGGAGCTTCAGGAAAGATATATATTTGGCAAACTTTACCATTCAGCAACCATAGGCTACTCAGATTCTGACCGGGTGTCTCTTATAAGTTTGAGCCATCTACTCAATTCAGGAAAAAACCAAACCAAAATCTCAGAGCCAGAATCCGTCTTGTTTCAGATTGTGGTGAAATTGTCTTTTGACATGTTTGAAGTGGAGCTTCCCGATGGACAGGAGGTCCAGTTTCCCAACCGTGCTGGGCTGGACATCATCACCTATATCAACATCAGAGGGGACTTCAAGCTGAAGTCTTTTAAGTTCGACTAAGAGACACGGCTGCTGCAACACATGCAAGCTTCGACTACAAGTTTATAGATGATTCTCTATTCAGTTGGGGAGAAATGATTATCAATAATTGTGGGTCTTCTTTGTTTGAGAAATGTATTTTTGACTAAAATGTGCTATTGTATTAACAAAAAACATGAGGCTCTTTAAGTTGTTATCTTGTATGGGTGTCTTTAAACAGCTGAAAACCTATATAAGTGCTTTGTGTGCAGAGCTGTCCAACTATGACAACAAATCGTATTCAAAATAATAAAAAGAAGACAACTTAAAGTTTGTGTGGTATATGTGGTATAATTTGATGGCTGTATTTAGGCATTATTCTTTTGTAGAATTGTTACCACCATGCAAAAAAATAAATAAATGAAAGCTGATGAAAGCCATAAAACTGAATCAAAACATTTGTTGTTACAAAACAAATTGAAGCATGATGGTTTAGACTTTAGCTGTGTATAAAGTTTACATGTTTTGTGAGTTTTGTGCTTCAACAGCATGTCAGACAGCCTGATGACTTTAAAGTGACTGTGAGTTGACTGTGTGAGTCGATAAGTGCCTCTTTGAATCAGCCGCGTGATAATAAAATAGCTTCAACTGAGCAGTTGTCCAAAAATAAATAAGTATATCTGGTGGTGTGAAGTTTGCATGTTCTCCAGATACTCCCACTGTCTGCAAACATGCATTTAAGACTATAAATCGGTGTGAATGTGAGTGTCTGTGATGGACTGATAACCTGTCTATTGTGTACAATCAGCTTGTTAGGGAATCTGCCCTAACAAGCAGTTGGCTAAAGCAAGATCGATAATCACAGGACTTGGGATTACATCAATAATAGAAAATACAAAGATGTCATAAAAAAAAGACCAGCCTGTTTTAATACGGTCTTTTATTACAACAGCCCAATATCATTTTAAAGAGAGTCTAATACAGATTCAATGGATATTACACAGGATACAAGAGGCAGTCACATGAACATTAGAGTTGTACAGCTGTAAAAATAAGTTTTCCTGCCTAAATTATTTACAAAGTATGGAGTAAGGTAATAATATGAAAATACTTTCCACATTACTCAGAAAACCAATAATTCATGGACCTCTTGGACCATTAAATCTAAGAATGTTTATGGAAGTAAATAAGGTTTTATTGCTGCAAAGGATGATTACATTGAGTTAGGTGTAGTTATAATCGCAAATAATTGCATAAATATTGTGAACAGAGAAAAGGAGGGAAGAAGGAGATGCAGAGTTGAGGCAGACATTAAACCATTAAACTCCTTCATTGTGCAGACCAGCATCTTCTGGTAAATCAGTAGCAACGTAAATGAAAGAATAAGAAGATGAAGAATATTTTTGCTGCATAAAAAAAAATAAAAGTCCTGATCTGAAATAAGCCCAGGTCAGACTTTGATCTCTTCTTCCTCCTCACTGAAGGCATACTGTGTTTTGTGACTTTGGGAGAAAGCCGGAGAGGCGCTGCTGCTGCTGCTGCTGCTGCTGCCCACCCTCGATCCCTTTGTGAAGGAGCCTCCGCCGTAGTGCCGAGACAGCACGTCGGCTGCCCTCTGGAACCGTTCCACCTCTATCACAGCTTCCGCTGTCTGGGGAGAACCAGCAGATGCATCAGGTGTCCTTATAGACCTCTTCTCCTCCTCCTCCTCCTCCTCCTCCTCCTGTGTCCAGTTCGAGCTACAGGAGCGTCCCCTGCTGTTCATGTGACGTCTGAATGACCCGCAGCCCTCGGAGGGGTCAGGCGAGCTCCCAGAGGGGGTCGGCACGGGCGTCTCTGTGAGAGAGCCGTCTTCATCCATGTCCTCCTCCTGCGCCTCCCTCCCCCCTTCCTCCTCTCCCACCGGGTAATGACCGGATGTGTTAAGGCCACTGGGGTTGTCGATCAAACTGAACACCTCGGTCATTAGTGAAGGGCCGAGGTCGACGGTGAAGGAGGTGAGGGAGTCTGAGCGGGTCAAGGTGAAGCCGCCGCTGTCCGGCAGGGAGGTTTTCCTCACATCGCCGTCATGGAACTGTCTGTCGAGGCGAGACAGGCGGGGTAGAGTGACAAATCCAGACTGCAGACCTGCGAACAGGATGAAAAAAATTATAATTGTAGATTATAGCACTATCGGGGTCATGAAATTAAACAGAACCAACAGCACACGTGCGCTGCATCCAAATATAAATGTGTTTGCAATGTTAAAACAAGTATAACTGGAAATTAACATGCTCGTACGTTTGCATCTATACATTTGCAGGGTTTTGTCCTGCTGTAACATAGTTATATAGTTATTTTTACACAAACATTTGGGCATTTGTTTATTCCTTCAGTCTTTTCCAGTCACTATTGACAAGATTTGACATGCATAGTCGATCTAACCATCATGAAACAGACAAAATAAGCTTTTTGTCCACATACGAGTCACTGAACAAAATCACAATTATGTCATACATTTCTGACATTCAGATATTAAAAGATGAAATTATCTGGGAAAAGGGAGCAGAAACACTGACATTGCACATTTTTTACAACTATATAAAATGGAACTAAAACCATTCAATAGAGTAGTAAATGGGCATCACAGGTCAAGCTGTTGAATCTTTAAGAAGTTGGTAAGAATGTTCACAGGCTGAATGCCATGCCTTTCAATGAGTCTGCAGCCCGGTGAAGTCGACATCACTGGACATTATGCAGACTCAATAACCCAAGATCCAAATTGCGAACAAGCAACAAGCAACAACAACTCATTTATCACTTTTAAAACACAGAACCTTGTCAGTTATAAGAACAAGGAAAACATCATGAAAATAGCTAGAATGTTGTGTCAAACTGTCCTGCACCAAAAGGTGGCAGTATGCAACAACCAGAATCAATTTTCCAACATGGCAGGGGTGAAAGTAACGTCTTTCAAAGTAATTCATGAGTCATAAAACAAGAATTAACATGCCTTTGAGGCTACTTGTACTTTTATAATACTTCGTAGCATATAATTTTACTTATTATACACTGTGTTATAATGCTTTATTTATTTATAAAAACTTCTGGCACTACTGAGTACACTCTCAAGTTAATCTCACAATCAAACTTCTTTGGATTTGCATTTTTCTCACCAATAATTGTTTTCTTTGAACAGAAAACTCTTATATTATTTATGTTAACTTATGCCTTTAATTGAAAATGTTCAATAACGCTCACTGGTTATGATGGGAAAATAAAACTACCTGAGTATAACTGTTTAGCACTTTTTCCAACACTGCAACATGATCATGCTGACCTGTACAAATTGACACACACTTCTGATTCTGAGTGTCTTGAACGCTTCACACGTGTCAGGAAACAAATTCAGAAAGGAAAAAGAACCACAGGGATGCACGTTGTGTCTTGCAATGCATACAAGGGAAAACACTTAAAGTTAAACCACAGGTTGCTGAATATCAGAAAATGTCAGCTCATCTCACTGTGGGAACAAATTCTGAACCACTGTGGGTGAGAACAAAGATGGCTGCTAATTAAAATAATGACATAAATAACCTACTCAGCTGCACTGGGATATAATAAATAACCTACTTCAGAGGAGACCTCTCATCATGCCACAGTTCACTGCCTCTCTATGGCGGCTCTACTCATTTTGGCCAAATTCCACATGAATTAGGTAAGCCATCTGAAGAGGGGAAGGGGATTTCCAGTCCAAACTCTGCGGCCTGCTGCCTGATAGGCTGCGATTGGTGAGCACATACAATGAATGGCGTGTTTATGTTGTTCAACGGGGGCGCTCCCACATGCATGCAAAGATGAAAGGAAGTGCCGAGTAAGTATATTTCTTTCAGCTCTGTGGTGTGTGTGTGTGTGTGTGTGTGTGTGTGTGTGTGTGTGTGTGTGTGTGTGTGTGTGTGTGTGTGTG
Source organism: Lipophrys pholis (assembly GCF_963383615.2). Taxonomy (NCBI): domain Eukaryota; kingdom Metazoa; phylum Chordata; class Actinopteri; order Blenniiformes; family Blenniidae; genus Lipophrys; species Lipophrys pholis. The sequence continues at coordinate 5,448,547 of NC_137647.1, forward strand.
TGTGTGTGTGTGTGTGTGTGTGTGTGTGTGATTCACTTTATTGCCCTCATTGTGTAGTACAGGTGTTGCCTCGGTGATGCCGGATCACTCAGAGGAAGCCGGTCTGTTTGCTGGTCGTCTTGGAGGAATGCGAGAACGACGCTGGAAGGAGGGCAGCCTCGCCCTCTATTTGTGTGTGTGCTGACATTTATAGTCCTGTTTGTACCAAGTCTGCTGGAGAATGAACAGTAAGACCAGAGACCATAAAGACACACTGCATCATCACTCTGGGTTTTTTTTTTTTTGTCTTTTTCGTGCGTGTGTCACTGAATACCACGCAGCTCCACCATTGAAGCCCATAATTAGGTCACCGGTCATTTCTTTTTTTGGTCTCGCATTTCACTTTCACTATGCTATATAAGGCTTTTTACTAAGAAATTTCACAAGATAGTTTGTAGATTGTTTTATGGTGGTTAGAATTCATAAACAGTGGCAGGAATTTGCAGATTAAAGGTTTTCCATTTTTAAAGACATAGTGACTCTTTACCGCTCGCAACCATTTCCACCTGTTACACCATGGGTTATTTGAATATTTAAACAAATTTTATATAGGTCGAAATCACTTCTAAAAATATGTGTTTATTACGATTAATATCATTTTTTTGTTATCATGATTTCTTCTCAAAATGTAGATTTAAAATTGACGCAGGACAAAAACACTAAACTAACTAAATCACCTTTTCCATGGCTTTCTTTGACTAGATTAGATGGATCATATTTATCACATGCAAGGCCAAGATCGTTGTTTAATTGTACATTCATAGAAGAATGGCTTTCAAACTTTCCAATCAACGTAAATTCATGGTCATGATTTAACTCGACTGGCTATCAGTAAACTCACTAAACCTTAAAGTCACACAAACTTTGTCACAAGCTAAGAAGTCCTTTTTGGTTGAATGCCTGACGTTTTAACATGTTTCACATCAACAAATACTAATGTTCACTATTGCTTTTGCTCGATCCATCAATACAGATGTTCCTGTCTGCTATTTTGGGTAATAGTATAACTTCGCTTAGGCTACATTTTATTTTACTTTGTGTTTTAATGGAAATAAAAAATACTTTTAGAGTCAAGTTAATGCATTTTTCTTCATAACAATGACTGTCAAGATGTCATTTGTTTTTGTTTTGCTGAAAATAACCCATTAAAATATAGGTTTATTTGTATTTTTCAGTGCTAAATAAACATGTACGGCTTCATCTGTCACCCAAATTGTGAGAAAAAGACTGAAAACAAACCCACTTCTTGGATTAAAATTAGAAGTAAATCAAATGCGGAGCTGAGCTGCACTATTACATATGTCGTAGCCTCAAAGTTTCCAAACACAATTAAAAGCATTTTAAGGAAGATACTCACTTAGAATTGACAAAGTTCTTCTAACAATGTGATTTTTTCAAACATTTTTCCTGCCACCTTTGCAGCCTCAGCATCATTTGCATGCAGATAAAAGAAAAGCAGATGATTTCTAATGAATTAATCTGCCGCGCCATGTGAACAGGTCAAACTCTGCTGCTGATACCTAATAAACCCAATTATCATTGAGTACAATCACTGCTACTATATTTCCACTGCTCACATTTAATGAAGATAATCTTTGTGCTAAGATGCTTTACATAAATCCCGCCCCGTGCTGGAGGTGATTATCTGTATTATCTCACCATATGTGCAGAAGGAATCGTCTGTGGAGCTGAGGGAGCTGGGGAAGAGCACCCTCTGCAGGCACCCGTTATGAGGGTCGATGTTCAGTTGGGGCAAGGAGATGGCGTTCTTGATGATGGGTGAGATGTCAGGTGGCGGGGACGATAAGTCCCGGGAGGCGGCTCGAGGTCGCGGCCCGGAGTTCTTCCGCACGTGCCGAAAAGTGCGAGTGAAGAAGCCGGTTGTCTTGGAGCTGGTGGCAGAGTCCGGACTCCCCGGCTCCCGGGGGCCTCCATAGTTGCTGAGGAAGGAGGTGTCGCCGAACACGTCGCCGCCGCGGCCGACGTGCATCGTGTGCCGGAAGTCTCCCAGCGGCGGGCTGATCATGTCCACGGAGAGGTCGCTCTTGAAGCGACGTTTCCCCTGAGAGCCAGACACAAGGCCTTTAATCCCTGGCAGTTTTCCCAGACTCATGGTGGAATAAAAGTGGTGTAATTTCCCTTTAGGTTAAATGAGAAAGTCTGAAGTCCGATCACATGACAGTCAAATTCCTGTTTGGGGCCCACTGTAGAAAAAACAAACAAAAACAAACAAACAGTGAGGCCAGAAAACTCAAATATGTGAAAATTCAGGTTGCAGAGAATGTGTGTGTATTTGATTTCATCCGGTGTCTGCCCACGCGTTCTCCTTTAGAACACTGTACGGTGCTCGACGTCCCGTCTACATGTTTCTCCTCTTCCTCTTATACACAGCTGCCACTGCCCATCTGTACACATTCCCCTCCTATAGCACTTCAGGTTTACAATCAAAAAGAAAACTTGTACTGGCTCAGTTCACAATGAACCATTTCATAGTTAAGCTGCTGTAGGTCTAGACTCCAGGGAGACTTTCTTTTAATGCACTGATTTTCGATCTTCTTTATTCCATGAACAGTCAGGATTTCTTTATGTGCCTTTCGGCTGCAGTCTCAGCTGTTCTTCTCAGCCTTTTCACTCCTGTCTGTCCTTTTTCTCTACACCCCCCTACAAGATCTGTCTGATGTCTCTGTTTTAATATCCATTTAGTCTGGAGCTGCAGTGGTTTCTTCCTATTAAAACAGAGTTTCACCTTTCACTTGTCATCTATACTTCATTTCAATGTTATGTGCAGTCAAAGATATGTTGTAACTGGTGCTATATCAATAAAACTGAAATAAATGGAAATGAATTACAAGGTTATCTTAGTTTTCTCGCTGCCACAGCCTGTAACATTGAGATTGTCTGGATTCTTGTTCAGATAAATACAAAATCAGGCCGCCATTGTAACAGTACTGAGATGTAACCGAGCAATTCAGCCTTGGTTTGACGAAAACAATAAATATGACACGTTTACACTTTGATCTTTTGATTTTATATGTCTTCAGACTTGAGAACTGTCTTGTTATCGGTCTCATCTCAGATTTCGCTGGCAGTGCTAAGAGGATCACCCCACCAGGAGGCCCAATGAAGATAAACTACATTTAATTTGCATGTAATCCAAACACAGAAACCATCTATAACAAGGTCGAACAACAAGTTTCGCCCATAATCAAGTCTATAAACGAGTCTGTTAAGAAAGTAATTGGGCTGAGTCACTTTATAGGCTTGTTAAACTGTGTTTTACACTTTTATTATGAATTAGGTTTCCAGCTTGCCAACTCGGATTATTGCCTGAGAGCATGTCTGAGGTGTTACTTCTGGTTTTTAACCTTACCTCAACAGCCCAGACCCAGAGCACTGTAAGCATGCAAGAAAAAGACTGAATCAAAGAATTTCTTCCTTTCTGGTCGCCAATTCTAGGTTTTACCTGCCTTCTGGTTTTTGGTCCCTGAAGTCTTGAGTAACTTCTTTTGATCCGACGACAAAACATCTGAATGTGACTGCAGGACGTCCACTTTTGAAGTGTAATCAGCTGTTCTTGAGTTCTTGAGTGTGCAATGGAGCTGTTCTGCTCCCGTGTTGGTGTCCAATCAGAGAAACAATAAGAGGGGGGGGCCACTGCCACACACCGTCTCCCACTAAAAAGGTTTATCCATGTGTGGCACCAGACCGACCACAGGACATCCTGTCCACAGACTGGTCCTTCTGCTCCTTTGCTCTCTCTTATCTTCAGCGTTGTCCTTTGAGAGGCAATGAAGAGCAAAACCTACAAGAAGGCCGACACACTCTTGGAAAAAAGCAATACACTAAAGCGCTGTAATCCACCCACTGTTTTGTCTGCATCGTCGTGGAAGAACGATAAAGCTCCAATGGGATTGTCCATGCACTGGATTAGCTCTTAATCCCTTCTGTCTTCCCTCCCTTGCTCACTCCCTCAACCAGTCTCTGCTCTTCTTCAATCCACTTAATTCTCCAGTGATGTCCAGGACCGGGGCTGGGAGGGAGGTGTGGGGGGGTCACCGTCTTCATTCAGTTCACACAAGTCCAGCTAAAGACCATAGGGAGAAAAACAGAGAGCGCGAAGTTACACAAAAGAGCAAACTAGACACATTCAGACGCACATAAATGTGTCAAGGAGATAAAACTGTGGATTGATGCCGGGATTGTTGTCTGAAGCGTCTGCGACCAGAACTTGACAAATATAGCCTGACTTTGCTGGGAGCTTTAAGGAGACTTGTCTGGACTTCTTTCTGTTTCTCCACAGTTACACAGCAACGAAACCTATTTTGATTGATAATTATTAATCTAAGGAAAAGGTTGGCTTGTATCTCGCTCCTCAACTTCCTCAACAATCTCTTTGAACTACTTAAGTGAACAAAACATAAGTCTTCCTGAACCACTGCAGTGATTCTGCTTGACTTTGACAGACTTTCAACGCTGAAAATGTCTTTCCTACAACACCCAATGTCCCCATTCTTCTGTTTCTACAAGACACACATTGAGCTCCTTTCCTTCCTCAGTGGGGAAATGAATCCAAGGTAAAGAGAGTGCTGGTAAGCTGTAAACACGTGACGTCTTTAGGACACAGCCAGTGTTGGATTAACATCACGGGCTGCCAGGGTTCCTGGATGCCACCGGGCCAATCTGAGACAACTTCATGATGATACAACTGTATCTGGGCATTGGCTTAAAATGACGATGTGTTTCAACTAATACTTTTACCATAAACAGACATCCTTTAAGTCTTTAGCGGTTAACAAGGTAAATGTCAGCACAAAGTGCATTTATATACAAGATGAGGAGAATATGTTGCATTTTAGCGGTTGCTTTACCGCCGGCAATCTAGTCACTTGAGGGGGCAACTTTATGAAAATGTGAAAATAAACATAAATCCCAGACACAAACCTTCACTTGCCGGTGCAAAGGTTTTGATATAACCAATTCAGAAGGAAGAGATTTTTTTCTTCTCAAACATTATTCACGTACGGTAAGTGCTGTGTTTTGGTCATCTGATGTGTAATCCACAGATTTTAAATGGTACAAATCATCGTGTTTCCCTATGTTCTTGTATCTGCCAAATCCTTCTACTGTCATTAAGTCATAAATTCAGCTCAACAATAAAGTGCAATACCAGCACATTAATTCACTTGGGGGAACCTCGTTCCCAAAATCGGTCTCATTAGAAAACATGCAGGAAGACATTTGGATCTGCTAAACATGGAATTTATCTCTAAACTGTACCTGCAGACATACATAAACAAAGCCATGAGCTGCCTCACTGATTGCAAACACAGGAGTTGAGAAGTGAAATGAGAACAGCGTGCAGCGGGGAGAGTCGACCGGACGCCATCTATTACGGCCATCAAATAAAGGATCTAAGGAGGCTGATGAGAAACACATTTTTTTTTAACCTCTTGTCTTTATGTGTTTTCTCCCACAGACAGCTATTTTGGGCTTTTCCTTCAATTAATCTATTTGTTTTATCTCTGCTTTGCTCTCCGTTGTGCAACACTTTGTCAAACATTCTCCCCTTTCCCATCACTCTCCTGGCTCCAAGCGAGTTCACGATATTAACAGAACATCTGGAACCACAGAGCCACAAACTGCAGAACGGGGATCTCGTGACAGTTGAGAGGCCTGTTGATCTCAGTAATTCAGAAAGAGATACATCTGCATGTGCACCGATTTACAGAAACACGAGGCCGCGTCACCGTGGGTCAACTGCTTCCTACCACGGACCGGAGGGCGAATGATCCTCTTAAGAGCACCAGCAAACTGTGGTTAAAGTCGAAGCACCCTGACCATTACACTTGGTTCAAAAATACAACATGCACTCAGTTTACAAGGATCTACTGCTGCAACGTGGCAATGCACTTCATGGTCTTTCACATCCCTAAAGCAAGAGCGTATATGCGTGTGTGTCTCAGCAGGACTTAAACCAGTGTCTGTCACTGGCCTGTACATGGGTCCTGCCTCACACATTATCTGTGTGTGTTCTGTTTGGCAGCTAAGATTTACAAAGTGAGTTGATTGAGTGTCTTTTGGAGAACAGAACAGGTTCTCTCTGCAAAGACAAAGACTGGAATTCTCTTCCTGTTGCCATTATATGGAAAATTGTTATGCATGACTGCCGGACATAACCAGGGGTGAAAGTACAGACAGCAACAGGGGGGGGGGGGCAGACAGTAATTAGATACATCTTTCTAGTGGCGGCTTTAGAGCTCCAATTTCCATGAGGACGGCCTTTATTCCTCATGGGAATTGTTTTCAACATTACTTTGGAAACATGAATCTGACATTGTGTGCCATATGGATATGATAACATCACACAGTTGCAGCATATGCTTTTGGCTGGACATTTATGATATGAGTCTGTCTTTTGGACTGGATGTGTTGACATTTAAGTTCAATGAACTCCCTGTCAGGTTCAACAATAACTGTACTTGGTGATTGCATCGCGTTATCCTATTGGAAACAGAAGAAAGTGCACTGTGTCCATAAAGGCATAGACAATCCGCAATAAGAATATTCTACATATAGTGTTTCAAACAAATCTTCCATGGCAGATGTCAATCTTGGTGTGTAACTATGTGACTACAGGTGAATGTGTCTGATCATGATAGATAATAACTGTTCCACATTGAGTTATAATCAAAGATCAGATTATATTAGGTACTTCCTTTTTACTTGGAGAGTGGTCTAAAACTGTTTCTTCGACTGACCCAAGCTTGGTTACCTTCATTTCCATCACATGCACAGATATCTCACATAGCTTGACTCTTTGACAGGATGAATGTTGCATTCACTCCGTTTTACACTTTATTTGCCGATTCAACAGAATAACTCTAAGAGATAAGAATCCATCACTCCTCAACCTACTTCAAACTGTATAGGAACAATTGAATAACTACAAAGGGGGAAGTACACCATTCACTCTCTCCTATGAGTCTGCCTCTCTTTGACAACGTTCGTGAATCCTTTATTTATGAGACTTTCGTCAACAAAACTCAGGGGAAATGAGGCGAAAGAACAGTGAAGTGCAAATATATCTCATTCTGTTGAACAGCTCGGCCGAACAAAGAGCAAAAGGAAACGTTGCCTCTCCAAACTTCCACCTAGCAAACATGAACAGGGAAGAGACGGTAAAGAAATATAAAAAACTCTGTTTAGTTCACAAAGTGAGGGGCGGGGAGATGCCCGTTCCTGTTTGGAAAGTGGGAAGTAGAACTATTTTGTTAAAACATACATTTCTAAAACTGAATTAGATGCTTAAAATGATAAGCTTTGGGATATATCTCATTTTCATTCCCTACGGATCCCACCAGCTGTAAACTCTGCTATCTTATTATGTGAAAAACATGAATACATTTCATTTAGCCTCAAATTTCTATTTGATGTGAAACAAAACATGTGGTGTGAAAGTAGGGAGGAAGCTGTGTGACATAGTACAGGTTAAGCTTTATCGGTGTTGCACATCTCCAGCACTTTGACAACCCTCAGTTTAAAGAGACATTACTCATTAGAGAGTCTGTGCATGTGGTGGAAACTATTTGTTGCCTTTTGGGAGTTTTACTTTATCACTTTAAAACATTTTCGAGCCGGTGACTGACGTCTGACTCTGCTATTCATTCATGAACTTCTTCTCAGAGAAGGTTGCATATATTTTTCATAAAAGGCATGTCACCTTCTTTAAAATAATCCTGTGGTGCATGTCATCTAGTCAGCTGTGACACCCACCACTTTTATTGTTCTTGAATATATGCACAGGAAACGATTACATTAACAAGATTTGTGATTTGGTGCTGGAGGCTTTTTAAGAAAGATCACAGCTTAGTGATCACATCAGACTGATGCGTCTTGCTCAAGGACCCCCTCAGTTGGCTGGTTGAAGGGCAGAAGTTGCAGTACTTCTCTTTTTCTACGACCATGACGCCACCTCCCCGTCGGGCTGCCAGCTCCCTGATCTGCAGTCTGGCACAGATTGGGAGACAGTTGTTCTGCGGTTTAGCCGGGGGAGAACAGTGACCAATTGATTTGAAAGGTTTCCACCAAACATCCTGTCAAGACATGCGTCACTTGTGCCAAGGCAAAAAATGGATTCTACAGACACTGTGATTCAAAAAACAAAACAAAACACAAATCTATAATAGGAAGTGTTGCTCCAAAGTAGGATGTACACAACAACTAAATATTCAAAGGTGAATCACCTTTGCAAACTCTGATGCAAGGGTGAAATGTATCAAGTTGCATGCCTGATTGCAGCATTTGGGGAAGTTCTCCTTTAGTCAAGTGTGTTTTTGACTTACATTTTCATACGCATATGTTTGAATGAATATTGGGTTTTGACTGATGCAAACACAATTTGAACACTCTGATGCATTGACACAGTTATCAGCCATTCCTACCTACTCTTTGCAACAAGTGCAACATTTCCTTGTGAAGATATTTTCACTGTAAACATTAAATTGTAGCTCATTTTACTGTTTACACATAGATTCAATTTGTCATTTCATCAATAAGACATTCAGTTAATTTTAAAGAGCCATTCCAAAATTCTCCCTGAAACTATAAAAGTACATACAAGTAGTCTTGAAACTTTTTTTTTTTTTTTTCAAATGAGACAGCTTACCTTAAAATAACACCCACAGTGAAGTCTGTTTGCAAATGGAAAAACGTCACCCTCACTTTTCTTTGTGATCCTCCCCCGTTCTCAGTCTGTACGGTGTGTTTTCCTGCTTGGACGTGAACTTTACATCCGTGAGGCGCAGCGGCTCTGCTGCTGCTGCTGCTGCACAAATGAAGTGAGGAGATGGAGAGAAGGGAGGAGGAGGAGGAGGAGGAGGAGAGGAGAGGAGGAGAGGAGGTGGAGGTGGGTGGATCTAAAATGACTTGGCTCAGAAAAATGACGGTCTGCGTGATGCACGAAGGATTTTAAATGGAATTAGGCAGATTTTTTTTCAAGCATGAAGCAGATAGGCTCATTTAAAGTGATACAGTTTGAAAAAAAAAGTATTCTTAAATTAAAATAGTTCTGATAAAAGTGTATAAAATGTCGCCCTGTGGTCACCACAGGTCATTCTCACATCAAACACATTCTCATGTGTAGCTTCAATAATAAACCACTGTGACTCTTCACACACTGAACACACAGAGGGTGCTTGTGTTTTCAGGCTAAATATAGACGTGTGTTTATATTTTCTTTAGCATTTTTTCGGCTTGTTTTCATATGTTTCAAGAGCATCGGGTTATATTCTGAGGTCTGGGGTAAATATTTTTTCAAAAACTTGAGCTGAATACAGGAAGCACACACTTTAGTATACATATAATTCAGATTTGTAAACACAATATTCTGGACTTCAAGAGTTTTCAAAGATGATTATTATTATATTTTCCTTTATTAGACTGAATTGTCTGCTGCTCATCCAGCAAATGCCTCTTCCTTACAAGTGTGGCATCATAAGTAGAAGAAAAAGGATCTCCACTGGTACTCCATACGTTTTGTGTTATGCTACAGAACATACTGTGTGAACTGAACCTTTAGTTTTGATATTAGTTATATTTTACTGTAAATGTGTAGCAATTAGCAATTTAATTATATGAAGTTGAGGAGGCTCATGTAGCTTCTACTTGTGATGCTTTATTTAAAGACTAATATCAAATGTATCAAGCATTTAGCAAGAGAAGGATTAAGAGGAAGAATTAATGGATGGGTGGGAGGATGGATGGGTTTTTTTCTGAATGGAGTCAAGTTGTCCCCCACGTGTTCTACAAAGGTCAGAAGCTCATCATTTTCTCATCGGTGAAACTGCAATATGAGTTACGTGATTTACAAATCCTTCCAATCTAACTATAAAGACTGATGTGGCTGCATGGTGTCTAACAAAAGATTGTTTTTGGCAGCACGCTCAAGCCTGATTCAGTCATTCAGCTCCTCTTTATTCACTGGAGTGATTTCTCCGCACCGCCCGGACATTACGGCTTGAAGTTCTTTAGAATTGCCTGGAAATGTTAAATGCTGATGTATTGATGGTATTTTTTTTTAAGATGATATCATGATTCTGGCTATGACTGGTTTTTTTATTGGGTTTTTTTTTGGGGGGGGGGGGGGGGGGGGGGGGGGGGCTGTTTTACTCCTGGACGGTCCATGACATGCTTGTTAGAACCAGAATGCCTGTAGGTAAGCATGTGTTCCCAGTCGGGAAGTTAACAAACGTGATACAGTCTTCTGAAGCACATTTGCAAAACGTTAATTCAATGATCTCTTTGCACATTTTTCCAATCCTCTTTATCTACTTCATCCCCGACCGTCACACTGAATTAAAGAAGAACTGCTGGCATCTTCCGATGAATCCCGAGAGATGTTTCACCACAAGCCAAAAGTTAAGGAGTTCATGATGTCAATTTGACCCACAGAAATCAGTTCATAGTTAGCATCTGATGGCAGAGGGGGGTGAGTGAAAACACGGCAGAGGCTGAGTGAACTGAGGGAGGAGATGAAAGACAAAAGGGAGCAAGGTGTACTCAGGAGAGACTGCGAACGAGGGGGAAATGAGTGGGTGATTGAAATTAAACAGATGTGAAAGGATGAGCAGTGAGAACAAGTCTGAGAACGGAAAGTGTCATCATCACTGTGTGAATCTGGGAGGACGAGACGCTCCGGCTGACGAGTTTCAGATGCACTCTGTGGAGCATTTCAGGGCAAGAAACCCAGAAGAGATGGAAGCACTGAGCAGCGAAGCCAGACGTCATTAAACTATCATGTTGAACATTTTCTTCTCAGTGTCAAGAACAGTTTGGAATCTTATGTTGGGTCTGTTGCACATTCGGTTTGTTATGAGATCCAGCTTGAATCTGACGGGAGACTGAAGACTGAGGAAAGAGAAGGGAGGAGTGGGTACAGAGGAAGGAATGGTTCTCAAACAGGATGAGGAGTCTCAGCCAGACGAAGGTTTTTCTTCTCAGGAAATGACTTTCTCACAAATCAGAAAAGACGGCCAAGACACTTAATCTGCCTTCACAGACTGGAGCTCATCTCAGCAGGGCACTATCATTACTGCTTCTCACATTCAAAAAGTCAATCCAGTAACAACACGTTTAATTAAGTCAGCTATGGATTAGCCCAGAGGTGACTTCGCTCCACTTCAAGGGTCGCCCTCTGGACGAAAACATCCAGGTTTGGCTCCTCTTCTCACGAAACCCAGATGTGCATTTGGAGCAGGCTGCTCAGGATGTGGGCCTGATCACGGTCAATGGGGAGAGAGTTGTGTGATGAGGTTGATATACGGCGGGATGGGTTAAGGGGGACATGAAAGAGGTCCATCCCTGTGTCTTTGTTTGGACGGTGCTTCTGTTTCCGTGGATTCTGACCCGGCAGGAAGCTGAGTGTTGGCCCAGAGACAATAGACTATTGTAAAGTCGGTCCTCTGTGCTTTCTAGGCTACTTTAAGACAACAGGCATGAGCTCACAGACACTCTCAGATATTTTCAGTGTCATGGCTAAATTTGGGAGGCAGACTTCTTTCTTTTTTCTCCGTGAAATCACTTATTGTAACAAAAAGAATATTGTTATTTCTTGGAGAGAATTACCACCATGTGCTATCCAGCGAGTAATATCAACTACCTCAACAGCACGCCATTAGAAAGACAATAGACTAAGAAACAGTTGATTCCTGGTCTATTTTGTCTGCCGGTGGACACTGAGGAGGATGTCTAGAAGAGTTAGTGTGGATTCAAACCAGCCATTGTCCTTCCAAACAAAACAGGAACACAATGACACGAGAAGTTAATTAGCTTTTGGGCATCTAAATGGAGAACTTTCCAGCTTTCTCGCATTGCATCATGTCCAAACTTTGTTTCTAAGTTGGACTTTACAAAGGTTAATGTGCCCCAGCAGCAGGTGAAATACAACGTATATGTGAGCCTTGAGTGAAAGCAATAACTTTCTATAACACATAGAAAGTTGTCATTCATGTGCACGACGCCTGACTGGACGCTCTTTTTTACTCGACCTTAGATTGATGAGGTCTCAAGCAGTTATTTCTTATCGTGACTGTTTTATTACTTCATGCAACCCCGCTTCTGTTTTGAGGCAGCTCTTTAGCATGTGGTCGGCGACAGATGCATTTTTAACACCGTGTATCTGGAAATTGATGTGTGGTGGTTTGAAAAGCCGTCCATGTCTGCAATTGAACCGTGCGGTGGAGCTCCAATTTAGACAGCCATGATACACCCTGTAATTCAGGCGTCAGCTCAGACCTCATGGCTCTGGAAGGAGAGTGACAGGAAGAGGAGCCGGCCGGAGCGTCTGTTTTCACTGGCACTGCAGAGAGAGAGAGAGAGAGAGAGAGAGAGAGAGAGAGAGAGAGAGAGAGAGAGAGAGAGAGAGAGAGAGAGAGAGAGAGAGAGAGAGAGAGAGAGAGAGAGAGATGAAATTTTTGACAGTGGTGGTGCATTGAAATGGAAAAAATTCAAGGACTCTAAGATTCGTAGTGAGTCTCTCACCAGCTGCGTTAACATGGACACTTTTGTGTCCCCCTGCTTGAATACTTTGATTGTAGGATCAGATTTGTCCCATTTACATGAACCATGAGCAAAAGGAATGATGTGTGGGTTTATAGACGCCCAGAAGATCATACAGTTCACCGAGTGGAGCATTCCCATAATGCTTTGCAGTCTGATGTCTTCACAAGATCCCATATACAATTTCAGCATTAAACATACTGTAGATTTACTCTCTCCATTTGCAAACTTTACATCTCTTGTATATTTAGACTGTTTAAAAGTTCTTCAATATGTTTGTTTTGTTGTTATGCAGCACACAGACAAAGCTCTAACAGTTCAAAGCAATCTGATAAAATAGGGGCACACCACATCCTCAGATCTGATTGTAATTTTAATCAGATAGTGTCAATCTAATCACATCTGAATATAATCGGATTAATTGTGATCCATCCATCCATGGGATGTCAAACTCATTATGTCTGATAAAAAAATCTGTATTTCCTCCTGCCCCAATGCCCGTTTGCTGATCTTATCAAAAGTCTGTCGCTTCACAGGACACATGGTTTTTGGGCCATTCTGCATATATGTTTTTTTTACATTCATGCTCAGGTTATTTCTGCGGTAAAAGAGTTGCTGACTTTCACCGCTGCCTGATTCAGTTCTCTGCTAAAGTGTCTGGTCTCCCGGTGAATAAACACAAGCATGAACCATATTAGAAATCGCAAAATTATTTTTACACATTCCAGTGTCATCCTGTGAGCAAGAATTTGCCCTCTATGGAATGGTTTTGGCTCACGGGCCAAACACTTTAATACATTGAAAAAAATCGTAACTCCTTTCAATTCCTCCTCTGATTATTGTTTGATTTATCTGATTTTAAGCTTTTGGACTGAATCGCTATTTCAGTCTTTTACAGAGCAGTTTTAGAGTCAATAGGCCACTGATTTATTTGAAACGAACTGACAATATTAATATTTTTAGATATAAACCCATTGTGACATTATGTCGTGCTTTGGATTTTTATTTTTTATAATTGTTTTATGTTATACAATTATGTCCGGTTGTGGTTCATTGTGATTTCTTTGCTTTTTTTTTTCTCGCTCATCCATTTCGCTGTTATTAATTTCCCGTAATTTCCCAACAGGAAATTGCAGGATTTCATCCTGAGATATTCATAACGTCTCACTGAGCCACACTGGGATTCCTACATGAGCGGGACATTCAAGTGTTTTCTTTAATTCATCAGCACAGCAAGCTAAGGAATGGAGCTGTTTCTTTACAAGTGGTTGGGAAACAAAAAACCTACATTTAACTTGAGCCAGAAATCATAAACTCAACTTTGTCCAAGAGCATCAAGAAGTCCTGGTACCAGCAGCCCGATCAGAGGGGTTAACGGCTGTCACAGTGTTCTGCCCTCAAAGGAGGCATAAATCGCATGTCATCAGATTTAAATCTGTCTCAATTACTCATGCCCCCATTACTCTTTCTCGGCCTCTGTTTTCCAAAAAAAGAAAAAAAAAAAAAAGAGTCAGAAAAGAGACATTCTTCACCAACACAAAGGGGCGATTCTGTGCAGCCGCCAGGCTTGAGTCACAGATAAAGCCCTGGGGGGTCAGCTGCTGGGCGAGGAGCCAATCCTGTTGTACTCTGAGCGGGAGCGGAGTGGAACAAACACAGAGGAGAAGCCAACCAGTCGCTGGAGATGTTTGAGTTGGACGTCCTTAAACTTGATACTTTATGTTCGCATTTCCTGCGGTGGAAACTGTGAAAACATGGCAATAATTCTCTGGAAGTGACTTGTGACACATGTGCATGTCAGGACAGCACATTTTGCTGAAATCAGTGATGACTATCAGTCTCACCCAGTTCCTGTTATTACTGAAGACAGATCTGTAACATCTTCATGGCCCGATGAAGAGCTGTGTACATGTTACTCAAGTATGTCATGATCTGTATTCGGCCTGTGTCTTGAGTCATGCTTTCGTCCAGTTTGTCTTTCTGCTCGTGTGTCTGGAGTCTGTGCCTCATCCTAATATACTTCATTTATGTCCGTTTCATGGGTGCAGAAGTGAGCTGTTTCCAAAAACCTTTACATCAGTGTATAAGTGTGTTTTTGCTTCCTTTCTTTGTGTGCGTGTTGCTCTCTGTGATCGACCCGTGATTGTGTGGCTGTTTAATGTACCTCCATGACTGAGTCAAGTTTTGTTTTGACTGCTTGTGTCAGATTTTCAGAACCATGACAGCTGTTTTGAATAGTTGTTGTGTTGGTTCATGTTGATTACTTGTTTGTTTGTTTTTTTTGCTTGTATGTTTCTAGTCAACGCCTTTGAGCAAAATGTTTGTCAGCTACTTTTTTCATCTTCTCCCTGTTTATTTCCTTTTTTGTTTTATTTTATTGTCCTTTAATGTGCTTCACTCCTGTCTCATCATCTCCTAGTTTTTTGTATTTAATCTTCAATTTCAGCTTTGCTCTTGTTTCATTCGGCTCTTTTTAGCTTACCCAGCTTGTATTCGTTCCCTGTTTTTGACTTCTTTTTGGATTAAGAGCTTTATTCCAATTCGTCTTTTTAAAGAGCTATTCTTTTTTTTTTTTTAGTCTGTTGGTGTTCTGCATTTAGATGATTTAATGCCCCTGCATTAAAAAGAATGGAGCTAAAAAACTGAAATGTATGGTGATCTTAAAAAGTTGTGAACGGCCTGTTTCAGTCTGAGCGAGCCGTCATATATCACGCATTCCAGCACGAGGGGACTGTGGGGTCCAGTGCTGGCGTCAATGGCTCCTCTGTGTCGCTGTCACCTCAGAAACAACAGGAATGCTCATCCACAGCGGCCCTCTCCCTCGCTGCACACACACACCGAGCCCTGGAGGAACTGTGGTAGGATGGAATGATCGGTCCAAATAAAGAAAGGTAACACAGAGAGGCAGAGAGAAGAGAGGAAAACAGCTGGTGAACGGACAAGTAGACAACTGGGGACATTTAACTACACAACAGGGTTATGAAGACAATTCCAGATAAATGACTGCCTGTGGGTCTTGATATAAATTCAAATACAGACTATGCAGTGAGTATGTCAAACTAAATCATGTCATTAACATATTACAGCTTCCTGCAGAATGAATGTGCCTCAAACTAAAGTCTGCACTTATTTTTATGCAAGCAAGCAGTCAGTTAAGTATCAGAGCTCATATACTCTGCATATTCCTGTGTGGACAGACGGGATAAGGACATCATAATATAGTATCGGCTTCAAATCTTTCTTTTTATTTAATCGACTTTAACCCAAAACTGTCTCTCAGCCGAAATCTTAAATAGGAGGCATGTTTATTCAGGGGAGGCCAAGAAATGGAGGGCAGCCTGACATTTCCTGTCCACAAGCCAAGAAAAAGACACATTCTTCTGCCAGCACCCTGTATTTCCTGTCATACTTTGTACTGCAACTCAAAGACACAGTTTTTATGACAGTTAGTCACTCTGCAAGAGAGAATAGTGTAGTCATGATCATACTGGTTCAGAAGTATTGAGACCTACATTTATTCACAATGGAACATAAATAGCTTGAGCAGACGATACGAGACCTAAACGCACAACTCGGCGGAGAAACAAGTTAAAGTAACGAGCAGGGTTTGATACACAGCGAGACACAAACAGGCATAATTCAAAGTGAAGAAACAAGTGAAGGCAAAACAAACCATAACAAGAAAACTAACAGATAAGTTTTGAACAAACACTCTGAAACACAAGTCTGATTAGATGACATGAAATAAGAATCTACATCACAAAACCAGAATTTTAAACAATGATAAAGCTCAAGGAATCAGCAATTCTGACCATGAACAGCATATCAGATGCTGAAGTTCATATATTTGTACATTTTGTTAAACATTTACACAATTTTCATTTGCAAGCAACACAAGAAGTGGCGAAAAAATACATCCAAAGCTTGCAAGTCACATCAATAATAAAATCTGGAGGGGTCAATTTCTGAGTGTGTATATAAAACACCATTTTAGAGAGGCAAAGTTTTTCACAATAAAATATGGTAAAAACACCAAATTGTGAAAGAATTTCACAAACAATTTTCCCGTTGAGTGTGTATAAGTAAGGTTTTTTTTTGTGGCTCTCCAGTTTGGCTCTTGCCCAAAAGAACTCTTTTGATTGTGTATTTTTCAAATATGAATGAATAAATACATATAGTACAATGTGATCATAATTACTCCACATATTACAAATATGAAGTGATTAGCTTGATTATTTTATTAAGGCCATTGAAACACAGTAAAACAAAAGAAAGAAAAAAAAGACACAAAGAAAGAAAGAAAGAAGGAAGAGTTGTTCAATGTGTTTAGACAGCCATACTACACGTTAACTCAAGTTTTTCTCAAGCGACAGTCTTAATTTCAGTGACAATTTCTTTGAAATGTTTCCTGTATTTTCTTTGTTACTTCCTGGGCGGATGAGTCAATCATCCCACTCATTTCGTCTCTGGTTATTTGCAGTCACAGAGAGGTTTATATGTCTTTCACCTTCCACATGAAACTCTGTGTCACTGTATTGTCATCATAACAGCAGTGAAGATTCTCCTCTCAGAATTCATGACTGAACTGGTTGTAAAAAGTCCTAATTATCTTTTGATATGGTGGTAGGTTATTTTTTCCCCCGTTGTTTTCCGGGAACCACCTGGAGGGTGAGTCATTATATCACTGACTCATTTACACTTTATTACATTTGTGTGAGTGGAATTAGTTGTGAAACTGACTTTAATGTTAAAGCAACAGTTTCAAGCATGGTAAAAGCTGCCGGCGATATTTCTATATTTATTTATTTTTTGCAAACGTTTATAAGCTCTGATAATATTTTCCAAAGTTTTTAGAGGTAATGCTTCTGCGCTGCATGAGAATTTGTTGATACAAACATTGGTGAGAAGCGCCATCTAGTGCTGAATTATTATTACAATTCTCTTCTTTTTTTTTTTTTCTGGGGAGTGGATAGAGGAAATCCTTTGGTATGGTCACAAGTGAGATAGTTCCCTGGATATTCCCAGCCGCCGATTGGCTGCTCGTGTTCGGCTTTGGTTGGGGGAGTGCGTCTCTCCGCTCAGGTGTTACTGACTTTACCTCTTTAATGTCACCCCTCACTCGCATGTAGGATCTGGATGGGATGTAAACTTCTTGGTGACACTGCGTTTCACTTGGTCTCAACATTCCACAGGTGGAAGATATGAGTGGTAAGTGAACATTTGAAGACGACAAGAGCAAAGTTTGGGCGGTTCTGTTTATTGTCATGAATTGTTTTTCACTCTTTAGCGGGACGTGATTGACAACATTTCCCTGACTCAGTAGTCGCAGGTAATGTTGCTGTAGGGACGTGCCAGTATCACTTATAAGGTTGAAATGTTTCACATCCGGATTCAGGTTTATGGCAACAAAATAAGTCTATAGTTTAAGCATAAGAATGAAAAATATGCTTTCTTACCCCCACAATGTATGATTCACATATTTATAATGCGGCCAGGTGGTTTTAACTATCACTTAATTTAGTTCTACATGGGAAAAAATGAGGTTATACTCTTTAGAAAGTGGTATTATTTTGCCAATCGGAGGCTGTTTTGGTCAAATGTGTGTTTATAATTTGGTTTTAACACTGTTTTGACTCATTTATTTAAAACATGTATCTTTATTAATGAAATATTCCCATACTACCTTATCATATACCAACATCATTTCATTCAGGCTAAACAATGAATTGAAAGATTGAAATAATAATAGTGAAAGAATAGATGTGAGAAAGTGCAAAATTGCACATGATGGTACTGTGTTGCAGAAATCCCTACAAAAACCAGCAATGGAAACAGACATGGAATCCCTCCAATGAACACCTTGTGTCATTTATGACTTTGACAGAACAACAACCAATTATATTCTTTGTAGATTTTGCAGTTACAGATCTCTGTTTAACTTCCAATTCAGGAGACTGCGTTCATAATCACACAGGAACAAGATCTCAACAGACTGCTTTGGGGTAATGACAGAGATTCTTGAGCATTCGAGCCTGCCTGAGCCTGCCTGTCAGCGCAGATCTCTGATCAACTGCTGAGAGCAACACACACTCTCTCAGTGTTGGTGAATCACTTGCGTGGCCGACAGCAGAGAGTTCCGATGTATGAATGCTCAATATAATGTCTGATTACTCTGTATTTTTGTTACAAATGAACAATTGATTACATTTGTAATGCTATATAACTCTGCATGCAGGTTGATGCAAGTTTCAGAGAGACGAGGTGTTATTGTGAGCCCTGCAGTTATTTGAAAAGCAAGACAAAGTTACCCGACTTTGCAAAAATAACACCCAACACACCTTTTCTTTTAAAAGTTTGCTGCATTTCATGATGATAATCTGGAAATATTTGTCAATTTTATGGGTATGATCGTAGGTGATTCTCAGAAAAGTCTCACAATATCAGTTTTTCTCACTTTCTCTCATTGTCTCCTGAAGCAAATGGGGCCGAGAAAGCTTTTGTCTGTGGTCCAAAGGTGTGTTTCTATGCGTCCAACATGAGTCACACCAGTGTTTTCATTCCTACACTCTGACTCAGTGACCCAGTACAAGTTCCCCCCCCCTACTTAAAGACCCCCGTAACAACCGAGCCTTTGCTCTACTGCAATTAAACAAACAGACCGGTGCTGTTTTATCAGCTTGCAGACTTCGTTGCCTGTTCGTTCATGCAACCCATTTTGGCATCACCTGATAGAGGTGTCACAGACTCATAGCACTCTGTCTGCTGTCCATGCAGGGAAAAGGCTTCACAAAAAAGTCGGATCTGTCTGACTGATGTTTTGTAGGAGTAAATCCCCCCTCCAGGTCATTCCTTGGAGGATTTCCAGTAAGAGCTTTTGTCTCGTTTTATTTTCAGAGTGCTGTAAATGAAAGCAGCAAATACATGGTTAACACAAGAAATGACCATGGAGCCAAATTAATTAGAGCCTGAAATACATTTCAAACACCATTTAAAATAGAGATAAGCAAATAACTAATGAGTTTTCTTTTTGCAAACTCTCTACAAAAAGGCCCTGGTCCAGTATCATACCTGGGTTTTATGTATGTATTTCTAACTTGCAGGTGTCACAGTTTGGGCCGAGGATGGAGACATTACACAGGAGGAGGTGCGCTCATCTCACTCGTGGTCAGAGGAGCGCTGCGATGAGCTGTGGGATCGCATTGAGGGAGTACGACACAAGCTCACGCGCATCCTCAACCCGGCCAAGCTCACGCCGTACCTGCGCCAGTGTAAGGTCATCGATGAGCAGGATGAAGATGAAGTACTGAACTCCACGCAGTACCCGATGCGCATCAGCAAGGCCGGTGAGAAATAGAAGGATTCAGTTCGAAAATAAATCAGGCTGTCGAGAATTGTCCAAACGTCCTTTACTTTATTTTTCTGGCATGTATTGTTTTTATGGAATAAATGATGGGGAAACCATACAATATGGCTTTTGCATAGATAAGCTGTTACCTATGGTGTGGTGGAAAACCACAATCTTACATACAGGTCTCATGCAGGGAGATTAAAGTGTATCCAGTCTTTCCTCATCAGTATTTTTTCAACAAAAGTGCGATGTGAATGATTGTGTTGCCAGGGGGCCATTACTTTGAGAGAAACATACTGAGGAGAGAGCCAGATGAAAGACATTGTTCAGTAAAGGGAGAGAGAGAGAGGAGCAAGTGAGGAGTGAACTACGATAAAGATGTTCCAAATAAACAAGAAAAAAAGTTTGGTTTTTTTTCCTTGCCAGTGAGTTGAGAAACACTGGTGCCAGTCTATAATAAGTGTCCTCTTTCAAGTACCTGTGTAACTACAGGAGGAATGACACTCACATCAAAGAGGCTGCATTTTTGTGGTTAGTTTGACATATCAAAATACTGACATTACCTAGAAAAAGCTCCGAAAAGGAATGCACTAATGCACATTCCTTTTCAGAGCTTTTTCTATTTCGTTTCCGTTTGATGTTGACTGTGAACTATTTCACACGTTTGCCAGCTTTTCTGACTTTTCCTTTCCACCAAAACAGGTCGTTTGCTGGACATCCTGCGTGGTCAGGGCCAGCGAGGTCTTCAGGCCTTCATGGAGTCACTGGAGTTTTACCATCCAGAGCAGTACACACAGCTGACCGGAGAGCAGCCCACACAGCGGTGCTCCCTCATACTGGGTGAGTACAGCTTCCTTTACATCTGAATCAGGGGCATCAAAGTCATTTCACTTTAGGGGCAACAAACAGTCCCATTTGATGTCAGCTGGGCCTGGAAGAAGATGACGTTATGACCTATGAATGACCAAATCTTTCACTTCGTTTTAGAGCAGAGCAGTGCGAGTACATTCGGAAATTCTTTCAAATTCAGTGCATATTTGACAAAACAAACTAGAATTCCTTTGATAGAAAAGTCTTTATCACATTGCTTCTGTGTACGCGTTTCACTTCTCAGGCCAGAAACTTCAACAGTCATCAATAATTCTCTCTCGGAATTCAGAATTCATGCTTATCTACTTTTACCATTGAAAAGGGGCTTCTTTGTTCACATTGCAACGCGTGATTTACAAAGTTCAAATAAAAGTTGATTTGATGAATAAATTCAAGCTCGTGTAAGTTTTTTTTGCCATGTTGCAGCCAGATCGTTAGCTTTGGCATTCCACTTACAGTTATTCTTTTTCACTGAAGTCCTTGTTTACTGAAGGAAGAGCTTCAAAGAAATCCTGATCTAACTCAGTCCTGATGACCTCAACATGACAAATGTCTATTCACTGCCTGTATCCACAGTAGCATTGATGCATTCACAGTCTAAGTGACGGTGGTTTATCTCTGCTGTTTTGTTGCTACTTATTGGTTCATAAATCCTTTTTCTTTCCAGAAGAGTTACCATTCGAATTATAAAACATCTTCTTCCAACTGACTGAATCAGGGATCAGTGACTCACACAGTGCTGGCAACTCAGCTAATGTGTCACAGCAACGCGACAACAATACGTTGCATATTAAAAAGACTAGGAAACAAATAAAAGTAACCCAATAGTTACTTTCTCAGTTGAGTATTTACTGTATGTCTGTAGTAACATTTTGAAGTAGTATTTTTTTTTTACTGACTGCACAGACTAACCAGTCGCTCCTGTAATGATAAGTAGCTTCTGTCTATGTCTCCAGATGAGGAAGGTCCGGAGGGTTTGACTCAGTTTCTTCTGCTGGAAGTGCGTAAGCTGAGGGAGCAGCTTCGAAACAGCCGGATGTGCGAGCGGCGTCTGTCTCAGCGCTGTCGCATGGCGGAGGACGAGCGCAGCCGAGCCGAACATAAAGTCCATGAGCTACGGCATGACAGGCTACAGTCGGAAAGGTTTCACTGACATTTAAGAGTTGCTCGGTATTCGCTCGATCTTGTTGATGAATTTGGAAGAAATAGTAAGAATATGGGCACTGCGTGTTTTGTGATCTCAAGGCTACGTCAGGACTGGGAGTCGGCCAGTCGAGAGCTGGGAAAGCTGAAGGACCGCCACCTGGAGCAGGCTGTGAAGTACTCCAGGGCCTTGGAGGAGCAAGGCAAGGCCACGAGCCGGGAGAGGGAACTACTGAGCCAGGTGGGTCACTGTGCAGTAATATGGATGAAAGAGAGGAAAAATTCCTTAGTGCTTTGCTAGTTTGTCATTTTGAACACCACTTTGTTTGCATCTACTACTATCTGATTTTAAGACCAGATGGCCATCCTCTGCAATGTGCTTCTAATTCATTTTAACAGTTATATTATAGACTTTGTTTCAAATGCTTTGATCCTTTTTCATTTGGATAAAACCTTTGTCAATCCATCCTTCCATCTTCTTTCCTCCTTTATCGACATGGGGTCTCTGTGACAATATGGAGAGCAAAGCAGCTCAGATATTTTTGAGCTGATTCTGGTAGGATCACAAGCCACTCCTCGATCAAATATGATAAAAAATTCTCCAGTGGGTGATGGGCTGACATCGGTGCCTGACCACAGTGGGACTTTCCTGGTAGACCTCTTAATGAGAGATGACCTAATCATACGTCCAAACCACCTCAGCTGGGTCTTCTCAACGAGTCTCTCCCAGATGGTTGAGCACCTCACTCTATCATGAAGAGTGAAGCTGCTTATATCTACAAATTCAATCTTTTGGTCATAGTGACCTATCGGTCATTACCCTATGTGAGGGCTGAAATCTACACCAGCCGGTAAACACATTTCCTCTTTTGGTAAAGTTACCGTATTAGCACACCGACCAATCTCACGATCCCTCCTCCCGCTACCCAGCACCTGGAGAGGGAAAGTCATCCCCCTGCATGAAACACAACCGCTTCAGGCTTGGCTGAAAACTGCTCCAGTGCACGCTGAAGGCCCTCATGTGACGGTGCCCGGAGGACAACATCGTGCAGAAAACAGAAATACCCCCACAATGACCTTGGCTGTGCCATGGCATCCTGTCCGTTAAGACCACAACTTTTATTTTGTTAAATTCACTTCATAGTTAGAGAAAACATTGGATTTCTTCATTTCAAAGGGATGCTTTCCAATTTCACAACTTTTTTTTCGGATGTGTGGCAATCATCAATTTTCAAAAGAAAAACGGCAAATATCTTACTTTCAACGAATGACATGTTGTTCTATCCTGTTAAATATTGGTTTGAAGGAATAGCAAAATACCGTTTCCCGTTTTTTTATTTATATTGTGCACATCATCACAGCCTTGTTGGATTCGGGGTTGCACTAGAGCAAGAAGTGCAGCTTGCCATAAAAAGATGCCACATGTAGAGCTAACAGGGTCTATTTTTGTTGACTGGAAGAAACGTAGGGAGGGAAAAGAATGATGTGTTTTGTTTGATAGCATGAAAAGGCTCCAGATAACTTTGCCCAAGGCTGTTAGGGTGTAACTGCAACCACAGATTTTGAGTGAGCTGCTCAGACCAGCTGCGTCGATGTTTTCAGGCGCCTTTTTATTTTTGTTTGTGCGCTGTCACAACATGTCGACTGCATCCCTGATGGCTGAACCACTGGCTTTAAAATGCTCCAGATCATTAAGACATCTTTCAGGAGGAATTGGGTTTCCTTGTCATCCCCTTTGTGATGTTTAATCTAAGAATGTAATAGTCCCATACCTTTTATGAAAAACAAAGTTCCTTCATGTCAATTATATGTGACTTTTTCTTCATACAGGTGGAGGAGCTAAAAAAAAGGCTGACGAGAGCTGAAAATGAAACAACTGATACTCCAGAGAATGCCAAACCAAACCACTTGATTTCCATTGACGTGAATGACTCTCCGCCTCCGCTAGATGAAAAGCTGTTGCCCCATACCGAGGTCAAGAAGGAGAAGAGTAATGGAGCCCAGACGAGGAACTCGACCCCCACCACTGGGGTCATTGTACGTGTGTCATTCACAACACCGTCGTCAGCCTATCTTGGTATGTATGTCACTCTGTAAAAGTGCTATTTTCTATTGTTCTGCAGGCTCTGATGGATATCCTGCAGCAGGACCGCATGGAGGCCGCAGAGCAAAGGCAAGAGCTCTGCGATATCATCACCAGACTACAGGGGGAGCTACAGAGCACTGAGGAGCAGAGAGATAAGGTCAGAAAAAACCCTCAGTAATGATCTTGGAATTAAAAAAATTAACATAATTTTTTCCCCTTCAAATAAAGCCACACAAGTGTCGTTCATAGTCGAGAGGTCATCTGTTTTTCATATAGACACACAAATACATATTTATATCTCACAATCTCAAGAACAAATTGAGTTTTACATTATCATGTGACCTGCTCTACTCCACTATAAGGTCCATCCATTCAACTTCTATGTCAGTTTATCCAATTTTAGAATAACAAATTAACCTCAAATTACTTTTTTTTCATGTGGGAGGACACCAGACTACTAATTATTATATCAAACGGATAATGTAGTTGGACGTAAACCAATCAAAGAGGGCACAATTTGACGCCATGCAGCCAGCAACACTGAGCTGACACTTAAAATACTAACAGTAGTGTTAGATCCACTGCTGCCTTACACCAAAAAGATAAAACACTAGCCCAGAATGTACATGGACATGGCAACATCTCATATCAATCACAGGTATCAGATGTCATCCATAATAAAGACTTTATTACCCTGTGTTTACAGTTGGAGTCGCAATGCGAGCAGCTGCGTCTGAAGGTGAGGACTCTCCAGCTGGACTGGGAGACGGAGCAGAAGAGAAGCATGTCGTATTTTAACCAAACAATGGAGCTGGAAAAGGAGAGAGACCAGGTCAGTGTGACGAGAAGGTTAGAATCATGCTTGAACCCAAACCCCACCGGCCCGACCCTGCTATGTGATATCATCAGAGTTCATCCAGGCATTGCTATCAAAAGCTTCACAATTGAATGCTTTTACTTGCCCTCACTAATCCTGACCACCTTATCGTATAATAGGCTCTGCGTAGTCGAGACAATCTGCAGCTGGAGTACACTGACTGCCTGCTGGATAAGAACCGCCTCCGGAAGCGCATTGCAGAACTGCAGGCAAACCTGGAGCAGCAGCAGAGAGAGCTGGAGAAGGAGAGGGAGAGGTGCCGCGAGCAAATAGAGCAGAGTAACCCCTGCCTGCACTGTGTGAGTTAACAAGACAGTGAACTCATGTAGATCTTTGACTGCCACCAAAAATGATTTTATTCATGGAAATCTCCCTGTGTCCTCCCTCCAGTCCCACCTCTCCCTGTGCAGTGAGGACCAGTGCTTTGGGCCCTGCTGCTCTCTCGGCCTGGACCTGAGCCCCCAGCCCAACAGCACTCATCAAATACTAAGAAAGGTCAGAGCTGGTTTAACTTCTGATAACTGATGTTATCATGTGCAAACTGTTTCTCCGGTACTCAGCTCTGTAGTCTACCACACAAACATGTCTTCTCATGTTTTCTCATTACACTATGCAATAACTGTAGCCCCAGGACTTCAAATATCCTCAGCTAGTCAACGATCTTATTAACATGCAATGTTGTCAGTCTTATGCAACTCTTAACATGTTCGTACCTGTTCAACACCTCTGGAGCTGTAATCAGTCGTCCTCTCTGTGCCACAGACACCCTCCAGAGGCCAAGCCATTGAAAACTCAGGGGGTACGTTATGTGCACTAACAGATTCCCTACGCCTCTTCAGAGCTATTGATCACTTGTGTGATCGACGATCAGCTGGATGTAACTCTTAAGCCTCATTGCTCTCTCTGCTGATTCACAGACTCTTGCTTCAACTCGGAGGAGAACCTCTTATTGTCGGTAAGTATTCATTTCACAAGCAGTCAGAGGAGAAAAGAGAGATTCAGACTGAGAAACAGTGTCTTTATTTTCAACTCTCAGACAGAAAACGATGAAAAGGAGATAAATCGTCTGTCCACGTTCCCATTTCCTCCTTGTATGAACTCCATCAACCGACGAGTCAATACTGAGTGAGTAAATCAGCCACTGTGCAGTTTCCCACCTTTATTTTCCTTCATTTAGATCCTTACCATGAAGGTGCAATACATTTGTTGTTGTTACATCTTTTGAAGATATGCTGTTTATGCTTATTTCGTGGTCTGTTTTAATGAACCATATATTGGTGGGACTTGCAATCTTTTTGTCTGATTGTGCAGTGACACCAGAACTTTCTAACTGAGAATTATTTTGCTCCTCAAAGGTTTGACTGGGACTCGTGGGGCAGCGATGAGAACGATAACATCCCAGGTATGTTTGCTATTTGACAAGTTCAGTTCTAGTTTTGCGTCCTTTACGCGTTACATGCTATACACCGTATCTCTTTCACTGTATGTATTTCCTTTGGTGTTTTCAGGTGAACAGAGTGAACCTTCCCTGTGGGATTCTTGGAACTCCTTACATTCCCATCTCTTCCCTCCAGACCTGGTCAACCTTCCCACAGTCTCTTCACAGCAACCCAATTTCTCCACTCCCAGGTACAGACCTGCATGTCAGTGGAAAAAGGATACTGATATCTATGTAAAAATAAAGAACCGCCATTGTATTCCAATCCACTCACAACTAAATATATTGCAAATTTTAACAATTCCTGTAAGTGTATGACATTTTCTCTCCTAATTTTACCATAACAGCCAAATAATTGTTACATGAAATGAAAATAACAGCCCCAAGTGACTCTTATAGAGTGGTATGAAGTTCTGAAATTCTCATTATATAATATGAAATTATAGTAAAGAATAAAGACATTAAATAAGCAGGTATAGAAAACCATTACTTGTTTCCCAAAAGTGAATATAGTCCTGGACTTGTATTGTGTTTCAATAATTAGGAATGTCATATTATCCATACCAAAAACACTGCTGGTTGTTCACAACAGGAACTCACACCGCTCGCCATCCTCCAGTCCCCCGACCTCCCCGAAAAACGGAAGAACCAGCCTCGCTGACGACGTCACGATAGTCGGGGGAAACCAAACGGGGATCTTTGTCAGTCATGTGAAAGCAGGTTCCCCGGCTGAACAGTGTGGACTGAAGGAGGGCAGTGAGCTTCTGGAGGTGTGTCTGCGCGGTGGTTAAATCATGAAGAAAACGAGCGTTTAAGTCTGTTTGCTGCTGCAGATTTTCAGACAGGCCCTCCTGTCCAACGTTAACATGCAGGTTTGTATTTCTGCTGCTCAGCTGGAGGGGGTTCTCTTTGGTGGAGGAAGCGTGCTGCTGAGTCAGTGCACCGCTGAAGTCGCCCACTTTTCTCTGCAGTGGTGGACTGAGCCTTCGGCGCTCAAACACCAAAGCAACCCAGAAGGTGAGTCCGTCTTACTGAAACCTCCCGTCGTGATACACATAAACTAATGTTTGTTTGTAACGCTTAATCAGCTCTGTCTTTTGTTCGATGTACCCAGCGTACGCCAAACTCTGCGCCCAGCTTTCACTGCCTACTTTTACGGGGGCCGACTCCTTCTACGTGCGCGTCAATCTCAACATCGAGCCTCACGGTGACCCGCCATCTCTGGGTGTGTCCTGCGATGACATTTTACACGTCACAGACACAAGATACAATGGGAAATACCATTGGAGCTGTTCCCTGGTGGATCAAAACACAGCCAAGCACATGCAGGCAGGAACCATGCCCAACTACAACAGGTAAGACACTCTCACTTGTTTAACTATTTTAAACAAACACTATGTGATTCTAATTGATGTGTAATCTGTCTAAAATTTCTATTTGGTAAAAATTGGTAATGTGACTCGCCCGTCTCCCCTCTAGAGCACAACAATTGTTGCTTGTAAGGTTGCGAAAAATGTCCCTGGCGCAAAAGGACTTTAAAAAGAAAATGGTAGGTTGATTCAATTCAAAAAAGTATGTCAGAATCAATCATTTAGTTTAAGTGAAATATTCCTAAGCATGCCGCACTGTAACATTTGGATTTCATGTTCCTATGTGCAGTTTTACAAGAAAACATCTGGCCGTGTCCGACTGGTCAAGGCGGTGGACCCCTGCGGCCGTGGGATTGGTTCCTCACAGCAGGTGTTTTACACCCTGAGCAGACGTAAGCTTCAGCCACTTTTTTGTTTATATGGCACCAAAATATAGAGTATGTCTACATTTTTACGAGCATGCTTGCATGTTATTTTAAATCCGTGCGTTTCCCCCACCAGGTCACGAGGAGCACCTAATCCCATATAGTTTAGTGCATCCCGTGCGGGTCCAGACCAAGCGGCCCGTCATCTTCTCCCCCTCTCTTCTGTCTCGTGGTCTGATTGAGCGGCTGCTGCAGCCGGCAGAGTCAGGTTTGAAGTTCAACAGTTGTCCACCAGGTATGTACTTGACGTTCACGTGAACAACAGGTGTTTTTCTTCATATAGTCCTCACAATATATACCCCAACCCCTGCTGTGTATTGTTTGCCGTTTTTAGAGCCTGTTCCTTATTCAGAGAGACAAGATAAGAACGTTTTTTTGTTGGATTCCTCTGGTCCAGAGCAAACTCTTGGCATTCGACTGAAGTCGATACAGGATGTCATCCGCCAAGTAAGGAAGTCAAGATTGAATCAAAGCCATACAATGTCTAATGTGTTTGCATATTATCACATTACATTCAAAGATCATAACAATTAATGATGTAACGCTTTATATTTTATGTTCTGCATAGCAGTAATATATTTACAAAGATTTAATTGACTTAATAACCACTCCTGTGCTCTTTGTCACACAGGACAAACACTGTCTGTTGGAGCTGGGTGTTCACTGTGTTGAAGGCTTACTGAGACAGGGCATTTACCCCATTGTTATCCACATTCGCCCTAAGAACAAAAAGCACAAAAGGCTGAGGTAGGCATACACATATTGGCTCACCTCTATCTCTATTCTGATTAGCATTTTACAGTAGAGTGATTAATGTGAGTCATGGGAAAAATGAAAAAAAGCAACTTGTAATTTCTTTACTGTGCAACTTGTTAAATAGGAAGTTTTTCCCACGGTGTGGTGAGGACGGCATCCTGGAGGAGGTGTGCCAGGCCGAGGAGCTGCAGCTGGAGACATTGCCCCTGCTTTACTACACCCTGGAGCCCAACAGCTGGAGCTGCACCAACGAGCTGCTGGCAGCCCTACACAATACCATCCAAAGCCAGCAGAGGGCAGTAGCCTGG
This sequence comes from Lipophrys pholis, assembly GCF_963383615.2. Lineage (NCBI taxonomy): Eukaryota > Metazoa > Chordata > Actinopteri > Blenniiformes > Blenniidae > Lipophrys > Lipophrys pholis. The sequence goes on from NC_137647.1 coordinate 5,477,762, forward strand.
GTTGAACTGGATAGGCTGCTGTAGAAAGAGGATGGACAGTGTGTATTATGCTGTATTCAAAGCACAAACTGGATCCTGTGGCATGAATTTATTTTACAATATGATTCTATATTAATGTGCAAAGATCTACTCAGAATTTTTTAATTCCAGATTCTACTTATGGTTGGGAGAAGAAAAAAACTACTCTTTGTTGCCAAGCTGGTCTGGCTTCAGCGAGAATGTATTTTGAGCCACAGAGAAATGGTACATGTTTCTGCAGATCTGCCTGTAGAGCTTTCTGTATATACAAAGATTATGCAATGTTTTTGCAATGTTCAGATCTCCTTATACCTTATAATTTAGTGATATGACTTTGCTTTAGAACTATACAAGGTGCCATCCAGGCCCTGGGGAACATGCAAACTTCACACAGAGTTCCAGCAACACTCCAACTGGAGATGAGTGCTAAGCACTACACCACTATATTAGCCAGGACACAGAGAGATGAAGAAAGAGAGTGAATACTGTGGACCGTTTAGCCAACGACATCTGCAACACATACAGACCACAATCGTAGTTCATTTGTACTGCTGTACATTATTTGGTTTTACTGGTTTCAACACATTCAGTTTAAAGTGAATTAGTAGACACAACATTAAAATGTGAATTATGGATGCTGAAGAATACAGCAGTATTTAAAAAGGCTATATTTTTGGTGAAACTGACAGTGCCTGAAGCGACATGTTGTTATAACTGTCCAAATAACCTGGATTGTAAAGTTCTACTAGTCATACCCAAATCAAATGTGATGTTTCTATATGTTTCTATATATAGTACTGCACAATCATGTGTTTTTAAAGAATAAAGTTTTCTTTCCAACCATTCCTTTATTCCATTATTTTTTGTGTGTGTCTCGATTAATGATCATGGTCATGTTAGGTCTGCTCATAAACCACAAAGTTTCACTTAAATTTAGTGGCCCAGCCTTTTTATTGTCAAGATTGAAATAAAAGTATTTCCTCTTCATTGATCCAAAATTTAAACAATTTTAAAATATGGAAAGTATGATGTGTTGCACATTTTTGAGTCCTAACAAAAATGTCCTTCCAAAAGTCTTTCTTAAAAACATAATAGTATAGGGTGTTGGTGAATCTGTATGCACATGAACATATAATTCTGAATGTGTGCACATATATGTTTCATCATTTGTTGATTTTTTTTGTCATTAATTTGACGAGACACATGAACACGCTGACACACGCGTGAACATGGTGACACACGCGCGCGCGTGCACACAAACACTTACACATGATTTCACTTTTTTGTTCATAGATAAATATTTTGGTTTACAAAATGACTAAATCCATAATGCATTCTGGACGACATTTCTTCGGGATCATTTCAAGCTGAAAACATTAAATACAAAGGTTTCAGCGAATCTGAAGAGCACACAATCGAACAAAACGTGAGGAATTGTGACAACATTTTGATTAGGGAGTATATGTGTGCAATAATTAGCTACAATATAACTCTAAAGGTCGTATACCGTGTAACCGATTGAAATCCACGTTTGTTTGTTTACTTGATGGATGACGTCATGTTTCAAGCGGCGCCGCGCCCCCTGGTGGCCGCCGCGCCTCGCTGCGCCTCCTCCTCCCCTCGCTGATCAACAAGCAGCGCGCTCGCGCTCGGCTCGGTGATATAATATGCTGCTAAACCTCCACACAGAAGCAAAATGGCCGATAGTAAACTAACCGATCACACAGCGTCTGACAGTCATCAAGGGGTTATGCATGATTTGTTTACAGCTTGAGAACTACAGTCGCGCAAAAAAAAAAAGAAGGATACTCGCCTTTTCTTCGTTTTTTTTTTTTCTACGACCAACATTTCGCCTTTCGGTGATGTCATTTCTTATTCAATTTAGCCTCGAAAGCCTCGAAGAACTAGCTCGCTAGGCTAGCTAGCCTGCTAGCCTGCTAGCGGTAGGTCTGCAAGAATTTTTTGCACAGAAGCACTTTATGTCCTATGTGATTCCCGAGGTGAGTGTTAAACGAATGTTTCTGGGTGGGGGGGTTGCGAGTTCTCTTCCTTTTTCTCGGCTTTGTGATGATAAAAATGCGTGTGTTTAACAACAGCGTTTTGTGGTTTGTGCGGTTTGGACTGGCTCGGAACAAACGTCACATAAGTTAGTCGTTTCATTTAGCCGCGTCGGGCGACAGCTGTGTGTGTCTTTTAGGCCCGACTTATAACCTGGATGAAATGTAAAATGAACGCGCTTGGGGACATTTGGGGACCCGTCGTTTACGTGACGTGCGGGGCGACAGAGACGCCTTCCCCTGTGACAGCTCACAGCCTCTTTAGGTCAAGACACGGTGCTCACCAGCTGCCTTAAAGTCGGCTACTATTAGCTGTTTGCTCACCACAGTGAAGCTCCTCAGTAGCTGCACAAGCTCCTGTTCATTGCTCTGTTATCTACGTTAGATCCACACCGGTTGCTCCTGCAGACATGTATGTTTTTTGTTTTATTTTTTCATTTCATTCCACACAGTGGTTATTAAAAGGTCACGCCACCCTGTACATTGAGGGGGCTAAAGCCATTAGTTGTGCAGTTAGCTTGCATTAGCGGTGTGTGACACTGTGCTAATTATGTGCAGCTTAGACAACAGAATCACTTGGCCCAGTCGTATTTACAGCTCTGGGGTGAGCTGAGATCCCTTTACTTTAACATTTGCAACAGATACACAAGTCATGGGAGCTCTTTTTATTTGCATGTGTTTTGCCAGGTGTGAGCGTGTCCTTCACAACACTGGACAAAACCATTCACTCACATTCATGTCCATTCGATCTCTTTACCTATTTAAGAAAATCTCGATATTATTATTTATGTGGAGTTTGATGCCTTATGTTTTTTTGGCTGCTGCTGCCTGTGTTGGTGTGTGTCTGTTGTTGGAATTGCAATCGTTTTCTGGTTAATGAATTATGCAGCGAGAAGCGAGGCTACCATGGGCTGTTGTCAAGCTGTCTGCCCCTGCTTAACATTACAGCCCCAACAGCCCGGGCTGTGTAGGAGTAGGATTGGTAGCGAGCACATGAATGCATATTACCAATGTTGAACAAAAAATTATATGTATATGTGTGTTTTTGCAAGTGGTCTGCTGTGAGCATTAAATTACATTCGTTGTGGCTTCAGTGAACATAAATAATTTAACGTGTGCATTTCTCTGTGCAGACAGGAGAATCAAGAAGGGGAACAGTAGTTCATGGAAGACAAGAAAAAGAAGAAAGAAGATAAAAAGAAAAGGGAAACCTCTCAGAAGGTAACATTTGAAAGTACACTTTGCTAATTTTTTCAGGATCATGTTGACCTTTTGTAAACCAAAAGTCCAGTGTCAATGTTTAGTTTGCTTTTGTTTTGTTGTTAGGTTATGTCCACTTCTATGTCTTGCTTGCTTGATAAAGTTCTCCTCTGCCATTTTTCCTGTAGGTGCCAGAACAGAAAATCAAAGGTACGCTTGTGTTTTTATGCTCATTACTTTCATGTCTTTTTCACTCATTATTGAACAGGACTTGCCATCTTTTTATGAGATATACTCTATCAGCCATGTTCTCTGAGAAACTAGATGATGACTTAAGAGACTGTTTCAAAAGGTTATGCTATCATACTTCTCCACTATAGCCACAACATTAATACCCCCTTGTCTTTCTTGAAACACTGAGTACATCAACACTCCTAATATTCGCTAAAGAAGATCTGGGCTTTATAAGGCCCAGGGGCAATGTGTGGCCCTTTGACTCTGCTTGACTGTCCCTCAGGGCATTACTGTGAAATCCAGAATCACATTTAATTTATTGGCTTCATTACATCTAGAAATGTCACATTTTTCATGTTTGTGGCCAGCGCTCAATAGTAATAATAATTTTTGAGTTGCCCGCCCCTGCTATAAAGTCTTGAGCGACTTTTCCCTCTTTGTCTACTTCAGTGCCAGAATCAGCCAAGCCCTCCTCTTCCCAGTCACTCGCCACCCCAGGCTCAGTGTCCCCCAGTCCTGGCCCGGTCGCCCCCTCGTCCCCCAGTCCAGGTGCAGGCGGGGTTTCTGCCCAAGTTCCTCCTGGTGGCGGGAACAATGCAAAGCAGCGGACTGCTGTGGCCAACGGACAGCCCACCTCCTCCTCCCCCTCTGGTCAGACCTCCCAGCAGCAGCGGTACATGTCTAGAGAGGTTCCACCGAGATTTCGCTGCCAGCAGGACCACAAAGTGCTACTGAAGAGGGGCCAGCCGCCACTGTCCTCCATGCTCCTGGGGGGTGGAGGCGGAGGTGGGGAAGGGGATGCAGGGGCTGGAGGAGGCAGTGGCTGGGCGGCCACCCCACCCCTTCCCTCACCGGGAGGAGATAACCCCAATGCAAACACAGCTGGAGGCACAGGTGGGTTAATGTCCTGGCATAAACACACAGTTGGTCTGTTCACTGAGTAACACACACCGCAAAAGTAATTGTCAGTGCGGAATTAGAAAGGGGTTTCTAAAAATCACCATGCATTTTACAGATTATACTGCACACATTAAAGTATAGAATTCAAGGATTTTGTTCACTTTATGATGTGTAAATCTCTCAAACTCCCATTTTGATCTCTTCATGTCTTTGATTTGTATTGGAAAAGGTTGTATTGTCATATAATAATTGTCAGGGTTTTTTTTTTTCCCCCCCTAGATTCCAACCTGGGTTCATCTTCCCCTTCTCCCCCAAACTCCAACTCCTCCTCATCCTCATCATGTGTCGCTGCTTTGTCTTCTTCTACTACTACTACTACTTCAACTTATGCAAATTCCACATGGGGGGCCGGCTCTGGCAGCCAGTCCTCTTCTCAGGGCTGCGGAAAGGTGACTGTGGATGGGACTGACCTGGAGGACTGGCCCAGCATCATAGGTGGGGCCAAATTGATTTCTGCTGGGGCTGGAGGGGGAGGTGTGCAGGAGCCAGACTGCCCCAGCAGCAGCAACAACAACAGCAGTGCCTCATGGAGTGAGAGAAACATCCAGCAGAAGGGAGAAGCGGCAGCAGTAGGAGGAGGAGCAGGGAACACGGACAATCCTTCCCCACCTCGTTCTTCTCCTCTTTCCTCCTCTTTCTCGCTTAATGAATGTGTTCAGTCGAGTGGTAGTGTGTGGGCCTCGTCCACCTCGTCTCAGGTGGAGGCAGGGCAAGCAACAGAAGCATTTTTCAATTCCAAAGTCTCCCATCTTCTTCCCGGGCCTCAGGAGAGCCCTGTGGGTGGCAGCAGCAGTGTCACTGGTGCCAACTTCAACCCCAACATGAACCCCTCCGCTTGGCCCGCCCTGGTGCAAAGTGGGACACAGAGTTCAGCTAGAGACAGCCTTCCACTACACTCATCCATCACTTCAGCTTCCTCATTCTCTGCCAGCACCACCCCCATCACCACTCACACTATTTCATCTGTGAATCAAACTGGTCTCTATCAGCAGCACACTGAAACAGCTGGAGGCGCCAGGAGCGGAGAACAGCAGCAGCACTTAGAAAACCCAGCGTCGGAGCCGGGTTCAGAAGGGGGAGCACGGGAAGCAGGACCAAATCAAGAAAGTGGCAGTGAGCGAGACTATGGGGTTTCTAGCGAAGGAGAAGGAAGCAGTAACCTTTCGGGCTCTTCATCGTCATCCTCTGCTGCCTCCTCTTCTTGGAGATCCATGCCTCCAGTGTCCTCTGACCTCAGTGCAGGTGCCTCACAGGCAGAAGGGTGGGGAGGAGGAGAACCTGGAGCTCAAGCGAAGGGGGGCACTGTTTGGGGCTTTGGTAGTCAGGGGGACAAGCCTGGGTGGGGCAGGGGAAACGGTGGTGGTTCAGCTACCCCAGTGGTATCTCAGGGAGCATGGGAGGGAAGCAGTTCAGATGCAGAGTGGGGTGGTGGTGCCGGAGGTGCGAGTTCAAGCAATTTAGCAATAGGAAGTGGAAGAGGGGTGGATGGGAGCAGCAGTGCAGGCAGTGTAAGTCTGGGCGGCAGCAGTTTAGAGGACTCTGCCTCTCCAAAGTTTGCAACTATGACAAAAGCTTGGGACAATCAGAAAGGGATGGAAAGTGGAGATGGGGCAGTCGGGGAGTGGGGTGGAGGAGGAGGAGGACAGGGTGGAGGCACTGGAGGACCCTCATCCTCCAGTGGAAGTGGTGGAGGGGGGAGCGGTAGCGGGCATAAAGAGAGTCGAACCTCGTCTGTGCGCGACCCCTCCAACCAGACCTCCAATGCTGAAGTGGCCTTACTTGGCATGCTTAGTCGATCTGACCTGGACCCCAGGGTGCTGTCTAACACAGGCTGGGGGCAGACCCAGGTTCGGCAGAACGTTGCCTGGGACCTGGACACAACAACAAGCGTAGGGAAAAGAAATGAAAGAAACAGTTCATCATCATCTTCATTCTCATCAGCATCCATGAACACTACCACGAGTCGCAATCCTGGATACCCGTCTAACACTGGTTCAGTAACTGAGGATACATCAGCTGGGAGTCACGCACCCAGCCTTAAATCGGGTCCTGCTGCCGTGAGGGATGGTTGGGACAGTGGTGCTATACAGTCCACCGAAAGTCCTCACATGCCCAGTGGAACCCTAAGAAAACCAGAATCGCTAGAGGAAGATGCTGAAGGCAACAGGGGGAAGGCAGCTGGAGGTTGGAGTGACCTCCCACCTGAAAACCAGGGTAAAGGATGGGGCACTGAAGAGAAACAGTGGGGGGAACACAGAGGAAGAGGGAACTGGAGAGACTTTGGAGAACAGGGTAGTGGTTGGACAGATGGCCCAGAAGACAAGGGAACAGGAGGGTGGAAGGGGTCTGGAAGAGGGGAGCCAGGCGGTTGGGGAGGACAGCGCGGAGCAGGAGGAGACTGGGGACAACGAGACTCCACGCATGGAGGTGGGTGGGGGGACGGGCGAACCAGAGGTGGAAGCAACTCCGATGAAGGATCTTCCTGGGCTAATTTAGATGAAGGGGGATCTCAAAGAGGGGGGTGGGGAGGAGGAGATGTGGGTGGAGGCAAACCCCACCAGGAGTGGGGAAGTGGCAAGCCCCACACAGCAGCAGCACAGATACCAAACAGCCAAGTGGCACCAATGAAAGCCCCAAATCAACAGCAGCACCAATCACAGGGCCAGCAACCACCTGGAGGTCCCATGCAAGGAGGGTGGAACAGCCGGTCAAATGTTGGAGGTGGAGGTCCACCTTCCAAGAATCACAACCAAAGTTCGGGCTGGACCTCGGGCCCAATTCCCCAAATTTCTGGAGGTGGAGGTGACTCTCTGGAGCCCAGCGGCTGGGAAGAGCCTTCTCCCCAGTCCATCAGTCGCAAAATGGAAATAGATGATGGCACGTCGGCGTGGGGAGACCCAACCCGCTACAAAAGCAAGAATGTGAATTTGTGGGACAAAAACAGTGCTACGCCAGGCCAAAGTCATGGTCAGCAGGCCCCACCACCGCCACCTCCCATGCAGCAACAACCACCAAGACGACAACAGGGGATGCAGCACGGCAGCAACACAAATCCTGGCAATGGTGCAGTGGGTAAGTTTAGCATTTTACAAACACAATCAAAATAGACTAGGTTTCTGTTTTGATGCTGGTCTCATTCTCAACCTACTGAATGTTTTCATCAATCACAAACTTTAAAAAGTTTTTATTGCATATTCTAAAGTATGATGTTTAATTTGATCCAGGTTTGTGGGGAGGAAGCACACAATCTGTGGATAATGGTACAGCTGCTTGGGGCCAGTCGTCAGAGACAACAGGTTGGGGTGAGGCAGATGAAACTGGAAAAGCTTCAAGCTGGGGGAATCCTTCACCCAATCCTGGAAAACCAGGTAAGAGGAGATAAAATCTTTAGTCTTACTGAAATTTAGACCTTAGCTTCAGTCGTCGCACGTCGAGCAATGTTACAAACATCTGAGGATAAATACATTTTAGAAAGTTTAGCATCACAACGTCCTGAAAGAGAAAAGATTACCAACTTTACTGTAATCATCTCTTTTGTTTTGGTGTAGGTACTAAGCCCATTGAAAGCTGGGGTGGGAAAGGAGACAGCTCTATCGCAGCTTCCCGTCACCCCAGCTGGGATGAGGAGGATGATGGTGGGGGTGGAGTGTGGAACAGCGCTGGCTCCCAGGGAAGCAGCTCCTCCTTCAACTCTGGAGGCTGGGGTCAGACTCATGGAGGAAAGAGAGGCAATATCAAGGTGGATGGAGGAGTTTTTGCATCTTTCTGTTAATTTTCTTTATTATATTTCTCATTTACAGTTTTTTGACTGTCACCTTTGATTTAATTTATTATTTTTTTTCCCCCATGAAGGGTGGAGGGGACAGCTGGATGAACCCAGTATCACGCCAGTTTTCAAACATGGGTCTTCTGGTAAGATATTTAAAAGGGGTTCACTACAATGTGTTAATGGTCTGAGGCGTCATCACTGTTTCAGATTCTGTCATACTTTTCTAACCAAACTTATCGATGTTGCAAAAAAATTAGATCTCTCAATGTAATTGTTGTTTTTCAGGGTGATGATCCAGGTGTTGACAAAAAGATGGAAGTAGACAAGAGAGGAATAACCGACTATAATGGTGATATGCGGCGAGGAGGTAGAGGTGGAGGTTACCGCATGCCTAGTTCCAAAGACATGGGTCCTGTTGACATTGGACCCTATGGTGAAAAGGTGAGCATCGATGTATAGTATTTACTGACCACCGCTTCTTAGTTCCACATTAAATTTTTTTCAACTACATGTGATGTGGTAACTTAAAAAAAACATCTCCACAACTGCATAAACCTTTCTATTGTTATGCTTTGTTTACATTGTTCCACAGATGGGTGGCCATGGAGTGTTTGTTGGCAGTGGCGGAGGAATGCCTCAGCCTCGAGGGATGCACCAGCCTGGCATGCATCCGATGAACCCCTCCCAAGGGTTACGTGCTCAAGTGCCTCATCAGTTCCTGTCTGCTCAGGTCTGTTCTCTCTCCGAAGTTTCTCAGCATGAGGTATCATGCGTTACATGTATGAGATAGCAGACTGAAGGCTCAGTCTGGCTCATTGTCTCTAAATTAATTCCTGCCGTGATCAACATGTATCTGGCACTGAGTACACAGTCTGCCTCATACACTTGTTTGCAGTGACCCTGTGTCTTGAGATTTGCATGATGGCTTAAACAAGTGTCCTATATCAGCAGCTTCAAATGTGTTGCCTCTTGTGTGACATGCAGGTGCCGGGTCCCATGCTGAAGCAGATGCCCTCTCCTGGCGGCAGTGTAGGTGGAGTAGTTGGAGGAGTGGGAGGTGTTGGAAGCGTTGGAGGGGTTGGCGGTGTTGGTGGAGGAGTGTTTCCTCCTCAGATTTCCCCACAGCAGCTAGCAATGCTCAGCAACATTTACCCCCACATGCAGCAGTTCCATTTGGTATGTGTATGAACGTTAGATTCTTCATTAAAGGACTCGTTTGTGCCATTAAAATACTCTATTTTCCGCACGTCTGTACAGTCGGCAATTTCTTGTGTGGCTGCAAATCAAATTTCCGTTAAAGTTGTGGTGAACTGAAGAACATTCAATATTATCATTTACAATACAAGTTCTTAAAAATGTTTGCTTGTACAAACCTATTGATTAATCAGGCTCTCACTAATGTATACTAATTAATTCGCAGGCTTGTCAGCTCCTGCTACAACAGCAGCAGCAACAGCAGCAGCAGCAGCAGCAACTCCTACAGAACCAGAGGAAGTTCCCTCAACCCCAGCCTCTCAGGCAACAGCCAGACCCCCAACAGGTCAGATCCCACAAACTGGATGAACTGAGCACCTCTAATAGTATATAGTGATATGATATATCAACTTGTAATAATGTTGATAAAGTTGGAATCATGAATTATCCAATTATTTTTAGTGTTCAAAGGTCAAATTGAGTTGGACTTCACTCTTTTTATAAATATTACATTTGATAAGAAGTCTTTACCAGACATTTAATGAGCTTGAGCTGATAATAGGATCACTTTGCTGGTGTGTCGGAAAGATGCAGTTAAAAGTCGCTCATTCTGGTTTTCATTTTATCCCTCTCAGCTGGCGAGGATTATGGCAATCCTCCAGCAGCAGAGGCAGCATCAGCAGGGTGGAGTCGGAGGAGCAGCACCAGGAAGCGGAAGCTCCAAACTGTCTCCCTCTCACCTGGGAGGAGGCCTTTCTAAACAGGCCATGGTAGACCCCCTCCCACATCCTGGTGTAGGCGGGCCCCTATCAGACCTTCATGCCAAAACACAAGGCATCTACTCCGGTGAGCAGCATGCTTTATAGATACATGCAGTTCACACCAGAAGTGATTAGCTTTTGGAGTCTTATGTGCCTGGTTCCTAAGTTGGTGTTTTATCTTGTTGCCAGGGCTTACTCCTGGTGGAAACCTGTCAGGATTGGAGCTCAATCCCATGATGGGAGGGATGAAAGACATAGGAGGACAACAATCCCGCTTCAAATGGATGATGGAGGGACATTCCCCAGCTCCTTCTCCCCCTGATTCAACCCTTCACAAGAATGGTATGTTGACAGTTTGTTGCATCATTATTTTAGAGGCAGGATACCCACCTCTCAGGTTGTTAGTCTAATGCCTCAGTAGTAATTGTATATCTGATGAGCCACAATCGTATGTTTCATCTTGTTTATTGCTTGTATTTCCAAAGGCCCTTTACCCAGTGCTCTAAAGGTCAGAGGAGGGTCCCCTTACTCCCAGTATGAAATTCTGGGTAGTGATAGCTTAGGGATCCCCCCTCAAGGTTCTGCAGATAACTGGCACCGGACCCCTGGGAGCAAAATGGGGAATAAACCTGCCACATCTAGCTGGCCCCCAGGTGAGGGCATTTTTATCTTCCACCTGCTACGAGTTCCAAAGAATAGGACGTCGATGAAGTTAAACTTTTCTCTGTTGACAGAGTTCCAGCCCGGTGTGCCCTGGAAGGGAATACAAAGTGGTGGAGACCCTGAAACTGACCCCTATATGACCCCTGGTAGTGTTCTTGGCTCCCCAGGATCCCCGAGCCTCAACGACTCTGACCACCAATTACTGCGAGACAACATAGGTATCTGACCATGTTTACCCAATATTTGTTTTTGCATCACTAATGATTGTGGCAAGTGTTTATCAAAGCATCATCTTCAATTGCTGCAGTTCAAATCACAGATTAGTGGGATTATATCATTAGTGTGCTTTGAGTTAAAAAAAAAATAAAAATAAAAAAATAAAGGTCTTCCATGCTATTAGATTGGTTACACTTCTTAGGGTGCTGCTATTAACAGAAGGCATTATGTTAAGTTTCCTTTGCTCAATCCCATGAGGATTAAAGCTGAGCAAGAAATCTTTTCACCACTCCTATCACTGTGAAGTGGGACAATCTTAAATTTTAAGGTGAATACATGTGTCTATTCTGTAATTTATCTCTTCAAAGGGATTACACTGGTTTTAGACAGTGGCCTACATGAAAACCACAAAGTACAGAAAATTCCATTTTAGATTTACCTGCTGAATATAATTCTGCCCCATTATCACCAGTCTGCCGTTTTCCAGCTGGAATGAGGCCGATTGCAATGGTATGACGAGAGTTGTGGGAATATTGCCTCCCATCACTTTCACCAAAGTTGCATCTCTTCCTGACCATTGTTAAAACTCACACGCTCAATGGGAGGAATGTTAAAGTGCAGTCAAATTTTCTTTCCTAACTCTTGCCAGTCAGAACACGCTCCATGTCGAATTCTTTACACGTTTCTTCACACACTGCATTTACAGTGCAGCTGAAGGCTTCTTGTCTTGTGAATCGCAGGATGCCATGTGTTCTGAAAATTTAGTGATATTTTGCAGGGCCAAACCCCTCCCTCAACACCTCGCTGCCTTCACCTGGTGCCTGGCCCTACAGTGCCTCAGACAGCCCCCTCAGCAATGCACACAGCACAGGTATGTTTTGTTATTCCTTTGTGCAATCAGTATTGTATTTTTGTTTCTGTTAATGCAGTAGTTTTGACACTACATTTCATGTTCTACAAAGAAGCCCAGCAAGCCAACTGTACTGTGTCCTCTCCTCTCATTTCTGTGGTTTGTTTTTGCAAACTCTTTCCCCCCTTTTTTCCCCTCGCCCCCCATTTCCTTCTCAGGAAAGTACTCTGAGTACAAGCCCAGCTGGCCTCCAGAGCCCATCGGACAAAACAAGTTGTGGAAGACCAATCGCAACAGCTCGCAGCTGCCACGCCCCCCGCCTGGTCTAACCAATCAGAAGCAGGCCTCGCCCTCCCCTTGGGGTACTGGAGGTCCACGGTTGGCCCGAAGCTGGGGAGGAGGTGGGATCAATCAAGAGTCAAGATTCGGGCCAGGTACTTTTTTTTACAGGGATCTCATTACATAACAGTTTGTCAATTTATGACATAACTACATACTGTATGTAGGAACGTGTTCATGTTAAAGATGCGATAACTGAAGTCTGGCTACACATATGATATGATATGATATGAGATATAGTTTTTGGCTCATTGTGAATTTAAAAAGTAAACCGTTTTCATTCTTGTTATTGAGTTTTTCTTGTCTGCTTGTCTTTTGACTCTAAAGGCTCAGCTTGGACCGACAGTGTCGCCTCCCGAAGCAGCTGCTGGTTGCTGCTTAGCAACCTGACCCCTCAGGTAAGAAGTGAGGTTGAAATTGGAGGAGGTAAAGGTTGAGGGAGATAAAAACCTTGAACAAAACTCAATCGATATTTGAAAATGTGAATACTTCTGAATGTTGTGCTTTGAAATGAAATGGCACAGAGGAGTGAGATAGTAACAGCAGCGTTTTAATAATGGGTAATTAAAAATTGCTTCATGATTTTTACCATTAGCATTTTGTACCTTCATATTTTGGAAAAGTTGACTCTTTATTGAAGAAAATAGATGTATTCTTGAAAGTTCAGGTGCCTTCGCCTATTGTGTTCAAAGGCATCATTTATATATGTCCTTTACAGTTGGATCCAACATGACTGAATCTTTTCACACTTGTTTTTTTGTAGAGCACAGAGCAGGTTGTCTGTCAGTGAATAAAAAAGCTAAGATAGTCTGTGGGAAAAAAATTAAATGCAGCTGAATTAGAATCTCTAATATCCAGAGTCACAATATCCTGCTGACTAAAAGTCTCTATCGCGACAGTCTTAGCTTATGATTTTCTTATTTTTGGTTTGTCAGCCGTTAAAGGGTTAAAATCCTCTCCCCCATAGTATTTCTTATGGCCTTCAAATGGAACAGCTGCTGGGAGTGATTGGTCAGGATTGGAATTCAAAAGCGTTAAACCACCGTGCTCGTTCATCTGTATTCCCCTTCAATCTGTCTTATGCAAACGAGGCAGTACGATGCGTGACCCTGCTGTAATTGGATTGTGAAGTTGGATCAGCCATTTAATCAATTAGGGTTTGCACAAATGACACTGGTGTGACACCAATCTTGGAAAAGCAATGAAAACCTTTAATTTGAAAGTCCAGAAATGGAATTGTTTCGATAATTCAGACTTTTTGTTAATTGGCCACTTGTAACGTCTTACACAACAAGTAATTATGACGCAATAACGGATCAATAAAGCCACATTCGCCCATTATTTATTAATACAAAACCACTGTTGTGTAGTTTCCTCGATTCCTTGACCTTTCTCTGACCCTGTAATGAACCACTGTTTATAATTACAGCTTAACTGTCATAACATTCAGACACATGTTCTATATCTTTTATGCTTAACTCTTTGTAGATCGATGGCTCCACACTGAGGACTATCTGTATGCAGCATGGCCCCCTGCTGACTTTCCACCTCGGCCTGACCCAAGGCAGTGCTCTGATTCGTTACAGCAGCCGGCAGGAAGCGGCCAAGGCCCAAGGCGCGCTGCACATGTAAGTGTTACTGTTCTCTGATAAACAAAGAAAAAAAAATCAAAAATGCCCTTGTTTTAAACAGCCTTGTCTTGCCACTCCATTCCAGGTGCGTTCTGGGCAACACCACAATCCTGGCGGAGTTTGTGAGTGAGGAAGAAGTTGCTCGCTATTTTGCACATTCCCAGGCCGGAGGGGCAGAAGGGGCCAGCGCAGGAGGTACAGCAGGCAGCGGGGCGCAGGGTGTATCTGGAACAAGCACGGCTGTGGCCAGCAGTGGGGGAAGCTCTCCGGGGAGTGAGCGGGCAGCCGTTGGTGCAACTTCAGGAGGAAATGGAAGCGGCGGTGGTGGAGGTGGAGGAAGTGAGAGCGGCGCAGCAGTTCTAGCAAGTGTGAGGTCCTCTGGCTCAGGCTGGCAGAGTCTCGATGGTACAGGCAGTTCTTCAGAAACGTCTTCAGCCCAAGGACCCGGGCTGGGGATATTTTCCCAGTGGAGCACCAACGGTGCAGGCGACGGAGGAGGCGGAGGTGTAGACGCTGGGCGGTCTGGGCTATGGGGAGGCATGACTGCAGGATACCCCAGCAGCAGCCTCTGGGGGGCACCGCAAATGGAGGAAAGGCACCAAATGGACAGTCCCGCTGGATTGTTGCCCGGTGACCTGCTCGGGGGCGGAGCTGATTCTATCTGATGCCCCCCCCCCCTCTCTGTTTGTATGTGTAGGTTTGGACACACTGATACAGCATACACTGGGATACATATGTACTTAATATGGCACACACACATAAACCAAGACATTTACATTGTATGCATATTATTGTACTACATATACACACACACACACACACACACACACACACATTGTATGCATTTAAATGTACTAAACATGCATACATATACATGGTATGCATCGTCATGTGCACACACAAAGCGGAAATGTGAGACATGCTTACACACATTCTCGTGGCCAGACTTAAGCTATTATATAAACAAATGCAGGGACTGTTAGATGTGTATACAGCCTTTTTCCACAGATGAAGATTTCAACTGCTTAGACTTGAAACCCGAAAAAAAAAAAAAAGAAAAAAAAAAGAAGAGAGAATGAAAAGTCAGTTGGTCTGAAAGACTTGACTGGATTGCAATGTGCTTAGTAAGTAGGGGACTTTTCAACAGATTTACATACACATGCACACACCAAATGAGAAGCCTTCAGACAGATAGGCACTGTTAACAGCATTACCTTCATCGTATAAGAACTTAAAACTACTACATGATGTGAGGTGAAAAGTGCAGTTTGTATTCACATCTCCTCAAAACGGAGGTCGAATCCAAACACATGCAAAACAGCTCTGATTGACAGCAGAACTGTATCTTACTGTGTATGTTAGGTTTGTTTTTTTTCTGTTTGTTTGTACGTATGGTTTAGATTTTTTGGACAGTGAAAATATTCAAAAATGTCATTGTTCCGTTTTCAAAATGCTGACCTCCTACTGTTGTATCTCACGCACTCTTTCTCTGTTATTCTCTCTTGAACATGTTTGTTACTGTTGCAGTGATAAATGTTTAAATTGCTGGCAGTTTGACGCTATGATGCATTTCTCCACGTGTCGATACCACACGCAGTATCGTACACGTTATGAGTATGAGTGAGATAGACCAAGTAAGTGGATTAAACCACCGCAGTTGTTGTGCGTGAGTGTGAGGATAATGTGTGTGCATGTTAATGCCTGTCATAATGTGGGCAAGGCTGCTTACTATACAGAAGGTCTATACAAATTTGTTTTGAGTGCATTCGGTATACTGCTGACTGTGTGTTAAGAAATATTGGCACTAATGCTTTTTTTCTCTCTCATTTGAAGTTGTTTGTTTTTTTTTTTTTTTAAAGCAGACTTGTCTTTTTTATTGTCCGACCTGCAATAATAAAAAAAAAAAAACATTTTAATGACACAAAGAGCTGAAGGCATACGCGTTGAGAAAATGGAAATGCCAAATCTTATCAAACTGTGTGGCGTGGGCGGGAGGGGTGGGATGGGTTGTTTACAGATGCAGAGTAAGCATTACCGTACGTTTATAAATGTTCTGTTGTTGTGTATTCGTTTTAAATTAAGACAGGCTTTAACACTCCTGTTCAGTGTTTTCGTTTTGAGATTTTACAAAGGAAAAATTTATTTAAACAAATAAGAACAAGATTAATAAAGATGAAAGTATTGGCTTCTACCGTTGTCGTCATTTTGTTATGTGAATTCAGATTCTGGGTGATCACAAGATACTTTGCACATAGAAGCGTTTTATTATAAGTCAGGGATAGAAGGAATTTTTTTTTTAATTAGTAATCCTAAATTATGTTCAGAGGCAGAACAGTTCAACTCAAAACCACTATTGCTCTTAACTTTCAGAATATACAAAGATTTTTGTAGCTGTATGTGCTATTATGCTTGATTGGCACTGTGGTTATTCCGAGTGTTGTGGGTGACTGGAGCCAATTCATACATGTTGTTGGATCAGGATAAAAAAAACAAGCAGACTTGAGTTAGGGTGTCAAACATAAGACCTGTGGGCCAGAATCGCCCCAAGAGAGCAATTTCTAAGGATTTCAAAGAAAACATTTTATTTATTCATTTTTAATAAAATTCTTAACAGCTGAGATATCTGCGATGCTTCCAGGAAAGCTGTCAAACTAGCATTAACCTCAAAACCATACAGTCAGGGTATAGAAACATGCACAATGCAACAGCGACAGGACAAGGTTTGGGTACATTTCACTAAATTTAGCATTGGAAGGCATTAAAATTGGCTTTATGTTGAGATTGTAGTCATTTTCAGTTTTGATTGTTTGGTTTTATGAAAAAATATTGAATTTTTAATCTTGTACATTCTGCACCACAACAAAGAAAAACTTTCTTGGAACTATGATAAATCATCCCTGAAGATTCTATGCAATCCGGGTAAATATTTTTTTGCAAAAAGTTGGTAAAATACAAACCAAGAAATAGAATACACGCAGACAAAATTGTAACCTTCCCCCCATCTTTAGTTGTGGAAGGTACTGAGTGAACTGAGAAGTATAGGGGTTTTAAGGAGCAGCTTGGCCGTGACGTTCCCCTTTAATCATCGAGTGCCCTGACACAGCCACACGGTGACGTCACCGACGCCGTGAACACGCACGCTGTTAAGTAACGAGAGGGAGCGGAGAGCCGCTGCTCGTGCTGCTGCTGGAGCTTCTCAGGGACTATTAACAAGAGAGCGCAGCCGACGACCGAGCTCAGAGCTGGGGGGAATGAGAGCCGCCAGAATCCGCTCCCATCCTCCTCTGCCCGGGCCTGTGTCCCACTGACAACCACCGGATCAGAACCTCCACCGATTCAGCTTTCGGACGAACCTAATATCGGGTGAGTGTTGGTTCGGAGAACCGGGGAAACCGAGGGGGAAAACGGGCCTGATTCGGCCGAAGCAGAGTCTCCTATTCACGGCTTACGGGAGAGGGGGGGGGGGGGGGAAATAGTAGGGATGGCTCTCTGCACAGGCTAGCCCAATACATTCATGGGTGCGGTTATAAGTGGAATAAAATAAATTGAAAAAAATACCTTGCGTAATAGTAGTGCACATTTATAACGTTATTTAGATTTAACGATATTTGTGGTGCAGCACGTCTTTACGCTCCGCATTTCTACTAGCTTACTGACAGCGGCTAACACTCCACTAATGTCAACGCTTGCGGGGTTTTAAAACACTTCAAACCGCCTGGAAATCGCACAAATTGTCGAATTTTTACAAAGTCACAGGTTTTTGTTGGTATATCTCCACTGTATTTTACGCGACTGACTGGTCATCACGGCTGAGTTGCTCGTTATCGAAATGCGAGCAGAAAGGCTGTACGCCGTTATGAAACTGGTATTTCGCAAGTTGTGGAAAATGTGTTATTCCTGCATTTGATGTGGAGACTTGAGACACACGAGTTGTTTTGTGTGTTGACAGCTGTGTGAGTGAGAGAGGCGTAACGTTATATCCCCGCTCCCTTTTCCACTGATTGCGAAATCTGCTGGCTTTCAGTCTCTTTCACTTGTTTTTCTTTTTGTTTTTCTGTCTTCTGTCCTGCTCTCTAGAACTACTTTACACACAAGTGTGCGTTGACTGCGTGTCTATAAGTGCTAAATTATGTCGCTGTGTGGACTTGTGTCATGAGATTGATGTTTTAAATGGTAGTGTATCGCCTCCTCAGGACATCCTGTCTCCACAAACCCCACTAAGACTCCCTCCGCACCAGCAGATGTGTGCTGTACCATCTTAACCAATCCACTCTCCTGTACACGATTACTATGGTTCGAGCACATGGTGTTTTCCCAGTGCAGTGTGACAGACTAATTCCTCTGGCCTCGCATCACACAGGCCGTCTTCCCAACATAAAGTAATCGATTCTACCTGCTGGGTTTGTCTACTTTCCTCAGGTTTTTATTTTGTTTTAAGGCTGTTTAACAGTGTGTCAGTGTGGCTGGACCAAGTAATTAATCAGTGACACTTGTGGTGACGCTTTTGTGATTAATGTTGCTCTGTAAACCGGGTACCCTGCTGCTGCTGCTGCACATGAGACGCCCTCTTGGTGTAATGAACCCTAACCCTTTATTAACCCAGATTCATTCGTTTCCATCACATTTACGGTGGCAAGCTGCCCTCCGTCAGTTGGAGACCCAGGGACGTTTGTTAACGGCTGATATTTTCACTCGGAATTGCTTTTGTATCCAAACCAAGTGCTATATGGGCTGTTTTTGAGTTGGGAGCTGGGAGCAGAGGAGTGGTTCTGCAGAGCTGATGACTGCCTGCCACAGGGCTGAGGCTGTCTTGTTTAGCAATTGTCTAGTTGTCATGAGACTTTGTTTTTCTATAGGGGAAGTGGATTTAGGCCACTCTTCAAAGTCGAACACAACAGGAACACGTGGGGCACGTGACACAAACTCAATAGTTCATATTTGAAATGGAAGTTTTACTCGAGGGTGTTGCCACAATAAAAGGCACTTTTTATTCCCAATAGTTGTCTTGTATGTTGGAGCTCGGGATGTAAGTATCTTTGTTAAACGCTCTGGATGATGCGCTCTGTGCAGCTCTCTGAACTTCGCAGGAACAGAAATGTCCGAGGGCCTTGACATAGATAAAGCCAGTCAGTTCGCCACTGCTACTCATGCCTTTGCCTCCCTTGGCAGTGCCAGTACAGCGCAGCGGAGAGCTTAGTCTTTTGCAGTGGCTGCACAATGTGGCGTGGTAGTGCGAGTACTAAATAAGTGATGATCCAGCTCCGGCATCACGTGCAGCCCGGCTCAAAAAAATGCGCCTCATTTCCCCATGTGTGCCAAGTCCTAGTACTCGTGCAGTAGTTGATTCACTGGTCCTCCAAGTGGAGGTTTTGTACGTGGCCCCAATTTCTTTTTCCTCCCATTTCGTTCCCTTTCCTCTCCCTGCTCCTGCTGATCTCGCAGCAACCCCCGCCCTTCCAGCTCGTCGCTAGCCTACAAATCTAATCTCGTGTTTCTGGAGACCAGACAGCTGTTTGCTGATCAACCAGCCTTGCTCAGGCTGCACGTTCGCACAAACACGTGGTCAGTTCAGATTGATGCACATCATATGAGCAGCTGACTGACCCTGATGGGTACCTCTCCACACTCTCCCCTCTGGGGTAGTTCCAGAAATGGCTTTGTTGTATTTAGTGTACAAAAGAAAAGTGTTGCAGTTCAAACCAGTCGGCTTAGTGGGTTGTAGATCCTCCGGCTACTTTTATATAACAAATATAGATATAATCAAAGGCGGTTAAAGCACCAGATGAGCATCTTGTGAGCTAAGATAAATGATTGACTTAGGAATCATACTCAAGCTGGACTATAGAGTTAGAGCTTTCCTTGAACTTTATTTCCAATGACAGGATTTTTTGTAATTCTGTTGGGGAGAAAGAAAGTAATTTTTTTTAGTACAGAGAGTAGATATTTTTTTTGTTGGCCACAACGTTGATCAAACAAAATATTTCTAAAAGTGAAACGTTCACAAAGTGATCAACTTTTATGTTGTTTTGTATTTTTTTCAGCAATAACTTTGTATCGAAAAGTTTTGTGTCAAATATTTCTGGATATGATGTTATGGCTTCTTTATAACTTCATGATGTGTTTTCCCTTCATTTTGTGATTAATTAATTTATTGGTCCGATGAAGTATGAATCCCATCCGCCGTCTTGCTGTGGTAGTAGTGAGTCTGTAAACTGTTTTATCATTTAAAGTAGAATAAGTTGATCAGCAAGAAAAAACAATTTTTTTTTAACACCGTCACTTTAAACGACAAAAAACAAAGGCTGACGAGATTTTTTGGGGGGAAATATCTTGTGATAAAATGCCTCTGTAAAAACATGAAGTGCACATAGCTCCCAGTCCAACAATTCTATTTAAATCACAAGTCCCAGGTGCTAATCGTTGCTGATATGGTGCTTGTTCTTGCCCTTTCTTAACAGTTCTTCTGTTGTCTGTTGGTGGCAGTGACAAATTACAACCATGGAGCTGAGAGTCGGGAACAAGTATCGGCTTGGGCGAAAGATAGGGAGTGGTTCTTTTGGAGACATTTACCTCGGTGAGTAAAACACAAGTTGTCTTTTTATTTTTGTCTGTTTCTACATGACTTGCCCAACTTTCCGTCTGTCTCTCCTGTTCCGGTTCTTTCCACATGAGTTTTGAGGACAGCCTCTCCTTTCAAACTGTGGCATTCATTTCCATGTTCATCTGGGCAAAATACTGGATTTTCCTTCGTAATCGCCCGTTCCCGGGTTCTGTAGCATGCGCACTTTCCTTGCTTCTTATAGTTGTAGTTATGCCGGTGTTCTTCTCCTCAGGTGCCAACATTGCCACCGGTGAAGAGGTAGCCATCAAACTGGAATGTGTAAAGACCAAACACCCACAGTTGCACATTGAAAGCAAGTTCTATAAGATGATGCAAGGAGGAGGTAAGCAAATGACACACTTGTCAAGATTTCCCCCCCTGAAATAACTTGTTCCTGGCAAGAGCCGGCAACACATTTCCAGTGACAGTAATAATAAACAATATTTAAATGAATGCCATGTTGTCACATTTTTGAAATATGAAGACATCTTGAACTGAAATTGCATAGATGACTGCAAATGTCAGTCATAGGCACACCAGCTCCAACTAATCGAAGTGTGTGAAGTTTCCTCAGATTAATAAAGTATCTGATCTGTGTGTCCATGCCAGTGGGTATACCTTCGATAAAGTGGTGTGGTGCGGAGGGCGACTACAACGTTATGGTCATGGAGCTGCTCGGACCAAGTCTGGAGGACCTGTTCAACTTCTGCTCAAGGAAGTTCAGCCTGAAGACCGTCCTGCTTCTGGCAGACCAGATGGTGTGTAGCAAACTGTTTCTAGAAATGTTTAATTTCTTTAGATAAGATCACAACACATGAAACATAGGAGCAGTAGCAATGCATGATAATCCTCTTGAGGTCAGGATCATGATCCACTTGGCTGTTTTTCTCTTGTTGGTGCAACTTCTATATTTAGCCCTTAAACGTGATTTCCCTCAGGCTTCTTTAGGATTATAGATGTTTTGTTCGTGCTGCACTTGTACATCCAGGGTACTGTGTATCGTTGGCCTCTTATACTGTGCTGGCCTAGATATTCCATGAGTAGCTTTCTAACGCACGACTCATACCACCTTTTATTGGAGCTGAAGCCAAGTTGCTGTGTCAGTCGTCTGTATGGACTCTTATAGCTCGAGGTCATCGCCTTCCCCTGCTCGCTCTGCCCTCATATTTTTTGTCCGACATTATTTGCTGGTGTCATTGATGCACCTTAACGCGAGTGACCGAGGCCTGGAAAACTATGCCAGGGAATTGATGGGGTGACATGAATATATGACCACAAGGTCGCACTATGTGCAGCACTCTACAGTGTAACGATGTACTTCATGTTGTGGTGTAGGAGCTGACAGTTGGCGCTCTCTCACTCGTCCTCTGCAGATCAGCCGCATTGAATACATCCACTCCAAGAATTTCATCCATCGAGATGTAAAGCCCGACAACTTCCTAATGGGGCTCGGCAAGAAGGGCAACCTCGTGTACATCATCGACTTTGGTCTGGCCAAGAAGTACCGTGACGCACGCACGCACCAGCACATCCCATACAGGGAGAACAAGAACCTGACTGGCACGGCACGCTATGCCTCCATCAACACGCATCTTGGAATCGGTGAGCATACACGGAATCTTGATTTTCATACTGTTTGTGCAAAACTATTAATCAAATATAATTACAATTTTAATTGTAACTTTCGCCTCCGGTGAAATAAAAGAACATCATCCTGTTAAATGTTTCATTTTTATGACAAAAAGGTTCAGGTTATAGTGCATGTCAGCTACACTGGATTCAATTAGATTAGGTTGAAAAATTAACTTTTTCATTGTACGTATACTGAACAATTTTCATTAGAAATGTGAAGCCGTTTTATGAAACTCCCAATTATAAGATTGCAGCATCATTGTGTGATAGCCTCGTTGTGTGGAGTTTTGTTCCGTTGGCTTGAAGTGATGAGATTGAGTGTTCACATTACAATGATCCTAATGACGGACAGCCCTGGCTGCGTGGCTTACAAAAATTCCCCAGCGGGGTCACGGGGTCATGGCCTTGCTCCACGCTGACAGCTGCTTCCAAACACCGTCATGTGGAGCGGCTCGGCTGAATCGCGTTTAACACACTCAGACTGGAGGTGTGAAACACTGTAGTCCTTTTCCTTGTCATCAGTGTTGAGTGTAAATCTATTTTGATCAGTCGTATCATTATTCATAGCATTGTCATAGTTTCTAGCTATTAAACAAAAACAAAATTTTATCCACAGCCTGGGCGTTGCAAATTTCAGCTGCTCGTGATTAAAATGAAATCTTTCGCCAACTACTTGTTTTTTTCTCTCTTGTGCATCGTCTTTTTGTTTTTAACCAGGCTCTTGTATCTTATACAATATATTGAAGGAACAGACATCATGAGAGCACAAAACGGAAGAAATGTCCTGAATGGAAATTTGCATTCTTGTGGTGTTGTCTATTCAATCCAAGACGTTTTGCAGAGCATTTTTATTGAGTTCAACTGGTTTATTAAAATGCACATTTTGGCAAGTTACATAAACTTTGTTTTGTTCATTTTCTTCATCGAGAGAATGAAGTTCACATTTTTGCTGTATTGAACTTTAAGCCACAAATTCCTCTTTTGGAAATGTCATCAATGGCTAATTGTGTAAGAATATTGTAAATTAATGTCATTAGGTGATTTTAATTGTTTAAATTTGGGACTTTAAAGAGTTTTCTGCTTAACTGGCATAATTGAGTCTTTTAAAAATGTTTTTTTTGATAGTTACAACAATCCCAGATCACAAATGAACCTTCACCGTCCAGTGTGAAATTACACTTTTAGTAAAGTGAGGGTGCTCGTCTTCACCTTTACAGCTTTTTCCATGTGTGAATGCGTGAGAAGATTTGCCGTAAGCCTGTTGGGAGCCGTTTTATCTTCACTGATGACCACTTTAACCTGTGACTCAGTCAGGAGGCTCGTTTCCAATATCAAAGCTGAAAATTGAACCCGAGTAACTAAATATTGTTTTGTAACTCTTGATGAAACATGCCACAGTTTTCTCACCTGTTGTTTTGCCTTCTGTCCACAGAGCAGTCCAGACGCGATGACCTGGAGTCGCTCGGTTATGTCCTCATGTACTTCAACCTCGGCTCCCTTCCCTGGCAGGGACTCAAAGCTGCGACCAAGAGGCAGAAGTATGAACGAATCAGCGAGAAGAAAATGTCCACACCCATCGAGGTTCTTTGCAAAGGATACCCTTGTGAGTGACAGTTGCTGGCAGTCTGTGTTTTCTTACATATGAAGTTTTCTACAGATTCCGTGTTCAGTTATGACTTGCGTTCTAAATAGTTTTATTACCGTTGAAGTGCATGTGTAAATAAAGCAATACTGATCAATATTTGTCTTTTTTTTTTTTTTTTTTCTTTCAATAATGAATTTATTTTTGTTTACCCGCAGCGGAGTTCTCCACATACCTGAATTTTTGCCGTTCGCTCCGTTTTGATGACAAACCAGATTACTCCTACCTACGACAGCTCTTCAGAAATCTCTTCCACCGACAGGGGTTCTCCTATGATTACGTCTTCGACTGGAACATGCTCAAATTTGTAAGTTTCTCTCATTTGTTTTCTGCTTGAACTTCTGATTGGGCATTGCCTCGCTGCCATTAACTCCTTCATCATAATGTTCACTTCCACCTGTTGACATCGAGAGTAACTCTGCTCTACAACATCTGAGTAAATGTTTAAATGTCACTCCTCCATCAGGGAGCCAGTCGGACAGCTGAGGATGGCGATCGGGAGAGAAGAGCAGGAGAGGAGAGGGATGAGCGGATCGGAGGAGCCCCCAGGGGGTCTGCATCACGGGGCCTCCCTCCAGGCCCCAACCCGGGAGCTCCCAACAGAGTCCGGAACGGGCCAGAACAAGCCATCTCCAACCCCGCCTCAAGGGTCCAGCAGTCTGGTGAGTCTTCAGCTTCAATCTCAAGCTGCAAACTGCTGGATTATTTTTTTTTCCTGGAATATCTACATCATGTGTGATTTTCATTCCAGGTAACACGTCACCACGCGCCATTTCTCGTGCAGAGCGGGAGAGGAAGGTGAGCATGCGGCTGCACCGTGGGGCTCCTGCCAACGTATCGTCCTCTGACCTCACAGCTCGTCACGACCAGTCGAGAATTTCTACATCACAGGTAAGAATCCACTCATGGAGCCTTTTTTTTTTTTTTTTTTTTGTTAGTTTTTTGGGTCGAGCGACTGAAGTTTAGTCTTAATTGTTTACAAAGCTTTATATCCCCAAAGTGTGGTGTCTCTGTGTCTGTATGTACAACTCATCATATTAACTGTAATCAGACATCTCGACATTTGCAGTCGTTGTGATGCCGGTGTCCTGCAAAAAAGTTCAAACAATGATTTTTCTGCCTCTGTCATCATTATTATTGAACCTATGCCATAAAAAAACTGACATCTACACATGGCGGACAGAGGCTCTTCCATTGTTATAAAGAAGCCTTTTTTCCTGAATATATTAAGGATAAAAGTGCCTCTGTGATTCATAAATGTAAAATCTAAAGCTAGACATCGGGTGCAAAATTCAGAAACCTTGTGGTAAAACAAAATGCTCCATGAATTAAAGTCCTTTTGTCAAGTTGGCACTTGAGTTTAATCAATTTAACTTGAGTTTAATCAATAAAAAAAAAAAAAAAAAAAGATTGAAGTGGAGGAATTAGTGGTTTAGCAGGCTTTCATAATGTCCTTATGTCCTTTGCAGGTCAGCGTGCCATTTGAGCACATGGGGAAGTAGAAACCTTTGGCTCTGCATGCACATGAAACCAACAGGTGAGGTCCAGCGTTAAACGTGTGACGTCATCACCAGGAGCAGACACGCACTCGTCACGGCTCCACTAATGACCGTCTTTGTTGTTGTAGGGCTGCAAGTTGTATTCGTCTCTACAGTTTTATTTCCATCGGTTGTTTCCTTGTTTTGTGAAAATACGATTGCTCGAGGATCAGTGGATATGGACAGCAACTCTTTCAAGGATCCTGAAAACTACACAAGGGTGTCCAAGCGTGCATTTTTAATTTTTATTTTTTTCGTGAAGCCACTCGGCCGAGCCGTCGATCACCTCCACCACAGTACAGAAAAATGAAACGACGACGATGAACATTCACAGTTGCTCATACCCGCCCTCCTGTTCCTACAAGCTGTCTCTTGATACTAATGTGAAATATTGTTGCCATCAAAGAAGCAAAAAAAAAAAAAGTATCGGGGGTACGCTTGTTCCGTATCAGTTAAAGGTGTTTTGTTTTTTTTAAGAAAATTCTCATTTTAACACCAAAAAGGACTTTTTTAATGGCATCTTATAAATGAAGACGTCTCTAAATTGGAGTGTACTTGTTTTCGTTTCTTTCCTTTTTTTGAAAGCCAGCTAAAAGATAAGCAATACAGCTATTGGGACATGTAGGCAAGAGGATAGTTGACAAAAAGAAAGGTAGCTTTGAAAAGGAAAAGTAAGTGACATTTTAGCTGTTGTGATGTTTCCGGTGAAGTAAGCAACCGTTTGCCCTTCACCCATTCTTATTGTGATGATTTGCTATTCCTCAAAGTATAGCCATCGGAAACAAAAAAAAAACCCCATAACAGCCAAGAGTAATGGGGTTTTTTTTTTGTTTGTTTTTTTAACGTTAGTAAGTTTTAAGTGCGACTCTAGATATTGCAACCACACACTCCTAAATCTTGAGGTAAGCTCCTCAGGAAACTCAGCGTACCAATATCTGATCGGAGACCATATAGCTGCCGTTCTGGCTAATGAATAGTGGCTATGCTTTTTTTTTTAAAGTGATAGTTCTTAATGTTACCGTTTTTTTTAATTCTTTTTGTTATTGAAGAGAATAGGAGAGTGGGCATGATCTATTAGGTATGACATTTGAGGGAGGGGATGGGGATTCAGATTTTCTTTTTTTTTTTTTAATGTTTACTCCACTGTAAATATTTTTTAATTTCAATGTAAAGCCAAAACGTGGTCATTTGTTTTAAGGTGTAAAGTAGAAGAGTGCATACTAATGACAGAAATGGGGACACGGTTGAGAATTCTGGTGGTATTTAAAAGTACTAAATTGCGGGATGGGCTACTGTTGCTGTGCCAGCTGGGTCATCCAACATATGTGTATGTGAAACTGTCACACAAAAGAATACCCTGCTCAGAAATCCAGTCATCTTGTGTTCATTTGTCTATTTTCTCTTTATTTATGTTGATTATTTTCATGTCTTGCCCGTTCTTTACTCAGTTTTTCCCTCATTCCATCATCTTTAACTTATTGAGACTACTTATTTCCTGTTCATGTGTTAGTCTGCACTTATTTTTCAGAAGGCCGTCTGACCGTCTCCTACCGTAAAGAGGGCTTGTTTTCCTTCTGCAAAAATTATATGCTAATAGTTTGATGTCACCTCTTTTTGGGTTTTTAACCTCCAGCAACTTTTTATGATGTCATTCAGAAGAGAGCATAACTGATGCAATTTGCAGGGACGTGTAAATAGCAGTGTACTGTGTGTAATTACCTTTGTACAGGCCACCATGACCCAGTGGCATTGGAACTGTCGGGTTGGGGCTGGTAAAGGAGACAACGGAGGCAATGGGGAATCTCACTTTATGTATTGTGTACTGATACCATGTACAGTTCTTTAACACACTTTATTTACAGTATTTGTGTATATTTTATGAAGTAAATAAAAATGAATAACGTTGCTCACAATGTTTGCCGAGTGTGCTTATCTTTTTGTGAGTCTGTTGGTTGCATCAAAGATTTTTTGTTGTTGAAGCAGAGTAATTGCGCATGCGCAGAGTCGAGTCGTTGCTCGCGGCTGCAGCTGCTGTGGATACGGAGCTGAGTCGCTGCTGATGTAGGAGAAATAACGGCGTGAAGTCGAGGCGAGAAAACGGGAAGGTTCCGTCACTTTTTATTTTTTGACCCAACGAGGAGTCCACGTCCGTAAAAACAGACTTTGCTTCCTTTAGAGCGACTTATTTTTCTATTGTTTATACTTCAACGCGAAGACGCAAGTTAATGCTATAGGAGCGCCTTGCTAACGGTGGCTAGCCGCGGTTAACGGAGCTGCGCTGCCGAGGCACTCAGCCGCTTCGTACGGGTGGGAGGAGAGGCCGGTTCCCAGGCGTCCAGACCCCCGCTGCAGTGATTACATACGTGGCTGGCTGTGGTTTGAATGATATCGCTTGGCCGAATAACTTTTTTTTTTATCCCCGGAAAGGTGCGCAGTCTGCCCGCGATGATGAGCTAAATCGACGCTTTGGGTTCCAAACGGCGCAGATCAAACAACTGCAGCGGAGGTAAGCAAAAGAGGCAGGATGGAGGCACGAGAACAAACGGCAGCTTCCATCTTTCCCTTTTTAGCTCGGCGTGTTTTGTTTTGTCAACAGAAATCGGCAGCTGTGCTTTAGTTCCTATCAGATCGCCACAAACGTGAAAGATGCTCAGTCATGGTCATTGTGGGATTTGTTCCACCTCAACTTAAGCTCGATTATAATGACTTGTGGCCAAAGCTGAGTAGCCCTCACTGCTTCACGGTATCTTTCTTTTTTTTTTTTTTCTTTTTTTTTAGGAAGCTCTTGTAGCCTAGGGACTTATTGACTGTCACAAAAGACTGGCTGATCCGATTGAGGTCAAAGTACAATGCATGTTTTGAAGCGCACCCAGGGGTGCAGTCACTAGGACTGTTGAGTTTTCTGTCTTGTTTGTTGCCCACTGGGAACCACTGAGCTGTTATTGTGGCCCCAAGTAGGTTACACCCTCAGCCATGTGTGGGTCATTGTTAATTGTTCATTCATTTTCCGCATTTACCTCATTTATAATCAGATAATATGGCAAGACATTGCTCTAAATGTGGATACACACTTCAGCCATTTGCTCAGTTTAATCTGTTCAATCGAATGTGAAGTAATACTGCACTTCTTTGTTCACATAGATATGCATTCTTACTTGTGACCATGAGAGAGGTTTTAATTCACCTTCACGGTCTTTTCTGAGAATGCAATTTGCAGTAGTGTTGTGCTGGGCTGCATTATATTGAGATGTGTTTGAAACTCAACGGTAAACTACAATCTCAAACATAGCCAAATCCATGGCAGATCTGTTTCAGTGGTTCACATTCATTTGGAGCCAAGTGTGCTTAATAAAGTGGCCGGTAAGTGAATAACGGTGTAATAACATTACTCCCCATGCTGTTGTTTGCATTGAGCAGCATCAGCAGGCAGTTGATGCACTGCTTTTTAATTACACACTTGAACAATAAGAAGTAGGTATTCTGGTTGTGTAGATTAGTATTTTTCCTGAGGAAAACAGTATGGCTACGCAGACGTTTGATTTCCAGTGTTCTAAATGTATTTCCTGGTGTTGTTTGTGTAAATAATAGAAAAAATGAAAATTGAGAGCTGGTCCTAGTAAGAATAGTAAAAAAATCCAAATTAGAACCATTTGCAGCATCACCACAAGCTGATTGAGGCTTTGGCAAGTGCAATGAGTCATTCATGGCCACACTGTGCGCCAGCCTATATTTAGCTGATGCACAGGGGGGTTTGAAAGTCATTGTGAAATTAGTTTTCACTGTGAATGATTAGATTATTGCTTTCCTGGAATCCACACCAAGACACTGACGTAGCTGCAGAGATGACAGTTACCGAGCGATGTGACTTGATGATGAGGGTGGTGGCTCAGGCAGGTTCCTGTCTGGATGCTTGGGATGTCAGGAGCTCCCATTGGCCTCTTTACTCATTATATTTACGTGCCCACATAAGTGTTTTGGGTTTATATCATCTACACTACTTTACCTATTTTCAGTAAGACAGGGTTTGCAGATTGTCACAATATATTTTGTGAAATTGAAGAGAAAACGTATCACTCTCGTGCACGATTTTTATTATTTAAAAAAACATTTCAAATATCCACCTCATTGCAAAATACACCTGAGGCCACAGGCAGACTTGTATTCCTCCTTCACCTTGGTGCTGATTTGTAGAAAGATGTATCACCACCAAAAAGAGGTGCGTTTGTGTGCCCTGCTGTTTGTAGCTACACTTCACATCTTCCTGCCCTGAGCGCAGCACACAGGAAAAGGAAGGGAAAAATCTGGGTCAGCAGATCGCAGCTCATCGCTGTCACACGCTGTGTTTTCGGGATTTTCAGCCTCCCCCATCCTTCTACCTCCTCTGCTGCCTCAAGTCTTGGTGTCTGTGGTTTTTACCCTCCATAAAAGCCTCTCCTAACCCACCTGCCTTATGCTGCCTCTTTTCACTCCCTCTGTTTTGATCTCTCTTCATCTGTCAGTTCACACAATCTCTGCCGATCCGGGCGCTGTCCTACTTTGCTCTGCTCTGGATCTTTTTCTTTTTTTTTCTCATTCCAGCATTGGTGGATTTTGGCTTGAGATTTAGGTCTTAGGCCTGTTGAATGCTTTTACACATTACAATGTTATATTTAGGCTTTAAAACCTGGAGTCTGGTGTTGGTCATCTGGTTACTGTTGACTGTTGGGTTATGTAAAAAGTCTAGAATCAAATTAGATTGGATCACAATAAAGAAGGTTCTAACACCCTTTTATTTTGTTTTGTTTTTTCAAACAGATGAATCATCTTCTGTGGCGAAACAAGCGCCTGTCAGAGAGTCTGGGGAATAACTCTCCGAATGGCCTTCCCCCCGGCCCTCCGGCCTCTTTGGCCCCTCAAGGATCCAACTCCTCCTGGGTGCCAGAAACCCCCATGGTCACACCTGAAGAGCCCATTTTCCTCATGACCTCCACAGCCCAAACCATATCTGGGTTCTTTGTGTGGACTGCTCTTCTGATCACGTGCCACCAGGTAAGACGAGGCTGACGTCTGGAGTCGCTGGATAATTACCTGGTTGATTGGGAATACCTAAACTGCCGACTCCCACGACTTAAGGCGCAGATTTAAATTTCCGCGCATCGATTTACCAGCTGACAGAAGAGAGTTGTTATGCAACGTGGAGAGGCAGAGATCAAGAGTGACATGCAGTAAATGCGCCTGGCAGAATGTGAACTGGGAATTATTGATGAATGCTCCAACATCTAGGCCATCAGGGAGCGCTCACATGCCCAGTTTGATTGACCGACACTGATTGGGCACTCTGAAATATGCAAAGCATAGGACAACATCATCGACGTAATGCGATGCCACAGCACGCAAAACATCGATGCTGATGTTGTTGTTGAAAATATGTTGGGCCATTTTAGTCATTATTATGAGAGGCAAGACTATTATGCGTACAGTTTTTGCTAAGTTAAGCTGGATGTGTTTGTGATTTTATTGTTTTTAAGCATTTGAGGGAATTGAGTTGCTTGTCATCAGAGAAAATGGTAATTTAGACAAAAGATTTGCCTTTGAAGAATGAGAGAGTTTCCAGGTGCTTCTAGTGCAAAGTAAATGTTCCACCACACTGGCTTAGTGAGCAAATGTTTTTGATTAAAAGTATTAGGCTGCTTTGTTTCATGTATTATCTTTTTGTTTGCAGATTTTCTCTTTATTGTAATACCATGAGGGGAATTATTATAACGTTTTAAATGTGATCACACATAGTCTCTGCCTAATGTAAAACACTTACAGGAACTCTAAACTCCCCATTGTTGCTAATAATATAATTATTTGTGAATTACTTTTATTATTGTGTTCAATGTTGTCGTTGAAACTGTCAGGATTGAGTCATTTTAAAGTAAGTAGAGAATGAACATGCTCTTTTTGGTGCTCTACTCTGTCTGTGCTGCCTGACTTGTTTGTTTTTTGATTCAGCAGCTCTCATGTTACACTGAAGTATTCACTAGGCGATCCTTTTATGTAGGGGGACATCTATTGTATGTGGAGGCAGAGACGAATGACTTGCCTCCAGTTGTTTGCTGATGCTCTTCACATGCAGGATAGAAGAAAAGCCCTCCGTCACTCTGGCAACAGGTGCTCGCGGCCCCAGTCTGACATCATTTTGAGAGCAGGAGGCGGGTGTATCCGCACGGGTGCATCCGTGTGCAGACCAGGGTCACGTAGCAACAATACCTGCGAGCTCTCCGTCTCGCTCGGTGGCTTGTCACCCCAGTGTTTATTATTTTACCGAAGGTCTGTGTCTGTTTACAGGCCGGTGAAGGTGATTAGTGGAGGGATATTATGTTAGTGGAGAGGAGTGAGATGGAGGTGACAGAGGTGTTGGAGACAAAGGCTCACCTTGTTCTTCCTGCTGTCTGCTGCTCTGAATAGGAGCGCTAAAAGCCCAGTATCAGTTACCTAAAACAACCCATACTCCAAATACGCCCTGCACACACACAGAACTTCAATATCAAACTGCTCCTGGCTGAACACAGGCAGTGCAGCATGAGGCTGCAATTGGTTTGAGCTGATCTTTGTTTCTGTAACACATTCTGAATTGCAGTTACACTTTTGGTAAACTGTTGAATATCAATACCACATGTTTACTTCGTTTTGACAAATCTGTGTTTTTTCAAATATTTTAAAAACCTCATGCAATCGATCATGTATAATTTCTGTGTGAATACAAGCATCTGAGGAACGCTCATCTGTGAGAGAACTAAGTTTGATAGCTGTTGGATATGAACTTTGCTTCCATGTCTCCAGGATATTAGTGCAAGCATGTGTTTTATGCGAGGTGCTCTGAGGTATACAAGCGCTTTATGGCCTGTATTTCACATTGTTTTGTTGGCTGTACGTCCATTTATTTTTATTACTTACAAGCAGCTGAGTTCCAAAAAGAGAGTCCAGATGATTTGATATCATGCCAAGAAAAAAAGTTTGTTCATCCTCCAATTGCAGCTTATGAGGCTGATGTTTCACAGTTTACTAGTTAGATCTTTTGTTTTTGCAGCTGATCCAAGAGTTGACATTCAGTCTTATTGAAAACAATGTCAATTCATTAGCTATGCACATCAGCTAACATGAAATTATTTTCTAACTAGGTAGTTTGTGATCAACCACTTGTTATAGATGAGTTATGTTCAAGTACTGCACAAAGAAGGGCCTACATTTCTGAATGCATCACCTTCTTGATTCTACATTATCTTTCTCCACCAATTTTTTCTCTTCCTTCCAGATCTACATGCACCTCCGCTACTACAGTTCTCCAAACGAGCAGAGGCACATAGTCAGGATCCTCTTCATAGTCCCCATCTATGCCTTCGACTCCTGGCTCAGCCTTCTTTTCTTCACCAACGAGGAGTATTACGTGTACTTTGACACAGTGCGAGACTGCTACGAAGGTGAGCAGACAAAAGGAGCACATGCAGCTAAGTGGTACACTTCGTCTGTTGCGGGTCAACGTCATCGCCGTGATGATAGCGAGGTGTTACAGTGTGTGTGCTGATCCCCGGGAGAAAGAATGCTGTGAGAATTTATGCTCCGTAATACCCTGATGGCAGGTGGCCTTTGCAGTGTCTTCATTTACAAAGGTTGCCATCTTTGTTCTCACATCTCCATGGCCTGTTGGGATTGCAGGGGAGGGGGAACCTGTTTCCTAGCAACTGTGTAAAACCAGGCAGATCCTTGAGAAGTCATCTCAGATAGATCATAACTTATTCTACCAGCCTGCAACTCTGGGTAACAAAGAATCACAAAAATGAAAATATATTATTCACAGTTTCCGAAAAAAATCACACAATAGAAAAAAAAGACAATTGGAACTGAGTGAAATGATCTAAATGATCAATATATTTCAGATTGTTGATGGAGAATATGTCAAATATCTCAATCAATTGTTAATTTAGCTACTTTTCTCGTATTTTCTGATTAAATTTCAAGACTCCTATTGGGCCTTTGTCTATATTTTCCACATTTAAAAAAAGTAAAATATAAAGTATACAAATATCAGTTTTTACTTTTTCAAATAAAGACAAAATAACTTTTTTGCAACTGTTGGAAACCCTTGTTTTATATTCTCATTGTTTGGAAACGACTGTCCTTATGACAGTTATACTGAGCGACATAATAAGCTCAGTTATGGGGTTGGGGGGTTATTAAAACTTTAAACATTAATGACTTTAAGATTTTGACGTTGCTGCTGCTACAAATATTATTTGATATTTTGCTCCCAAATTCATGTTAACATTTTCCGATTTTTCCAGTCTGTCAGTCCTTTTCAATACTAAATGCCATGTGTGTACATTTCAGAGTGAAAGAAATACTGTGTCTAATTATGCAACAATGACAAAGCCGGCACTGTGCTGACTGTGTTCTGGCAAATATTATCAACGCGCTACAATCACAGGCTTTACTTTTAAGCTCAGCCACTTTCCACAGTGAGCAGTGAGGCTGTGGGGAGCTGGTATCTGTGGGTTACTCTTAAATTAGCCTGCGAACACCTGGGGCAGCAGAAGAAAAACATTCTGCACACTCAGGGACGCCAATTACGAATATCTGTGCGGAGTCCAGTCAGGTTTATTTGAACTGCATGTTCGGTGTCAGGAGATTACCTAAAATTATGGGCTTGTGTGCCGGATCCGATGTAACTATCTTTTTGGGGGCCCAAAAGTTTTTAATATTTCTAAGTGGGATTTTGCATTAACATTAACTACATTATCATTCTAAATTTGTGCACAAAGACCTGTCTGTGTTTTTGTCTGAACAAGAGACGTGAATGCTTTGTTTATCCGATGAGCAATTTTTTATATTTTCTCAAAAAAAATTCTAAGAGTTGAGAGTGTGAACCTGCACCACTGTGCAGCCGAGCACACACAATCTCAATAGTACTTGAATTGATTAGTAGTGAATCATTTCCCTTTGATACCGTTTGTGCAGTTGGCAGCTTAGATCAAGAATGTTATCCCATGATATTTATCTCCCTTCTTCCGTATTTACATTGGAGTTCTGTTATCACTCCACTCCGCTCCACATCCACCCTAAGCACTCGAGAACTCTTCTTAATTGTAATTATCCTCAAGATGATTCTTCACTCACAGCCCTCATCCAGTTATTAGTAGGAGTGCTCGTCAGCATGACTCACCTTACTACCTTGAAATGACCAGCTCAGCGGTTCAGAAACAGAATCAGCAAAATACACAGATGTTATTAAGGGAGCCATGCTGAGAGGAAAGAGCCCTGCATCTTTATCATCCTTTCCTTTAGCTGTTATCAATATGTTTTAACGTTCTCCATACTTTATGGTGATGTGAATGCTGCTAATTTTGGAGATTGATTAAACCCAGATGCTTCAATGGCGTTGTTTATTAATCTCTGGAAAGCAAGACCGATATACTTTTCAATGTAAGAGTTTAGCTTAAATTAAGGAACACAATGAATAATTTACTCCTTTGTTGTGATTTTGCAGACTTCATTTCTTTCCTTTTCTTTTGTGTGATCCTCCGCAGCCTTTGTCATCTACAACTTCTTGAGTCTCTGTTATGAATATCTGGGAGGAGAGAGCGCCATCATGGCTGAAATCCGAGGAAAACCCATCGAGTAAGATTTGTTTGCTGTTGCCCCCCTTTTTTTGCTCATAGATTTTTCTAGTTTTTCCCAAAAACTTTTAACCTGCTCTCCACTTTAGGTCCAGTTGTGTTTATGGGACGTGTTGTCTGTGGGGAAAGACCTACTCCATTGGTTTCCTCAGGTTTTGTAAACAGGTACGAATCTCTTTCTCATGCTCTCATTCTTTACTTTGTCATTACAGCTCATGCGGTTTTATTGTACTTGAATATAATAGGCTAACACACTCGATAGCACGCTCATACATGTTACCGGCGGGCACACACTGCTGACAATAGGGCGAGAGACAGTCAGGGCTTCTAGGGTAACAGCGAGATATTCATGCCTCTCCGCTTTAATTACCATGAGTGATTGACTACTTGCTGTAAAATGATCACTGCACAATCCTTCACTCTTAATCAATATGGTTCTGACTGAGACTGAGCTGTTTGGCAGATGCTGACATCCAGGGAAAATTCATTTGGCAGAGAAAGGCATAATAAGCTGGTAAACATGAGGCACTATCTGGTATTAAAAGTTACTACACACTGCGGATCGATTGATGCAGACGTAGGCCCTTATCAATAAAATGTTGGGAATTACGCCAATGCATCATTACTTAATTACATTATCTTCATTTTGGGAATATTTTATGATAATGTATTAACCAGCAAAACTCATAGAAACTGATTTTTGCTCTTAATTCCTCAGGCAACTCTCCAATTCTGCGTTGTGAAACCTCTGATGGCAATGATCACTGTCATTCTTCAGGCCTTTGGGAAATACAGAGATGGAGACTTCAAGTATGTTTCCACTTCCACTTACCTGCAAGGGTTCTTAAACTGTCTTTCTTCCTGACTTATGTCACAGTACTCATATTCCTACATATTAAATTCTAGTTACCTGAGTTTTCAGATTTCCCAGAAGCCAGTTGTACATTCCAGCTTGTCATCTTTTTTCCTGTGCTTCTCTCCCTCAGCGTGGCAAGTGGCTACCTGTATGTCACGATCATCTACAACATCTCCGTCAGCCTGTCGCTCTACGCTCTATTCCTCTTCTACTTTGCCACCCGAGAACTGCTGGTCCCTTACAATCCCGTGCTCAAGTTTTTCATGGTCAAGTCGGTCATCTTTCTTTCCTTCTGGCAGGGTGAGAACGCCACTCGGTTAAGGCACATTGATTTATACATCCACGCTAACAGACTTGTTGAGAGCAACTTCAGACCGCAGGACAAATTCGGAGAGCAGCCATTGTTTGTGCACACAGATGAATTGCACTCCGTTTGTTAAATTGATAAAAAATATATAGTTTACCCTGTGAAACCCTAAAAAAACTAGTTTTGCCACAAACCGTCTAAAACCTCACACTTATTTTAAAAAAAATATAGTGTCACATGGCCTTTGAGAATGTATAAACACTTTTACATCTTCCAAACACAGCTCCAACACCAACCAAATTCATTTCAAAATGCCAAAATCCAAATTCCAATCCCGTGATTAAGTTAACTCATCTGCTGCATTTGAGAGACTAACGCTCTCCCACTTTAGCCACACATACAAACAATAGATGAAAGGGGATAATCAGAATATTATGACAGTGTGGACCCATTTATTTCTGTATAAAAAAAACACATGCGCACAGAGAACAATAAAATTAGCAATGGAGAGTACGCAGACATTCGTATGGACATACAGGTGACTCTCAACTATAAAACTACCGAGTCCCAGGAGAATATGGACTGAGAGTCATGACACTCTGGAGGTGCGCAGTAGCAGTGTGTCCATAGTTTCCATGGAAACAAAGTGGGGGCATTTTCAGTGTCTCTGAACACCGTTGTAGTTTGAATGGACGACACTCAATACACAACTAAATCTTTACGTTTAACTCGAGAACATTGCTGTGTAAACTGGGCCGATGAGTGCGTGAACCATTCCACCCCTGAATAGTGTTTTTCTCAAATATCTGGATCTCCTTTCATTTCTTCTCATGCAGACTTGTAACGATCCTAACACATGTAAGCTCTTTTTTTTTTTGTCTCTGACTTCTGGTTTCCTCCCGGTGCTCCAGGGATGCTGCTGGCTATCCTGGAGAAGTGCGGAGCCATCCCGCAGATCAACTCTGTGGATTTTTCAGTGGGTGAAGGAACAGTCGCTGCTGGCTACCAAAACTTCATCATCTGCATTGAGATGTTCTTTGCTGCTGTGGCACTGCGCCACGCCTTCACCTACAAGGTCTACATGGACAAGCGACTAGATTCATACGGTGAGCAACGTGTTTGAGAGACTATTAAAAAGTTGTTTCTACCCACGATGTGCCGATGACAAAGATGAGTGTAAATATGTGGAATAATCAGAGTGGTGTGGCTCATAAAGGGTTCTTTATGCAGACTTTTAAACACTGATCCTACTTCTATTTGTCTTCTTTCCTTTTTACTTCCATTCCTTTTTTAACACTCTGAATGAATTGTCTTATTTCTGCCCTGTTTTCCTTTTCCTTCATTTTCATCTTGACTTTCTTGTACTCCTTATCCTTATCTTCCCTCTGTGCTGCACTCAAAGGCTCGTTTCCTATCTATGGACAGTACGGTAGGTCTGATTTCAGCTGTGTTTCGTCTGTATCTGCTCCGGAAGCTTTTTTTTTTTATCAGTGTTTGATTGTGCTTGGGAGTCCATTGCTTTCACATCACTGGTTTCATGTTTTTTTGGGGGCGGGGTTTCAGCTTAAATTAATTTTTTGGAGATTTTTAAAATGATTTTTGTCTTTTTTAATGAAGGGTTTCATAATTTGTTGTTTTATCCTGCAGTTGCTAACAGTTCTTGTGTCGTTCCCATTTCTACCTTTGAGTTAAACCGTGTTTTGCTGATGTCTTAAGAGATTACACTTATTTTGTATAGTTTTTTCAGCATCTGATAACATTGCCTATTCTTTTTTCACTGGTGAAATATTGTTCAGTCTTAGTCCTTTTCTGCATGTTCTCCGCATTTGTGAATTGTGTATTTTAATGCCCATCAAAAGTATTTGGAGTAGCCTGCATAGCAAGTGGTACTTATATTCTGAAAATTCTATTTTAATATGAATGCATTAAAAGGCATCTTTCCATTGATCACAACTATATTTGAATACTAAAATTCTTGTAGCTTTATTCAGTGTATATGGTTAATAGCTGAGATGATCGAAACATATTCACAAAACTATAAGGAAAAGTCCATTTAAAAATGGTTTCAATGAAATAATAACAAGAATTAAAATGTAAAATATGTAATGGATGATTAATATGATGATTGAATAATAGTATTATGCATGAAACAAGAGACTAAACACTAAACACGTGGTTGCTACACAAAACAACAATGAAAAGAAAAATATCCTAAACATTCAGGACAGCAGTGACAATATATGTCATGAGTTTGATGGGAATAAAATAAATTGACCAAAACGTTTGTAAATAAAAACAACAGGTTGAAAACTTGGCAGACATCCAGAGACTAAAAGCTGCCTCACAAATAAAATCCACTCCCCACTGTTGCTTTGTTATGTAATCTGCATGTGTTCATTCAGGGAATAGATTCTTTTCCCTCCATCCTGCTGATTCATTTTTTTGTCCAGTTATGCTTTTGCAACATTGATTTTCTTTCACAATTGTCACCCAGCAGCTGGACTGGAAACAGTCTCCACATTTCTTTCATCCACTCACTTCTCATCTTCACTCTTCAGTGCTTCTTTATTATATGATTCTAACCCCCTCCCCGGTCCCTCCTCCAGGTCGCTG
This sequence comes from Lipophrys pholis, assembly GCF_963383615.2. Taxonomy (NCBI): domain Eukaryota; kingdom Metazoa; phylum Chordata; class Actinopteri; order Blenniiformes; family Blenniidae; genus Lipophrys; species Lipophrys pholis. Next base: position 5,516,481 of record NC_137647.1, read on the forward strand.
CGCCCCAATGAAAAGCATCTCCAGCAGCCTGAAGGAGACCATGAATCCAGGAGACATGGTCCAGGACGCCATCCATAACTTCTCCCCGGCCTATCAGCAGTACACCCAGCAGTCCACACTGGAGCACAGTGGGGGGCCACCCCTGTCCCGCAGCCACAGTAACCTCAGTACCCGCGGCGACAATGAAAAGACCCTCCTGCTCAGCTCTGATGATGAGTTCTGAGACTCGAACACACAGTCAAGGGCCAACTTTACTCCTGTTGCCTACAGTTTAGCTGCGGTGTGAGACAAATCAGATCTTTTTTCCTCTTTACTGTGAAGGATCGGATTGTTTTCTTCTTATTTAGATACCAATGAAAGACGAGTGTTATGTGAGATGGATGTGACTGCAGTAATGGTGGTGGAGAGATGTTTTTTTTTTATGAGGAAAAGGGAAAGGATTAGCTTCAGTAGGTAAGGGGGAGTGTGATATTACACATAAAGCGAGGGAGGAGTGAGGTCAGGAACATTGAATCCATTAACTGGCCAGGCTGTTGTGGTTATTGGATATTACTGAGAGAAATGAGACGGCCGTACTCGTCCTATGAATATCGATCACTACAAATAACTGTGCCTGCATATAGCATCTCAGTTCAGCACTTTAAGCGGTGAGGCAAAAAAAACAAACATTACATATATGGTTCAGAAACCTTAGTGCCATCTTCATCTGAAACACATGGCCTCATTAATTGTTGACGTGTTTTATCGGTTCTCAATTTGCACTCCTCCTCACCTCTCTGCCAACACCCTCTCTAACTGAAACATTGCCAAATAGAAGGAGCAGTATCCTGCTCCCCACTTAATGAAAGACGCTATGTTAAAGTTTAAGACTGATTTATAGTTGAGTAAAACTGAGGAGCGTTTGGTTGGTTCAGTTTAATATACGAGTTTAATCACAAATAATTATTTTTATTTAAATGTTGTAAGACCTTGAAGGTGTAACTCATTTAAAGACTAGTTCGTTGGGAAATTGTTATTCTAGAAATGTTCTGAATATGCCGTGTATTTTCGTCGATGTCGTTGTGGGTTCGTTCAAAGCATGACGTTGTGACTCCGGCCAACTCCTGCGATGTTATTGTTTGTGGAGTGGCGAGGGAACAGCTGCGGGAGAGATTTTAAGCGTGGGCGGAGGGAACTGACGGAAGGACAGCGCCCACACAGATTACAGATTACTGGAGAAGCAGCACTTCCCCTGCAGAGCCGGACCAGCTGTGATGTGCTGTGGATCTTAATCTCTTAATTAACGGCGTTAGGCCTGGCACAGACCAGGCCGGCCTCTACTGGCGTTGCTTTGTCATGGCAGTGGATGAGCAAGTCGGTTACTGCAGAAAGAGTTGGCGCAAACTTGGCTTTAAGTCTGACCGAAGTCAAATACTGAATATGTAGTTGAACTTTGCACAAAGTAAATTTGATCTTGTAGAAAATATATGGGATATTCTTGGAGCTGCTTTGCAATTTCTATACACTCTAAAGCATTAAAGTTTGTAGTTCATTGTGGTTTAAAAGAAGGGAATTGTAAAAGTCTTGAGCGAGTAAAAACATCTCTTGTCTCTCTCAGACTGTGATTGGAACTATACTCAAGTTAATTGTTCATACATGATATGATGTTTGGTAGATGTATTTTCACTGTGGCCAGTATATCGTTTGCTTGTAGTTGTGATCTTCAGCGTTATCCAGCAAAGCACAGCAGTTCAAAGGCCCAGTAGTTCCTTTAGGCAGGTAATAATTAGGTCAAATACAGCCTCCAAAAATGCATTTTCTTTTTATTGGTAGGCTTGCTCAAGGTGCACACTGCAGGAAAAAACACAGTAGATTTTCTGTGAACTCTGAATGTAGTTTTGTTTTGTTTTTTAATTTAAGATGCCAGGTGTCAGTTATTTTCCAAACTGTCAACCCTCAGGTAAAAAAAAGGCCCACCAGTATATAGAAGCCACCTAAATGATCTTTTTTTAAAGCTTCTTGAGTGACTCCAGTGTAACTAAAAGTAGCATATGATATTTGTTCATTTCCCATGTGGCTCAAAATAAGATTCTCCCATCAAGAGGAATATCAAGGAAAAATCACAATAATAGCATTCAGTAAGCAGAATGTTTGTTAAATTTGGTGTCCAGCTGTACTCCCACATCCCCTCTGTAATGAATGCATCACTTGTGTTTTCTTGTTTCTTGTTTGTCTTTCCCCTTTGATTTGTAAGTGCATTTGTTTATTTAATACGTTTTGAGTAAAAAATAAATTCTCTACCTTAAACCTCAACCTGAGGTGAAGTCAGGCTTTTTTTAAAATTTCATTAAAAAAACACTATCTATATGATGGTCTGAACACTGTGTGTAAATGCTGGATGTTATTCACAAAGCCTGAATTATAAGAAATATATTTGAAAGCAAAGAATTATGTGAATAGAGTGAAACTGAGCACTGCGAAACATTCCTGATGGTGACTAGAATGGCTTTGCTTGGTATAGTGCTTTGTTGAATATCTTTGTGTTTTTAATAATTTTTAATTTCATATATACTCCTGTTCTATTTCGTTTGTTGTATTCTTTTTAATTTGTATATTGGGAATATCACGTTTTGATGTTCATTTCAGTTGCTGTTGCAAGGGAAATAAAATGAGGGGGAAAATTCTTTCTGTCAAATTCTTGTAAACCTATGAGCATCAAGAGTTGCATTTCCTCTGTTATTTACTCAAGCACATGGTTTTATAAAGGTAAAATTAGAGTGTAAGATATGCACATTAAAGTTTCCGTTAAAGCAACTCTGAAGCTTTAAAAAAAGTTTCCCATGTAAGCATACATGTCGACAGACCTATAACCTTAAAAATGCAATTCGTCATACCAAGAAGTAGAAGCAAAGTAAGCAAACAAAGTACAAATACATATATTACTATATATCTTTTATTAATCATCCAGTTTTACTCATGCTTGAGATACAAATGTCTATTACATATTATTATACATCAAGCATATTATGTCAATCAGACTTTTAGGGTGGAGCTTCTTCATTAGCCAGCCAATTACAGTATCTCCTATTCACTCGGTTGAGGCAGAATTATTATTAATAATAATGATTATAATAAATGTCTGGTGTCACTCAAACGTTTAGGGCGGGTCTTCTTCAGGAAACAGCCAATCACAGTAGCTTCCGTTCACTGGCTCGGGGCTAAGCTAACAACACAAACCTAACGGTCCAGTCTCCGCGACGTCCTCTCATAAAACCCTGATTTTACTACATTTCACCCAATACAATTTTATATTGTTTTTTAGATATTTAACTTAGCAGCACGCATTTGAGAAAGTAACTGTTCATTCTCCCAGTCAGCGGCTCAGGGTTATATCTATTTTTTTGACAGAGAAGGAGGGTTGGTATCGGCTACATCTGCAGCTGTTTTGAAATAAGGCCAAAGACTGAAGCAACAAGCGAGGAGTGTTTTTTGTTGTTGTTGTTGTTGTTTTTTTCCAACTCGCGCGATTAAAAAAACTAATTCATCCATCACAGAGAAGAGAGTGCAAACAATATGAGAGGCTCGTACGGTGACAGGGATCGAGACCGCGGCCGTGACAGAGGGTAAGGAGTTAGCCAATTGGCTAAGTAGCATGTGAGCGAAGCTAAGATGAGTAACATTAAATTAGTTCTCTTTGGGTACTCTTAACCCAGATACTGTGCCAAAAAAAGGGATTATCTGCTTGAAACTGATTTCTTTCAGGCTGTATTTTTGTTTGTAGTCATACATGGTCACTTATGAGGTTGTCACTTAATTACTCCTTTCTAGCATTGGAAAACTATTGGAAAGCCAAGAAGCACAGTGCAACCTCATTTTCCTACAGCTCGAAGAACTGATTCATCTTTATATTATTACCCACGAAGACAAATTCAGTGTATTTAAACCACCACAAATGGGACAACATATTAGCAGCCATCTATTCATAGCAAATCAAAAACTGAATTTTTAAAGTCTTGAAATCAAGTGTAAAGGGCCTGATGTTTGTGTGTGACACTGAATTGATAAATTCTTGTAAGATAGATATTGAATGCAAAGCTAGTCCTTTAATTCAGGCAAGTTTTCTTGAATAAAGTTTCTATGTCACACATAAATGATACTACCTCGGCCTGCTGTAAATTAAACAAACTAAACACACAATCTGAATCTCAATTCACTGTCATAAAGACCTCACTTTTTATTATTTTAGTATCTGGTCTTTACATATTGAGACTGAACGTACATATTTAATCTCCCTAGATCTCCCGTTTTTACCAATCATTTTTTAGCACGACATGTTAATGCTTTTATATTTATGTAGTTAGTCCAGTCTCTAAAGTTTGCTCTGTTATGCAGCAGTCCTCGCTTCGGCTCCAGCAGAGGTGGACCACCATCGGGTAAAAAGTTTGGAAATCCGGGCGACCGTTTACGCAAGAAGAGATGGGACCTGGATGAGCTTCCCAAATTTGAGAAAAGCTTTTATACTGAACACCCTGAAGTGCAGCGACTGAGCCAGGTACTTTGAACCTGAAGTTTATCTGCCCCACATGGTCCTGTGGTTGCTCTCTGACAAGTTGCGAGTGTCTTCTCCTAGCTCTGAGTCAAACGTTTTCACAAGGCCCTAAAGACAAATACATACATCTCATGTGCATGTCCTGAACAGAAACCTAAAAATTGGATTTATTCAGTCTACACATTATAGCCAAAGGATTTTAACTGAAGGAATATTGGTATGGTTTCATTGTGTCATGTGCAGTCAAATGAAAAATAAAGACTTTCATCGATGATTTCATTACACCAAAAAAATGGTGTTAGTTTCAAGATCTCCCCCTAGTAAAATGGATTTATCTGAGGTGGTTCAAGAAATAGTTTTTCCCCCTCACATAAAACGGGACATGTTGTGAAGCAACATAGTTAAAATTCAAAAACTGAATGGTTGTGAGAAATGTTTTTACTTCATGAGGATCTCTACTCAAGTCTTAAAGTTTAGTCACGTCCAATGTTTGATTGGTTTAAAAAAAATCTTTAATTCATCCTGCATTCACACTAACACTTAAAGTATCTGTATGTTTTGGTGCATGTCAGGGTTTAAAGGATTGCTTTCAGACTACAAATGAACCACAGTATCAATGCCATTGCACTAAAGTGAATTTTAATCAGAGACTACTTGCAAAATGTTTACATACATTAAAATCTACATCAAAGGTGTACCTCATAACATAAGCAGACTGGTCTACAGGCTTGTTTGCTGTGTTTTCAGTATGATCTTGAGGAGTACCGCAGGAAGAAAGAGATCACTATCCGAGGTACTGGCTGCCCAAAGCCCATCATCAGCTTCCATCAGGCACATTTTCCCCGTAAGCACATACTTGTACCCATACGTACATATTGAGCAAATATTCAGCACCTTTGAATACTGAAATGAATCTACGATGATCAAAACAACAAATTTTATTTTCTCTCGTCTTTCTATATAGAATATGTTATGGATGTACTGATGGAGCAGAATTTCAAGGAGCCCACAGCGATTCAGGCACAGGGTTTTCCTCTGGCTCTCAGTGGAAGAGACATGGTGGGAATTGCTCAGACGGGCTCCGGAAAGACCTTATCTGTAAGACACATTCTCACCTACCTCTGGGTTTGCAAAGATCAACACATCACACTGTTAAATTGGCAGCAGCAACATTCCCTGATCTTCTCCCTGATTGTCTCTTCAGTATCTCTTACCTGCTATTGTGCACATCAATCACCAGCCATACCTGGAGCGTGGAGATGGACCCATCGTACGTGAATCTCATTGTTGAGAAGCCTGCTTTGTGATTTCATAGTTTGAATTATAGTTAAAGCCATTTCATATCAAAGCATGGATTGATATTGGACTGCATGTGTGTTCTGCAGTGCTTGGTGTTGGCTCCCACAAGAGAGCTGGCTCAGCAGGTCCAGCAGGTGGCATACGACTATGGAAAATCATCCCGCATCAAAAGCACTTGTGTATATGGCGGCGCCCCAAAGGGACCTCAGATTAGAGACCTGGAGAGAGGTGAAGAGCAGTTCTGAATTCACCAGTTAAATCGTCATAATTTTCTATAATTGATCGGATGTACAATTGTTTTCCAGTGTAACCGACACTAGATGCTGCAGCAGCTTCCATGTGCTTAAAGAATTCTGTTAAATGCTAAATTAACATGCTTGTCATGTGTCCAGGTGTCGAGATCTGCATCGCCACACCAGGTCGTTTGATAGACTTCCTGGAAGCTGGAAAGACCAACCTGCGTCGCTGCACGTACCTGGTTCTGGATGAAGCTGACCGCATGCTGGACATGGGATTTGAACCACAGATCCGCAAAATAGTGGACCAGATCAGGGTAAAGAAGATAGTCAGGGTTCATCTGTTTTGCAGGAACTGTGTTTCTCAGATCTGCCTATGGAGTATTACTACATGTGAAATAGACCATCTTGGATTTTCTTGAAATTGTATACAAATAATCTGAACGCACCCAACAGCCACAGAGAAAGATGTTAATCTTAAATCATCTTTAGTTACAAAGCGAGTTTTGTAAGCAGGACAATTTCATTTCAAGTAATTAATATTGACTGTGTGCGTTCTTTGCCCAGCCCGACCGACAGACCCTGATGTGGAGCGCTACTTGGCCTAAAGAGGTTCGCCAACTGGCCGAGGATTTCCTGAAAGACTACGTCCAAATCAACGTGGGAGCTCTGGAACTCAGTGCAAATCACAACATCCTTCAGATTGTGGATGTTTGCATGGAGAATGAAAAAGACAACAAGTAAGAAGCTGTTCATCTTCATTAGTGTGTATTTTATTTCCACTACTTGTGGATAATATCTATTATTCTTTCCTAAATCCCTTTTTTCTAATACGTTGAGTATGTGCATGTTTACACCGTCAGGTTGATCCAGCTAATGGAAGAGATTATGGCAGAAAAAGAAAACAAGACCATCATATTTGTCGAGACCAAAAAACGCTGTGACGACCTGACGCGCAGGATGAGACGTGACGGGTGAGTTTTCTCAGGCTGGTATGAAAACACGTATGTACTGTGAAACAAAAAGCACTTTTGAATAAATAATATGTAATACAAAGGGCTTCCAGTCATTGGAACTGCAAGACCAAATCTAACAGGTGGCGGCTTTGCTTCCAGATGGCCGGCGATGTGCATCCATGGAGACAAGAGCCAGCCGGAGAGAGACTGGGTTTTAACAGGTACAAAAGACACACCGACACCTGAACTACAGCTGCTCACACTGTTTGTTTATTCATTAATGTCCTCTACTCCTCGTCATTGGATAATTTTCCCCATGTTGCAGAATTTCGAAGTGGCAAAGCTCCGATTCTCATCGCTACTGACGTGGCTTCACGTGGTCTGGGTACGTCATGTGTGCTCAAGCGCTCAACAAATACTGTCTTCATTGTAGCCATGCACTGACATGGAACACGTACAGAGTGTCGGACCATTTAATATGTAGGAGAACAATGGTCGACTCCTCTCTGGATGTTTAGCTCCAGAAACACACCCGTTAGCATATTTTGAAGAATATCTGATGCTTTTCTGATTAACTGTGTATAATAAACCAAGCAGGGTTTAGTCACTTTGCTTTATCAAATAAAAAGAAAAAATACTAGGTAATGATGTTGAATGAAGTGTGAAGTTGTAAGGGGTGCGGCCAGCGACGCAGCCCCTTACTGAATGGCAATCAACCTTTTAACCTAATTCTGTGTTCATTTCTTTTCTTTTCATTTTGTTTTGTTTTTGTTTTTGTTTGTTTCCAAGTCTCTCTTCCGGCAACTAGAAGCACACAGGCCCTCGGGAGCCTGCAGCCGGACCTAGGCATGACAAATCGAAAGCTGAGTCGGGGAGAGAGACAGCCTCTGATTAATCGGTCCCAGGCACAGCCACCTCCGCTGAAAACCTAGCGCAGAGCCCACTAACAAGGCGCTCCCCCCCCCCGTCCAGGACTCGGAGGGGGGGAGGCAAAGCGCAGGCTGCCGCTGGGCTTCCAAATTTGACCGTAATGTTGGGGGCGGCTGAGAGGGCGAAGAGGGGGGTGTGGAGGAGGGGGAACTCCCTTTGGCCATGCCATCACTACAGAGACGCACCAAAAGCATTTAGCGATCAGTTTCATTCAGACGCCTTATTCCTTTTTAAAAGATGGGATATGGATGAACATTCTCGTAACGTTCTGGAGGAGACGCATTTCCAATCCCTCTAAGAAACCTTTGAAAACAAAATCTCCGCCTGAATTGGTAGTGCCGGTAACATTCTTACACAATACAAGCTGAGATACAGCGGTGCGCTACAAGAAGACAACGAAAGAGGCAACGGCCAACAAGGGAGGGTGGAAAGCAGCCAATGCCGGGCATGGACGGCTGTGCTGGAGACTCCCCTCTGAACTGCCCCCTGATGCCCGCCCCTGACACCCCCCACACCACTGGCTGTGCCGGCCGGCCGGCTTCTCCCTCTGCGGACGTCATGTCTGGTCCTGGCTGGCAGGAGTCCTGGCCTGAAGGAACCACTTCTCTAAAATCCGATTACCCTCTGCCTTTCCCTCTTCTCTACACCTGTCTTCTCTCACTGGAGTCCTCTGCTCCGTCGGTCTCTTCCCTGCTTCTGTCCCCCTGAAAGCGTCTCCCTGTCTCTTTCATTCATTCTTTTCTCTGCTTCTCTTCACCAGTCTCGTTCCCCCCTGTTATCTTCTGTTTAAAAAAAAAAATGCTGTCTTCTTTGTCCCTCTCCTCCTGATCCCGAGACCCACTGTGTATTCTGCTTTCACCCCCCTTTGTCTTTAACTCTTTGGCCATTTTTCTGTGTATCCATCATACAAGACCACCAGGTCAGTCTAAAAGCTATTTGCCAGGACTTGCGAGCTCACGCTCGGATCTCTACGCACCGTCACCCGGTAGCGTCTGTTTCTTGTTACTGAGCGAGAGTAGCTGGGCTCTGAGACACCACTGTCACTGGAAGGAAGGCACCTGGGAGGCATTAAGGAGAAGCAACATCAATCAGAGCCCATAAAGAAAAGCTTCCACTGATCCACATCACTGCCACTCAACAATGTAAGAAGTGGCAACTTAAGATCCTTCAAGTTGGTACTAAAGGATCCAGATAGGCCCCTCCACTGAACCCCACCCCTTCTCCCCCTCCCTTCACCAGAAACACCAGCAGTAGGATTTTGTCTCCAGAGGCACAGTGCAGACTAGAGTAGGACCTCATCCCAGCTCAGACTAGCTGGGGCTCTGGCTCCCACACGGTTTCCAGGCTTGGGAGTTTTGGGAGCGTGGAGGAGTGGCGAGGAGGGAGAAGGGACGGCTTTTCGTCCCGCACGCTCTCCTCCTGCCCCTGCAGACCTCCCAGGACTGGCGATGGGTAAGTGGGTGGACAGAGAGATAACTTTGTATGCCATCACTAAGTCTCTAACAAAGGGTAAGTACTGTACCTCACCCTCCCTCCCCCTTTCCCATTTTCTCCTCTTGTCAGACTTCATCATTATGCCTCAAAAACCGGATGTGATCTCCTCTAATCAGCAGTGTTTTCTGAGCCTTTGTCAACTGTAATGAGAAACAGACCTCAAACTTTGCTGTAGTTCTTTTGTTCGGAGAGAACAATCTCAGTTAGTCAGCAACTTTTTCAATCTGTCGTCAGGCCCAGCGTCATGCAACAGTCTATTAGGATGAACTGCCCCTTAAATTTAGTTTCTTCTTTGTAAATTCAATTCAAATTCAAATAACATTGCAAATCACCTCATACAGTTATTATATTTTCAGCTGTGCATGTAACCTAGTTGCATGAGTGCCAATATTTCATTATGCTCCACGATGATCGAGCATTTTTTTCTGTAAATCGCATGTTGAATCCTTTTTTAAACTGTGTGACTGGAGAGGTAAGTGTTGCTTTCAGAGAATGAAGGGTGTCTTGCAGGTATTGTCTGTCTGATAAAGCAACACAGCACATTGAGGAAAGGAGTGAATCTATTTGCCGTTAGTATTGTTCTAACTTTTTTTTCCCTTCTTATCTTTTCCCTCCCCGTGACTGATCCCATCACACCGACCCTCAAGATGTGGAGGATGTCAAGTTTGTCATCAACTATGACTATCCGAACTCGTCCGAGGACTACATCCACCGTATCGGCCGCACGGCCCGCAGCACCAACAAAGGCACCGCCTACACCTTCTTCACGCCGGGAAACCTCCGACAGGCCCGAGAGCTGATCCGGGTGCTGGAGGAGGCGCGGCAGGCCATCAACCCCAAGCTGCTGCAGCTGGTTGACAGTGGACGTGGAGGAGGAGGAGGAGGAGGTGAGCTGACTCTTCCTGCTGAATTGCATTGCTTTAAACTTTACATGGATCCCTTATATAGTCGGTATCTGCAGTTTTATTGTGTGCCTTCACTGATGGAACTGTGAGATTTACGGTGATAGTTTAACCAAATTCTGACACTTTCGTTTTTTTCACAGCTGATACACATGCTCATTCTTATACTTGTGTTTATGTGAATGAAATCCTATAAACAGAAATTTGCTTATACAAGCCGATGAGCAACTGTAAGGGAGTGACGACTGTAACGTGGCGTCTTGGTCAACGTTCGTTCCTCAAAACAAGAATATCTCTAGCAGGTTGGAATGTGAGTGTGTTTGCTCTGATCTCCAGGTGGTCGATCCCGTTTCCGCGGCAACTCCAATTCTAACAACCCCAACCTGATGTATCAGGACGAGTGCGAGCGGCGAATGCGTTCTGTGGGCGGCGGCCACTCAAAGGACGTCCGCAGCAGCAGCAGCAGCAGCTACAGCCGCGGAGGAAGCGGCCGTGACGGCGAGCGCTCGTCGTCCTCCTCCTCCTCCTCCTACAGAGATCGCAGCAGCAGGGATGGAGGGCGGAGCTACAGCTCCAGCTCCAACTCCAACTCCAACTCGTACGAGCAGTATCAGAACAGCAGCAGCTCCAGGAGCGGCTCTAGCTCCGGGGGAGGGGCGGTCGGGTCGGCTCCGGCCTCCTCCGCGGGGCCGCAGCCTCTCATGGCCCAGCAGTTCAACCCCCCGCAGCCCATGATGGGCCTGATGGGCCACTCGCCCTTTCAGTTCACGCCCGCCTCGTCTTCTCTGCCAGGGAGGAAGTGAGGAACCACCAAGAAATAGTTACAAACGACACGTAATATTTCTTCTATTTTCTACATTCCATGTTTTGACTGCAACACTACAGCTTGTTTTGCTTTAAAGATACTCAACAACAGAACAGAATGATTCTTAAGTTTGTTCATTAACCTTTATTGTTTTTAGTTAATTAAAGGTTCGATGATCAACATACAGTAAGTTTGAGGCTGAAAAGAGTGTCACAGTTATCTTGAGACAAAAAAAAAACTTTTTGTAAAAATGTCTTTTTGTATTATGGCGTTCTGTACGTGAGCTCATGCTTATCCAAGTTTCCCTTTAGGTGTCTCGAAGGTAGGTGCTGAAGTTCATTCTTCTTAAAAGTATACGCTTGTTTCTCTTTCCTATATTATTTGTATTCTTGAGCTGAGGAAGAACTGTTGTGAAAGAAGTTACTTCATTCGAACGTGATCACGTAGACGAGCTTCTCCTGATGCTTGGTGTTCGATGACTGAAGTTGCAATGACTGAAAGCTAGTTCCTCATTAGTTTGATTTCATCTTTAATAAAGTGTTGTATGCATATCTCTGCGTCATAGTAATTCAGCTTCAAACCTTTGACCGAAAAAAAACAAACCCAAACTTTATTTACTCATTTGTAGTGTTGTACCAGTGTTATTCACTTGCACGCCGCACAAGTCAAATTGTACACAACAGAGCCGCCCTCGCTGGCATTTACAAAGAGGTCTTGTTGGAAATCGGTGCAGTGGAATGTGATCGGGAGTCTTCAGGCGGAGGAAGTGTTTGGCGCGGCTGCCATGCATCGCAGACTGGAGATACAAGTTGAACACGTTTGAGACCAACACTGTGCTCGGAGCTCCGGAGTGCAGCTCAGTTTGCATACGCTCAAGTTGTCAGTATCAACTTATACATAACTTAAAAACCAAGCTTCACTTTTGTTTGTTTTTTTTCCAGGTTCAAAATGTAACTTACATTGCAGTTAAGATTTTGCTAAATATGGATCTCAAATGTGTAACAGATGAAGGAAAAACAAACTCTGAAGCACGAAACTTTAAATGTTAGAACTGCAAAATAGGCACATATGGCAGAAAATACACAGCTCTGATTTTACAGTAGATTTTTTCTTTTTTTGTTCTTTACAAGATGAGAGGAAACAGCATTTTTTCAAACAATCATTCACTGTGCAGTCAGAAAGTGCACTCAGTCATCAGGAGAGAAGGAGAGGATCACAAAACAAAAACACAGAAGTTGATTAGGAATCGCAAACAAAGATTAATTGTCTTGTGTTGTGCTGGATTGTGCAAGCGTTGTGTCCCATGTTTGCAGAGCATGCTGAGGTAAAGGTAAACAACTGATGATGGATTTCGACCGACTGCCCGAGGAGGAGGAAAATGCAAAGAAACAAGCACACTAAATGAGCTAATATGCACACAACTGTTGTAGTCCTTTTTCCTATGCAGCACTGTTGGTTCAAAGAAATGAGACGACAAATCTGCAACGACTTGGGAGGAAGCGGTCGCTGGTTTGTTCTGACGCAGCCCCAAAACAGCAGACTAGAATCTAGACACGCGGGATTAGCGCAAAGCGTACACACATTACACTGACCCAGCATGAGTGAGACCGGAAGGAAAACGGAGAAAGCGGTGAGTGAAGGGAGGCCCGAGTCTGAGAGCAGAAAGTCCGTCTGGGTAGTGTTTGAATGCTATAGGCTCCCCCACTTCTCCGGAGGAGGAAACTGTTCTAGACTGCCGCTCTCGCTGTGCTCCTGCTCGCCCATGGTGAAGGCGAGTCTGTAGTCCAGCTGCACCTTCTCCTGCAGGGGACGACAGGAAGATGGTTTAACATTTTAATATGGTGGTGTCGGTCAACATCAGTTCTCTGTACCGTTCATTTAAAACACATGACTTCGATCTTAATATGATGAAGAAATGTTGGATATGTGGAGTCGAATGTCTTCTTTTAAAGTCCTCATGAAGCAAATTGTTATGCAGGTTCAAAGTAACTGGGTAGAATTTTCCCAAAATTTGCACAGGCGCCTGGTCATGAAAGCAAGCCAGCTTCAGAGGTCATCTCCCAATTAACCTTTGGCTAAGCCCCGCCCCCAAACGAAAACAAACCAATAGCATTCAACTACCAAGCGCCCAGACTCAGACAAACATTCTCAGCTCTGTAGCATAAGACATGGCTACACATTTGTTGTTTTCAGGGTTATTTAATTCATTTAAGATGCTCAGTTTTGGGCTGAGCCAAAGGTCAATTGAAAGGTTGCTGGTTCGATTCTACATGTCCTTTCTTCTCTGTACAGATCTTCCTGGATGATAAGAGAATATAGGTGACCATAGATGGCAACTGCAATAATTATTGAATGAAAAGACTGTCAGCTCCTCCTCTGCCTCAATTCCCCAATCCTGTCAACGGTGTGCACAACAAATACTGTGAATTACTGGGCGTCTATTTAACCAGCGGATTTTTAAGCCTGTAGCTGTTGACATAAAGGAGTGATAAACTCGCCTGCACCGGAAGAGGAAAGAAAGGAGTGTTCACTTTGAGGATGATTTGAAACCAGATGTATATACTTAACTTCAAACACAGATTTGTTACGTTTGTTTTTTTTAAACACGGAAGTTGTTCGCTCTATCTTGACCCACCTTGTTTGGGTTTGCGAGGAGCATGATCTGTGTGACAGCGGCCGGAGGAAGGATGGGGTTAAAAGCTGGGAGCTCAGTTCCTGACGGGGGCTGCAGCTTCACTGCCATAGACTATCAATAAATAAAAAAAAAAAAAAAAAACAACACACACGTAAATGGTAAATAAACATTAACACCACTGAGTCATGGAATGTGACGCTCTGTCCACGACTGCAGACCTTTGGGGCCGTCATCTGGAAGCTGATGCCGGTGACGGGGACGGGGGCCGAGGACAGCATGGAGATGATGACCACCAGCACGTCGGGTCGAGACGGAGGCGGGTCAAGGGCGAAGTGAAAGAGAACCCGCAGACTGTGCCCGTCGAACACGGTTACAGGTAAGAGACTACCTGGAGAAAGAGGAGACACGGGGCTGTTCTGTTCGTGGAGGATTTAAATCTCACTGTTGAACTGGAAAAGGAACATTTATACCCAGATGTGCAAATCTTCCAGGTGTGCAGCAGCAAGAGGTCAGTTCGATTTAGGTACAGTCTACTTACTGGGCTTAATGGATTCTAGCGGTACGAAAACATCAGTCAGGGTAACTTCTTCAGGAGCCGGCTCTGCGTGAGCAGGAGACATTTCCAGCAGTGTGGCTCCGGCGCCGAGAGGCTGAGCGTTCATGGGAGGGGCAGGAAGTTCCGAGGGAAAGGGCGGGATCGGGTTAGGAGCGATGTTGGTGGCCGACTTGCTCTGGAGATCTCTCAGAGTTGGTTTGGATTGCTGTTTGTCCCTGAAAGAGCAAAACCTCGTACTTTAGACGGCTCTCAAGCTGCGGCACTTTGGTTATATGGAGAGTTTCTCCTCCAGCAATGATCTGAAAGTACTTAAAATGATGTTCAGTACCATTTGACCTGCAGGCCCTCTGGAGGCAGCGACTGCTGCAGGAGTGTTTTTCCAAGCAGGTCCAGCTCATCTAAGGCCGAGTTCCCCGGAGTGGAGCCAGACGAGAGGGTCTGAGGGTGCGAGGGCGGGTCTGGACTTAGGAGGAGACTGGGAGCAGAAGGGATGTCCGCATCAATGCTGTCGGAGGACTGGAAGCACAAAGTCAGAAAGTATGTTCAGAAAAAAGTGCTACCGTGAGCTGGCCTTTCGGAAACGTTTGCTGGAGCGAGTTGCCCTCACCTGGAAGGAGTCCCACGCTGTGGAGTCCTCAGGCTGTGAGGTCGGGTTGGATGTGTGTGTTCCTTCACTCAGACCTGCGTGGCCCACAAAGATGATGAGCGTTTCGAGTCATCAAGCCACACGTTACACAGTGGTAAGAAAGCAAAAAATAGCTGATGTGTAACAAAAACCAACCAAGGGACATTAGTTCGTCGTCAAGGAGACTGATGCCCATCTCCTGCGAGGGGGCGTTGAGGCTGTCTGTCGGAGTGGGGAACTCTGGGAACGAGGGAGGCGACTGGGGCGACGTGTCCAATCCCGTCAGGTCAAGCAGCGCTGTCCCGCCCCCTATGAGACATCCAATCATTACAGTTCACTGTGAAGCACTCCAAACTGCTCTGTTTCAGTCTGCACACGGTCAAATGTACCAGCGGTCTGTCCATGGACCCACCGATTTGTTTCTGCAGGCTTGACGTGTTGTTTCCGTTGACGATCTCCCCCTTCACCTGCTGCTTGTACAGGTTGATGACGTGAGTGAGGCTGTCGTTAGCCTGCAGGATCTCCGCTGTGAAAAGAGTGAAACATTTTAATCAAAGAGGAATAAGAAGAAGCTGCGCTTATGATAGATAAGCGGCAGAGCATGTGCCTGATTAATACCACTAAAGCTGCTCAATCTTGACTTGTTCCTGGCATGTTGAACTTTTAAGTACAAAACATCTCCACAAATAAATCGACGCCATTTGACCTGCGTTTCCCTCCGAACATTTAACAATGTGTAAAAAGTTACTTAAAAACAACAACAAATCAAATCTAAAACCACCAAAAAAAGGCATTTGTCAATAAACACAACTACAACCTTGTAAAAATGTTGCGTAAAATCCCCTTCCTAACGACAGGCTGAATGATTTTACAGATAAGATAAGTTCGGACTATAATTTAAACTTTCAAGGTAAAAACAGATGAATAAGAAGTGACCTGGGGCGACACAGAATGTGGTGCAGTTTAAATGCAGAATGGGTCCGGAGAGCCCAGTTTGCATGTTCTCCTGGTGCATGTGTGGGTCTTGAATAAAAGACATAACATTTTTTTTTTTAAAACTACCACCTCCTACTCTAATCCCCAGAGTCATGGGACCCCGTGTTGGATAAAGCGAGATAGAAGATAGCTGGATGAGAGAGGAACCCTCACCCAGAGCCTCGTCGTTGTCTTCCGTGTCACTTGCCAGTCTGAACAGTGTTGGCCTCATTTTCTCACAGCGCTGGTACAGATCCTGGCAGGCACAGAACACCAAGTCAAACAAGTGGTTCTCATTTAAAATAGAAAAAATAAAACAAATACATGAAGAAGCCCATCTCACCTGTATCAGCTCAGCGTTGCTCTGGTTGGGGGCCGTGCTGTCGTAGTCCTGCAGAAGCTGAGTCAGCAGAGAGACGCTCTCCTTCACCTCCTGAATGGCGTTCACTCGCTTTGACACCTTTTCCGCGCGCCTCTGGTCCTGAACCGGCGGACAAACACAGTGCACATATATACAACGGAAGCACAACGCCACAGCCAGAGGCAGAACTGTGAAAGAGGCTAATGAGAAGTCCCAGAATGAGACTTCTCTACAAGTGGGAATGGAATTAACATGTATTAAAAAAAACAAACTCAAGAATAAAAGGAGGTTTTACCTCTTGGACCATTTCCTTGATAAGCTTGTTGGCGGCTTTCAGGTCTTCAGGGTGCGAACTGTTCAGCAGCCGAGACAACATCTGACGGAGAGAGCCAGAGTTCACAGGGAGGTGAAAAAAGAAAGACATGAAACATGAGCGTGGCCAAAATACAGTATGACACAGTGGATAAGACTGGCATTTTATCAGGTCAAACTGTAAACCGGAGACGTTTATTTGCTTAAATTACACAAATCAACTGACTTATTTGAACTGATTGCACACAAATTCTTCCTCGATCAAGATGGAAAATTCTGTAAAATAAGTATGTCTTATACCATTCTGGTATGGCAGTGGAACTTCAAAATGATGCCCATTATTTAATTTAATTACTTGTGACAACACATTCAAAGAAACATAAATATGTTTGTCTCCTGAACGTTTCTCAACACAGTATGATGACATGGCTCGTCATTAAGTCCTTACTTTTGACTTCTCCTCATCCTCAAAAATGGTGTTCTTGGGTCTGGGCGGAGGAAGGTTCAGTAGTTTGTCAGGCGGCAGCTCCGGGTCTTGTTTAATAATACCTGGTTTTTGAGCGGAGAACAGGAATATGACATTAAAGCGTGTATGTGGAAAACCAAAAACACACATCACGTGTTAGGAAGGAGTGATTTCGTTGCCTTCTGGGATATGAAACATACTTCTTGACCGGACTGAGCCACCCATTGACTCTCACCTTGTTTTTTCAGCATCTGATAAGCATCTGAGATCTTGGCCTCGTCGGGTAACCCCAACGTCCAGCTGTAGATCAACTCCAAAACCTTCTTCTTTACTGGCTCGGGGGACCGCGAACCCAGGTACTGTGTCAGAGTACGAGGGGTGAGTGACACAGATAGACAATGTAAGGGAACAGACCGATAGCGGGACGGTCTGAAAACACTCACCTTCGGAGAGACCACTTTGATGAGTTCATTAAGAAAACGGAACTTTCCCACTTCACTGTGAAACCTTTTCCCGCAGTTCTTCATACACGTCTCCAGAACCTGCCGTTAAACAGCAACAAGAAATTGATTCAGGATGACAGACTTTATATAGGTTGTTGAGTTACTTTTTTCTGTACATTTTCTTGTATCAGAATATTGGTTTGGAGGAGGCACAAGGGGGCAGTAGTGAGCTGTTCAAGGCAGGTGTGTCACCTGGTGTCCTGGCCTCATTACAGGAGGATCAGTGGCAGGTGAGCGACATGCTGCTGGAGAGAGGAGCCAAGCTGTTTGCTTCAGTGTGGAAGCCTTTGGAGACGCCATTGGTATGAGTTTGATTGAGCATTCTGGCGTGTGACGGCAATAGCGGGGAAGCCCTACGATTTATGGTGATCTGATTAAATTTGTAAGCTTGGGGTTTAGACTGACATGTAGATTCTGCATATTCTTTATATTATTTCCTCACGTTTGGAGGTGTATTAGCAGTGTTGGACGGAACAACTGGTGTTTTGACTTTGCGTTAAGATAAAAAAAAAAAGAGCCTGGTTTGGTGGTGGAGGAAATGTTTGTTTTGAACTTTTGGAAATGAAACATAATTCTGGATTTAATTTAAATCAAAATTAGTGTTTGTCTCTTATTTTAAGATTTACAACTAACGGAGCACTTGTCATCACTTAACAAAATAAAGGACGATAAAAATGAGTGAAGTTGTCCAGTGTCCTCCTTTGAGTTCAAGACAGACATTGAAGCAAAAAACACAAAAAAGAACACAGTGTTGAGATATGAGCTCACCAGTAGTGCCTGCATGGCCTCCCACTCCTGTGGAGACTGGATCTTGTGAGCCAGGAGCCTGGTGGCCAGCTGAGGTCTGGAACATGTCAACAAACACAAGCTGAACTTCCATATAAAGAGTATCTGCTGGAAATGTCACGTTAATTCATTTTACGACCAATATTATGTCACTTTGTGATCGTCAGGCGTCCCCAGCTTTGTTTTTATTCAATATATGACTTGTAGCCTCAGTACAAATCATCAGTGGCTGAACAGAGTTAATTAGATTCAAAGCTTTGTATTGATTTTACGTTCATTAGAGAAAAACGGGTAGATAAATGCATGTTTCTGCAGCCGGCATGTCCAGAGCTTAAGCTTGAATCAGCAAGAAGCGCACAATAAATCACACAGCAGAGCACAAAAAGCGTTTCGGCCCTGGGGGCTCGTCTCTTACCCCTCCAGTTCATTGTTGAGCTGGTCACAAAAGGCATGGATGCTATTCCAGTCTGTGTCTCTGTTCAGTGGATTTGTGGCCTTATCTGAAACGATAGTGGATATATCAAGACGACAGAAGTCACTTTGGTGTTTCCTGAATTCTACCAACATTGTGATTTCAATATAAAAACACAATGGCAAAGAAATATGTATGTGGAGCCTTCGCACTTGTAATTTTTCTTGCGTTAACTGGCTGTAAAATGTGATTTTTGAATCGCATCGACAGATAAACACAATTGCCTTCGTGCAGCTAGAAAAGGTAAATAAACCCAGACTTTAATAAAATGTTGAACCTTATTCAAAAAGCTATAACCTCAACCAAATGCTGAACAGAACTTAGTATAAATTCGGAACATTTTTTTCCCCCCCTACAGCACTGCTTTAAGTTCTCTGAATGTCTGCTGTACAATTGCTCTTTGGAGCTAAGTTTACCAAGATATCTATTGGTTCTAGATGTGGTACATTTTATTATGCGTCGTGTCAGGTGATCATTTTGTATCGAACATCGACAGAGTGTCAAGCTTGTGGACAGACACTCTGACATCATTCTGTATGTTACTTTGGGGAAAGAATTGTTTTGTGATGCCAAGCAGTCCACATCCTCAGGCAGCTTCATAATATTTTTCCATAAGATGATGGTCTCATATTGCCATAAGGCTCGTTTTTCACCTTAGTGCCGATTGTTCTTTTTCCAACAACTAACCCTTGGTTTAATGAGCCCAGTAGCATCTGTGTTAGTGATCTGTGAGAAATACGTGTTTACATTTACACGTTACTGTGCACTTCGTTTGTGCCCCTGGATTCAACATCAGAAGACGGGAAAACCAACACAGTAATCACCCACAATTACATTAAGAAAGCGACTCGATTTAGAGTCGCTATCGGGTCTTTGGACATTGCTCCTAAGGAGATGGGAGAGGCACTATTCAGCCAGGCCACCTACTCTTAACCTGGGCCTTCAAATATACGTCCTACCACAACCCATTTTTGTACAAACCAACAATTTCTCAAAATATCTCTTTTTGAGAATTGGTTGTTAAACCAATACAGTCTTGCATTAAAAAGACTGATCAAAAGAAGACAGACTATTCACTTTCTGTGATATTGGATGAAGTGCATTGTGTTGTTAGGATGCTGATCAGATGACATTTAATGGCAACACCAACAACGAAAGAAATAAAACATAAGGGTTTGCCTAGTTTCAATGCCTTGTTGTGGAGTTTGACTGCATTGCTGTGGTGTTCCTGGCTGTCAGTTTCCTGATGTAACCAGTTGATTTCGCAATTTCTTTCACCTTGAGTCAAACATGGTGATATCTTGTTTTGTAACAGGAGGTAATAAAACATTTGATCAACACAGTTCTAATAGAGCAACCAGCTTTCCACTGCTGTCTTTCATTGAGACATTTCCTCTCCTATCATAGCAGAAGAAGTTGGAAGTGAAATCATGCTGTCATTTCTCCTTAAGAAAACACTGCCAATGATTACAGACCAATTATAGCTTCTGAATGAAAACATGAAGGAGGAGCCTTTATGAACAGAAACCACAGCATGCAATAAAAAGCTGATAAATTAAAAACCATGACGGGAGGAGTCTCAACCCAGCATGCCATAGTGTGTGTATATGCGCGCGCGCGCACACACACACACACACACACACACACACACACACACACACACACACACACACACACACACACACACACACACACACACACACACACACACACACACACACACACACACACACACACACACACACACACACACACACACACACACACACACACACACACACACTGTGCTAACTGGCTAAGTGTCAGCTAGCGTGATGTCGCATAGTGTCACAGCCATTCTCGATCTTTCTTCAGAGGTCATCGCTTCCGCCGCAGATGTAATCGACCCTACTATGGATTAAAAGTGTGACCCTGTGATCGGATCGCCCGAGCCCGTGCAGCAGCGGCTCCGTCCGGCTGCGTGTTGACAGCTGGCAGCCGCAGCTCCGGAGCTACTGTTAGCATCCTAGATGTAACGGCGGGGGTCCGATTCCTCCGCCTCCGGGAGGCTGTCAGCTCCTCCGCGACACCCCGCAGGTCGTGATCTGGTCAGCACCGGGTTGCGCGAAAAATAAAAACATCGAGGGGGAGAAACAAGTTTGAGACACTCACTGATCCGAGACTCCAAACTCTCCGCATCGGGCGGCGCAGCCATCACTGCGAGATTTATGAGGCGCTGCAAGTCTCGCGAGAGTACAAGGGACGAGAGGAGAGCGGTGGGCATAGAACTAGAGTATATAGGTTAATATGACGTTTTGGATATAGTTTTATTAAGTAGAATTATGAAATCTTTATCCCATATACACGCTATTTGTACACAACCTTAACTTTTACGGGCAGCAATATGCAGAAATGATGACCAGGTATTAGCAAAACGATCCCCTGATAGTTCTATTAATTGTATTTCTATGTTCGGAAGTATAATCAAGTTAACAAACAAGACTATATCGGATACTGTGCTCCTACAACATAAAATCTGTAGCGTAAGGTATTTTTATTTTTATTGAACAAAAAACATTTAAAAACTCTAGTGGTGTCTGAGCATGCAATCATCCACCACAAGGACAACAACAGAAAAAAAACAAAGAAACAAACAAAGGAGCAGTAAAAAAGGCTAAATAAACTAATATGGGTTAACAATCACAAACATATTAATCTGGGCTTTTTACATTGAAATTAATTCAAAACAGAAAGAGACATATCTTTGTATGGTTTTGGGGAAACAGTGCTTGACATTTTTTTGAGGGATGAAAAAGAGATTATAAATTCATTTTTAAAACAGTTGAAGGAGGGCTTCTTATTCATCCATTTACTACAATGTAGATTATATTTTCCCAACAAAAGAAGTATATTAATTACATTAGATAATGCTGGGTCTGAATGCTTTTTATAGTACAAAATATCAGAGAGGTCTAAATTGTTAACATCATTGATCTTGAGAGAAATCCAATTTTAAGTGTTAATTTTTACTTAATTTGGTAGTAATATAAAGGTTAGCGACGGTAGTTGTTTTGTTTTACCTTTATTTGACCGGAAGTTCTTTATTTACAATCAATTTACTCAATTTACTGACTCCTTACACAGCTTTCGTAGCTGAAGGGAAGGTTTTCACTCACGACAACAGAACATTTGATTCAATATTTTGCATTTGTTCAAACCAGTGTTGCAAGTTCTAGCAAATAAATTATGAACCAGAGAAAGACAGAATTAAAAAAATATACATGCACTGATGAGTTGTGGTCGAAATTCTCTCTGTCACGTGGCGGGGAGGAAAACAAATCGTCTGCCAGGTCTGCAACCGAGAAATAAAGTTGTAACCAGAAACCTTTCCATCCTAATTATAGCGGAGCTGCGGCTCCGCGTCGCCCTCTAGCGGCAGCTATGGCGCATTTCACCGAGGAGCACAGCAAGGAGCAGCGGGCTGGCAAGCAGCGGGATTTGCTTAACTCTTTTTTTTTTTTTTGTCTTTCTTCTGTGAAAGTGGACACGAGTGTTGCAGCCCTGCAAATATTTTAATGAGATGTGTCCTCTGTGAAAAGCCCGGCGGTGTTTGCAGTGGGTGAGAAGCTTTGTGGTTCAGTTTGGGAGAGGACCAGACCTTGTCCTGCAACACTGAAACTGAAACGATGCACTCCTTTCATGCTGCGGGTACCTTTTTTTTTTTTTTTTTAGATGACAATACAGCCTAGAAAGGGGGGAAACCAAGCCACCTTCCTTCCTGCTGCCTCACCAAGTCGATGCGCAACAAGTCATTGGTGGCGCAAAAGTGGTGGAAGATGCTTAGTTTCCTGTTTCCTCCACAAAACCCATCGTGGCCAGCTTGACTTGACATCTTAAATCATAAAGTGCCATGTTCCACCCTGCCTGCACGTCGAGCTTCAATCAGAAAATGGTTTCACAGAAAGTCTTGCAGGAGTGGTGCCGCGTCACATGCGCCTCTTACCCCGGCGTGGAGATAAAGGACCTGTCGGCGTCATTCAGGGATGGGCTTGCGTTCTGTGCCATCATCCACAAACACCGACCCGACCTTATGTGAGTAGATGGAACGTACATGATATGATCAATTGTCTTTATCTGTTGTTGTCGTCCTGGTCTGAGATGTGACAGAGTGTGTCCATGTTGATCAACGTGCTGTCTAATCTGGAGCAGAGGACCTGCTCCCTGCATAGAGGACTAATCTGATGTCCCGAGCCTAATCTCTGTCTCACCGCTTTAACCTTTC
The DNA here is from genome assembly GCF_963383615.2 of Lipophrys pholis. Lineage (NCBI taxonomy): Eukaryota > Metazoa > Chordata > Actinopteri > Blenniiformes > Blenniidae > Lipophrys > Lipophrys pholis. The sequence continues at coordinate 5,539,583 of NC_137647.1, forward strand.
CTTGTCCAGTTTAATGATATCAGGTTGTTTGTTTTGACCCTTAAGGTCCAATCACTGACCTAACAAAAATAACTTAATGTCTTAATATTCCCACATTTGAAGTTAACTGGTGACTCTGACTCCTCCTTCATGTGAGTGACTGTTTCTCTGTTTGACATATGACGGACTGGCAATCTGTCCAGGGTCTGTCTTCATCTTTAATCCTTTAGTTCAGTCAACCGGGATCAGGTCCAGCACGCTGCACCTCTAAGTTAGATAGATGAATGGCTTGTGTGGCACTTTGTTGTCTGTTTATTCTTTCTTTTAATCTTTATGAGTTTGATCATCATTTAACTGAGCTGTCCATCATCTTCACCGCTCCAGAAATTTCAGATCTCTCTCCAAAGACAATGCTTATGAAAATAACAAACTGGTGAGTTGATTCTGTTCGCTTGAGCTTGAATGAAAACGCTTCTTCTAACAACAGTGAAGGACATTTGATCTGTATTTCATCTTGTTTGTTTTTGTGTGTTTTTTGTAGGCATTTGATGTTGCAGAAACAAAGCTGGGGATCCCTGCACTGCTGCATCCAAGTGACATGCTTTCCTCCAAAGGGCCTGATTGTTTAGGTGTCACCACCTACCTTTCTCAATACTACGACTTCTTCGATCGGAAAACCTCTGGTGAGTCGAGATCAACTTTTCTGGTAAATAATCATAGACCGGACCGTCCATGAGAGGAGCAGTGAGCGACCTGAGGTGGTTTGATCATGGATGTAGGAGCGATGATCGTTTTGTAGGGAAGAGGATGATGAGGATGGAGCTGGGAGGAGAAGAGAAGAAGATACTTGCAAAGAAAAACCCAAGTATTATGGAATTACAGGGGAAGTTTTTTACAGACTCTATAATATTAAGACATTTAGGCCATTGTGGATGTTTATTTCTAGTGTTAGACAATTAGTGGTATAGATGGTGCACTGTTTGTCTTCACTGATATGATCATGTGAAAGCAGTTATTGGACAGTCCACACCTCTATTCATAGCCAGCGCCATGCATTTTATTCCGGTCTTTCTTTCTTTCTTTCACACCTTTTCAGCGAGTCCTGCCAAGTTGTGGTCGTCGCAGGTCACAGTCTGTTACAATCCGACAAGAAACAAAACCTCTGATGGTCCCACGCGTCAGAAGGTAAACGCTCCCAGTCTGTTCTGGTTGGGTTTTCAGTCGGCTCAATGGCCGGTTTCTTTTCTTCTTTCAGAGCTTGACTGACCTGGAGACGGACGAGGAGAGTCGGTTTCTCAACACCAAGCCTCGGACAGTGTGTCATTTGTGCTTCAAGCCTGTCCATCTCATACAGAGACACTTGGTTGACGGAAAGGTTTTTCATCGCAGCTGCTTCAGGTACTGACGGTTTAAAGTTTCTGGCCTCATTGCATCACTTCTTGGTAAAGACGGACTGAAAGTGGTTAATTGCATCTCAGAGATTGGGTTCAGGAGTGTTGTCGCTTATTTATACATCCTTAAGAATGTTTTAATGTTCTTACAGCCACACGTTTCTGTCTTGCAGGTGTACAGTGTGCTGCAGCAGTCTGTTACCGGACTCATACACTCGGGGAAGTGACCCAGACTCCCTGATCTGCAGCGACCACATCACAGCCAGCAAGAGCACGCGTGTCGACCTCAATCACGAAATTGCATCTCCAAATATGGAGGAAGCAAGTTATTCTCTGAGTGGATTGGCCATAAGCGGCGTTCCTCATTATGCTAAGATAACAGAGTCGCAGGACAGACCGGTTTGTGGAACAGCAGGACCAGACGGAAGAGCAACGCCGGAGAGCAGCAGAGTGAGCAGAGGCTCGTCTGTTGGACCCCCACATCTTCCTCGGCACGGTGTCAAAGACAGGAAATCTGTAAACGACGGAAAAGCTTTGCAGGACCCGATGGAGACGTCGGAGCTCCGTTCCGCACAAGCGACGGAAAGTCGTCGTCCTGTTCCAACACCCAGACGGCTGCTTGGCTCGTCTGTGGTCCCTGTTCCTGCAGCCCGGATCAGAACGTCCCAGACGATGACCACCTGTCCACCTGCAGGTACATTTATACTGACTAACAAATACAAGTTATACCATCGCTGTTTTCTTTCTGTACGTCCCTCCGTCTTTATCCTTCCAGACAAAGTAAATAGAAACTTTTTGGTTTGTTTGTTTTTTCATGCAGGCAGTTCCACAAGCCGAAGTAAATCTCCAGCCAGTTCTTCTCACATGTAAGTGTACAGAACCAGCGGGTTCCATGCTTACAGGAGCTCGCGCTCCTTTTTTATCATCTCTTCTTTGTTGTCCATCAAAAAGAATTTCATCTTTCATATCTCTTTTCTGCTTTTTCACACTTATTTTGTGAATTTTAATCTCCCTCAAAGTGGTTATATTAAGGTTTTAAGTGAGCATGAATACAATTCAATAGAAAAATATAAAGTAATAATGACATATTTGAAAGATGAAATCCAACAGAAAACTTAAAATGGGTTCTTTATATAATTTTAAGTTGTGTCATGAACCGAAAAGTCAAGTCAAGTATATTTCTAGAGCCTATTTAAAAACAACCCGAGGTCGACCAAAGTGCTGCACGGTTCAAAATAGAAAAACACGACATTATCTGAGTAAATAAATGGTAAAAAACCAAAACCTTTCTCTTTAACACTGTGAAAAGCTCTTTCTTTTTTTCTCCTGTAGGAGCAAACAGACCACCACCAGCCCAAAAGTCAAATCCAACCACCCCTGGATGGCCATTCTGCATCCTGGACCCTGGACACAGCTGCCTCCAGCTCCTCCTCCCGTCCCGGCACCTCGAGCCAAGACTGTCGCCAAGAGGCCGACACCATGGAACCAACCCAAAATCTCTCCTCCCAATCCTTTTGAGGAGGAGGAAGAGGAGGAAGAGGAAGCTCCTGCTAAATTGGAGTCTGCAACCCAGACGGAGCCCTCGGTGTCAGCTGTCCTCCAAGAGAAAGATGAGGACCCGGATACTGTCGTTTATGCAACCGTCAACAAGAATCGTTTTAATCCTTTTATGGAACGTGGAGAGAATGAAGTTAAACAAACAAATTTACCAAAGAGGCCAGTTTTCTCTGAGGCTGCCGGAGTAGCGGCTGGAAGCAGCAGTGAAGCGGATTTATTAGACGCGACTGACGCAGCAGTAGGACTTTATTCCACGTTCAAAGTGGCGCAAACAGACATTTTATCCCGAAGTGTTTCTGTTCCGGCTATCTCCTCTGACTTCTCTCCCTCCGTGAGTGTGTGTCTGACGTCATGTCAAAGTAAGGTATGAACAGAGAGCCGTGCTTCCTGCTAGAAACTGAGCAAATGTGAAGGTTTTTCTGTATTGACAGGACAGCCTTGTATCCGCTCATTTACAAGTTTGCATTTATGTATTTTTTTTTTTTTTCTCTCCATTTGTAGCAAGTCTGCAAAGAAAATCCTTTCGATCGGAAACCTGGAATGACCAAGTCCAAGACGGTCCAGGAGCTGTCTTCCAGTCGAAGCCCTGCCCCGGGCCATGGCTTTCCACTCATCAAGAGGAAGGTAAGGCTTTTTTTTTTTTTTGCTCAATGTATGTTATTATGACTCTCAAATCAAAAAGATAATTTTCCTACTAATGCGTCCGGACTGCACGACGCTGAGTTTAGATAAAGAGGTATAAAAGATGGACGAATGGATTCATTTTGTCACCCGAAAGATCCATCCCTCCACTGTCTACTCCCGCCTTGTCCCAGTTAGAATCATCAACTGAACATAAAATTGGAAAACCGCAGAGTCGCCTTCAACCACTTCTGTCTGTCCAAACAATCACTATACAAATATTCTTTTCCTCCTACAACCTGTCTCTTCTCTTCTACATTTGCTTTAACGCTTACCTGCATGAGAGTCAGCTGAGACTGAACCTGATCCCTGATTACCTCCAACTGAAAGTCCACTGGCTGTCTGCCCACTTCCATTGATTTACAATCCTTTCGCTCATCACTCAAAGGCATCTTACTCTTGTTTAATCTTATTAGTAAATTTTCTTTTCTCCACTGAACCCTAAAGAATATTCAAGCTTTTTTTTGGTGTTGGTTTTCAGTTTTCAGTTGTTTTAGGAGAAATCCTCCGTTTGAATAGAGACACATCACACTGTCTTCACACGAGTTATCTTTTTTAATAAAGCCTATTTGATTGATTTTTTTTTTTACAGTTAATCTGTCTTCTTGTGTTCTCTAACAGGTACAGACAGACCAGAGTTTTGTTTCCACCAAAGACCTGGAAGTGCAGATGAGAGAATTGAATAAACGTGCGGAGGCACTGGAGCAGAGAGGGCTGCAGCTGGAGAGAAATCTGAGAGACGGCAGGAACGGTAAACCGCATCAGTTCCACACAAAGTGAAAGTGCACTGGTGTGAAATTATTGTGCACTCTTTCATTTTGCATGAACAGCAACAGTGGTAAATAATTTCTACGTACGCCTTTAGTTAATCAGGCCGTCCTGATGAAATAAGTAATTAAAGATGCATGGATTGAAAACAATGAAGCCTTTTGTCTTTTAAAACACAAACCTCAACTTAATTGTGTAAAATTTCTACAGCTGACATTGACATGTTCGAGTAGCACTGCACAATATACCACAAAATGTATCGTGATTCCAACACGAGCAACAGAAATATCACAAAAGACTCAATTAACCGCAATAATGAATATTTCCATGCACTGTGCGTTCATGCTGTATAAATTCAAAATGACAATATATTAAATAATGAAGAAAGGTGCTATAAATTGGGATACATTTGTGCAGAAATTGTACGATTAACAATTTAGAAAATTCAGTTGACAGTGCAAATTATTTAATACCTGGTGGCCACAGAGGAGAAATGTAAGATTTGGGTAAATTACCCCAAAACAATAAAGACACTAAACTGAACCTCTGCTGGTGTGAACTGCTGGGCTGATGGAATAAACAAGGAACAAAGACAAGCTCGTGTGAAAGAGGTCAAAAAGAAAGTTCACTGCTATGTGGAAGAGCAAAGGACAACAACGTCATCGTCATCAACTTAAGTCTTTTTAATTTATGGCAAAATATATTGTTATTGCCATATCGTACCGCCTTAATAACTTTAAATGTATCTAAACACAAGATGTAAGTCCAGTAGTTTGCGTCTCTATGTGCTGTTTACCACTATTGACTGACTTTGTTTGCCTTCTGAGTTTTGGACGTTCAACAAATGGAAACTTGACCCACTTGTGACGGCTGTGATGGTGTGTCGTCTAATCTTCGTCCTGGGGGGGGTCACGACCCTGCATGGTTCAGATTCCTCCTCACTCCAGCACACCTAAGACACAGATCCACATTGTTTAAAGCAGGTTGTGGTTCCGTCAAGCTTCCAGACAAAATCGTACAAAATTGGTAGAGCGTTTTTAATTACATTTGTTGAATCATTTTCATGTCATGAGGGAAGGAGATGTTAACTTTTGTTGTATAATAAAAAGGAATTAAATGGGCCAGTCAGCAAATGCCAAGACATATTTTAGTAAAATAAGTTCTCAGAACTTAAAAGTACAAAATGACGGATAAAGAAACTAAACTGTGATTTCTTCTGTTTTCAGACAAAGAGAAGGAGCAGATGCTGACGGAGTGGTTCTCTCTGATCCACCAGCGTCACGTTCTGTCCCGTAGGGATACCGAGCTGGTTTATCAGTGAGTCCACCCCAAAGAAGTTTTACACAAATTATACAACATTTCCACTGCTGTGGATTTTTTCTCCCCCCCCCCCCCCCCCCCCCCCCGACGTTTTGTCATTTGTGTGTATTTTTCCAGAATGAAGCAACAAAAGTTGGAGGACAGACAGGCAGATGTGGAGTACGGGCTCCGGTGTCTCCTTAACAAACCAGGTCTGTGCATTGTTTGTTTGTTTTGTTTCTTTCACAAACTATTTCCTAAGTTGTCCTGCAAATTTAAATAAAGCTTTAAATTCTTCACGTCCTGCATTCGAGCTGTTCTAACAGGAGCGGACTGCCGAGGTTTCACCGTGCTGTGGATCAGGGTTTGAATCTCTATTGTGGCAGGAAGTGTATTCAGTGTGCCGTCTTCAGTGTGTTGCAAGGACTTCCTGTGACAACCGCTGCCAAAGGAAGCTGTCAGATAGGCATGATGATAGTATATGACTCAGGCTGCCCTCTGAGTTTATACCCGTGACATTAACAATAGATCATTTAAAGAACCAGCCAGGTGTCCTCTTATTGCTGTCTTTCTCTCTTGTCACTTTGACTGTGCAGCACTTAGGCTGAACTCTGATTGCAAAAGTGTGACGCTGATTAAAGTTATGATTCCTCAGGCTGGATTATTCTGTTTTATTTGCTCAGAGAGCGACTGGACTCGGGAGGATCGAGGTCAAGAACAGCAGCTGATGGATGAGCTGGTCGCCATCATTGAACAGAGGAATGAGATCGTCAGCTGCTTGGAACAGGACAGGCAGAGGTACACAGACAGGAAACAATAACCAATCATGTTTTCACTTTTAGAGAATTGTATATAATGAATGCTTCATTTGTTTGATCAGGGAATTAACAGAAGATTTGCTTTTGAAAGGAAACATGAAGGACAAAGGTGAGAAATAAATAAATCACTAAAGCCTCTTGATTACATTGATATGCATCAGATTTGGATTTTAATTCAGCTCGTGACATTTTTGCATTTAATTGTGTTTTTTTCTCTTCAGACTTTCAGAAAGAAAAACTAAAGGAACTGAAGAAGTCAAAAGGAAAGCTCAAGCCAAATAAAGTGTTGAAACTGTTTAATCACAAATCAGAAAGCCACAAAAAGAGCTGAAGAAATGTCATTAATGAAAAAGAAAAACCTCACAGGAAAACACAAACTGTGCGGATATGACAGAAGTAGGACATGATCATAAGGTCAAATGATAAATGAAGTTGTGACTAGTGCAATATATAAACACAGCTTGGTCTCATGTACAATGTTTGTATGCAAAGTCATAAAGATCATCAATGTACATTTTCTCTGTTTTACACAATTAGTTTAAACTTTTTATTATAAACTTGTTTATTTGAATGGGTTTTTTTATGTTCTCCCTCTGGAGGGAATCTGTACAGACTGATTAAACAGTGATCATTTCAAACGGTTCATGAGAGGCTGGTTATTTACGGTCACATACAGAGCATACGACTGAGAGTCAAACCAGGTAAATTCATGTTATTAGTATTTTGGATAATAATAGTTTGAATTAAGATAACAGTTCCATAATCACCATCTTACCATTTGCATTTACCTCTTACATGTTAGAAAAGGCATGATACTATGTGAATAGACTGATCTAGTTAGGAAAGAAGAGGATTTATATTTTATCTCTTCGTGGTTTCCAAACATACATGCCACAGTTTAAGCCTTACCATATCAAAGATATGTTTGTTTCTTCACATTTATGACAAGAAGTGTTTCCACTTGATAACAGGGATTACCAGCTTAACCTGCTCGTGCAAGTCTGACTTTCCACTGAGAGCTTTTACAAAGTTTGATCAAATTCACAGATTATCTGATGCCCACTAACTATAGGTTATTGTGTGTCTATGGTAGTTGATAACATTGATCGATCATATTCAGCTGGAAGTTATTTGAGATGCGGTTGTCTCGTTCCAGGGAAAATAAAGAAAATTTGGAAGGCTTCAAGAAGACAACATTCTTTCTCATTTGGCTTTAAACGTTGGCGGATGGTGAACACTTTTGCTTCTATTGTTTCGAGAATTTTTTAAAAATTAATTATCCATGTATTAAGTGACTGTATGCTTTGAGTAGTTTTACTGTACGATTGTAATTATTATCGCAGATTTATCTTCCAGTCACAGAGGTGTTGAAAGCGGAACCAGAATATTCCTTCCTATCCGGTCTATCCGGTATGTTTACCAAGCGTACAAACAAACCGGAAGTGAAACTGTGGGTCCGTTCATGTGCTTCATGTTGACAACAAAAAGTCTTTCAAATAAACACTGAATACCCAGAATTAATTGAGGATATACGCCAACGTAGGAATCGATCATGTCCGACAACGAAGATAAGTAAGTATCGGCGGCATTAGTATGTTTTAATAAAGAGTTTATTTGCGGTGAGATTAAGCATGCTAATGCTAAGGCTAATTTATTAAGTAAAGAAGAACGTTTTAGTTCTAACTTTATCTCCGTGTTTGGTCTTTGATTACACTTTTACTTCTCTTTTGTAGCTTCGACGATGGAGATTTCGATGATGGCGAGGAGGATGAAGGATTAGATGATCTGGAAAACGTGGAGGATGTAAATCCAATCAGTATTTCAATTATTGATTATAAACTGTGATTGTTGAAGAAGAGCTAGGATTGAATGAGTTTAACTTATTGCCAATTTTCAAACAAGTTAAACCAGATGTATGTGTATTTCTTCGTCTATGTGTACAAGTGTGTAGGTTTAAGAATGCGTGTGTACATTGGGTAGACGTGTATTTATTTTAGATATGTATATTCACATTAGTGTGTATATATATATATATATTTCTATTATGCATTTGTAGTTTGTTTCAAAACATGTTTTTGCCATGTCTGGAAACAAATTGGTAAGAAATAGAAAAGTAAAAAATTGTTTTGTGTGGCTCATCTTATACTGGTGTTTGTTTGTTGTGAACAGGAGGATAAGGAGAATGTGCAAATCCTGCCTGCAGGGGAGGGTCAGCAGCCAAATCAGAAAAGGATCACAACACCGTACATGACCAAGTATGAGAGGGCCAGAGTCCTGGGGACGAGAGCTCTGCAGATAGCGTAAGTCTTCGCACACACCTCATGATATGAGCGGCATATTTTTTGGAAGCGTAGCCGTAATGAAGCCTGTATCCTGCTGCTTCTGGTACTGGAGGCACTGGATGCCTCAAAGGGATGATGAGATTTAAGGGTTAATGAAGATGAAATGTTTTTTTTATACGGTTTAAAAAAGGGTGAAACCTCCAAATCAAAGAGCTTCAATAATTCACAATGAAAAAGTTTCAGAAACTACAAACAGTAAAGTGCATGAAGCTTCTACTTCTAGTGTCACTTTGTTGATGACATACTAATGGGATTCAGGTGTGTCGCAGCAGAGAGACTCAATTACACTTGATTTAAAATTAAACAGGACAGAGGTCCTGCAGGACCACGATGGACACCACTGTCCTGGAGAGATGCAGACGATATTTATGTGTCGTAATTATTGTCACGTTTCTGCAACCAGACATTAGTGAAAGGTCTGGATATTTGAGTATCGATCATCTTTTCTGCTTTAATTCTCTTATTTCAGATGAAGAAAACAGATTTGATTTCATTTTGAACTTTTGTCATTTTATCAAAATCAGTTCTCTGTGTATTAATAATCAAAATGTTATTGGTGTTTTTAATTATCTTAACTCTGTATGACAAGAAGGGAGCCTGGTGATTTTGGCCAGTACATTACCTCCTTGTATGGAGGTAATGTTCTGGCCAAAACATTACCTCCTTGTATGGAGTTATCTTTGTATTTATTCATGAATATTTTTTTCATTTATTTGTTCATGAAGAAAGACGATATTTTGTGGCGGGAATTAGCCAACATCAGTAACTTGTCTATTTCTTGCCTTGAAGATTATTTGATGTTTGTCAGATATTTATCTATTTATGTATTTATTTGTAATACTGTCTACTTGCTGGTGTTTGATTTTGTGCACAAACTGTCAGATAAAGATCAGAGCTATTGAGTTACAATAGAAGAAGAAAAATCAGGCTGAGCATAGCTCATACGTCTACATCGTTGCTTTTCATGAGGTGCTGGTTCCAATCCCAGCTGACAGTGGACAAAAGCAGGTTGCACCCTGGTTTCATTACCAGTACAGGGAGAATTAAAGCGGAGTACCCAGCACAGGGTAAACAGACATTTACAATTATGCACATTTGTGGGCTGTTGGAGGAAACCACACCATCACTAGTCACTGAACAGCCTCAACTTACTTAAGCCTGGTTTCGTAATGAAGAGGCACATTCTGTCACGTCAGCTTTTATGGTAAGCATCAACAGATACTGGACATTGTTCAGCGAGCAACATTTTATGGCCGTCGTGCTTGACGTGTTTTTCCCAACAGGATGTGCGCTCCCGTCATGGTGGAGTTGGAGGGAGAAACAGATCCACTGCAAATAGCTATGAAAGAATTGAAGTGAGTCCTAATTTTTCTGGTCTCCACACGTTCTCCTTTGTTCAACGTCGCTATTATATCTTCCTGACATTTTCTTCTGTCCACACCTGCAGGGGCAGAAAGATTCCCATCATCATCCGCAGGTACCTTCCCGATGGGAGTTATGAGGACTGGGGCTGCGACGAGCTCATCATCACAGATTAAACTTCTTATCCGGACTGTGTATGCTCGCTCACTCTTAGAAATAAGAGCCCCCGCAGTCTCTGTCTCTCAGTCTCATGGAAATGTTTGTACATTCCAAACAATGTGACTCAAAGTCATAAGTTAGTGTGTACCAACTGTACTTGTCTTTTTTCAAAGCTGAAATTACAACTAAGAGCCACAAGGGGGCAATGCAACTTTACTGTTTCACAAAGTCACGCTGAGTTGTAAGTACTCAATTGTTTAGAAATTAATGGTTTAACAAAATGTGTTTACTGTTCTAAATAAACTCTTTTGTATGATTTACTGTTTTTTTTTTTAATTTTATTTGCCCACACTGTAACCAGTCACAAAGATTCAAATTCCCTGAAGATCACACTCTCAGCTGAAACGCCATCACAAGATAGATATGTAAAAATATTTGGTGTAAATTTTGTTTGCGGGTGTTGATGACCTCGTCTTCTGCACATTGTGAGGGAGGACGAGCTCCAGCTTTTGATTTTGGTCTGGATAAAGAAATGAGAAGAAGATGAACAAATCTTTGACGACCAGAGATAGTTGTGTATTTGTAATGTCCAGACGCTCCCGGCAGGACAGTGCAGTTGTAGGTATTGTTGTAACCTAGCCAGATGGCCTGTTGGAGTGCTCTTTGGCCTTCCCGTGTGAAGTCTACATATTCTCCTTTTTCCAGTTTAATGCATTTGATGTTTAGTGGTGATACTAAATTCCCCAAACGTGTGATTGTGTGTGTCTGTGTTTGCCGTGTGATGGACTGGTGACGTGTCTGGGGTCTTCCCCGCCTTCGGCAATGATCAGCTGGGATTGGCTGCAGCATCCTGTGACCATGGATGGATGGCTGGATGGATGGATGAGCTCCGGGCATGTTTTCTCCTGCAGCTGATGGAGCAGTATTGTCACTGTCAGGATGCTCGGTGTGTCTCCCTCCTCCTTCCCCATACAAACGCATACGCACACACTCACAAAGCGGCCAAACAGTCCCGGTATTGTTTTGGAGATGTGGGCTAGTGCACGGGTGAATAGACGGCCAGGGCTTGCTGGAAGACAGAGAGGATTAAAAGTTAGTGTGTAAGAGGATGAGCAGCTTTATTGTAGCTGTATGATGATAGTCTGCTGACCAGATTGGTTTAATGAATAACTTAGTTTTCCTTGTGTTTAAATATATTTTGTTTGTCCAGAAACATCAGGAAAATACCAGCGAGACTGACATGCTTTTTACTCCATTCTTAGCTATGCATAATCGGGCCAGCTGTGACCAGCATTTCTAATCGTATGTCGCCACAGTCACGTCATCATCTTCTGAAAAAAGCTGTTTTTTTATCTATGAGTCTTTTGATTGGAGGTGACGGCGCCTCGGGGTGGTGCTGCTCTCCTTTCACGGGGGTGGATGGAGCGGCCCATGTGACACTCAGCAGCACCAGCACACCAACATCACACTGAGCTGCGGGGAATTACGCCACTGGGGTTTTCATAGCTCACCAGCACTTCCTTTTGTTTTCCATCGTTCGCGTTGTCCTCACTGCACCCTACGTTTGTTCACCTTCCTCTAAGTTTTGAAATAACTTTTAATGAACAGAAATTAAGTTCAAATATAAACCTCAAACTGTAATTTGTCTCTTAAACACAGGTGATGACTCAGAGGTTCTATTTAAATAATTCAGGCTGCTGAAGCTGATTCCAGCTGGCCACGGGTGAGGGAAGTTTACATTCTGGAGAGGTTACTAGTCCATCATAGGGAAAAGCAGAAATCTGGAGTAACAATTATGCTGAAACACGTTTTTTGACTGTGGGATGAAACTGAATATGTCAACTCGGCACAGAAAGCTCAAACCGGTTACCTTCTCACTATGGGGCAACTATTGTATCACCATGCAGGACTCATACGACCTGAAACAAATACTCAGAAAGCAATGCTGCTCAAAATCTACGTGAAATCATAAAAACCCCTCGCGTGCAGACATTGAAACCTGCGAGTGACCTACCGTAAAAATATCTGATCCTTTGTTAAATACATTGACTCTCTGTACAGATGTCCATCCAGTTGTTTCAAGTACAAATAAGAACATTACTTCATGTGCATCAAAGATACTCCTTGTTAGTGAAAAAGGTCATCAACAGTGTCAGTGAGGCCAAGTCTGTCACATCCTGCTGAATCAGATCAGCTGATCTAAAGAAGAAGATGAAGGCTGTTCTCTCCCAGGTGAGCGACATTAAAATACAAATCGCCTGGTTGAAAGTGGTGATCTGTCATTCTGTGGATTTGGGTTAATGATTTTGCAAAAGAAACTGCTCAATTATGTTAAATTATGATGCTGCAAGACAAATCTGTCCAAATGGTGATGGAAGAAAAATGAAAGGTGAGATTATAAGAGTGGATGAGAAGCTGTCAAAAAGTTACAGAAGACTAGTGAATGTAAAGTTATTTTGCTTTGAAGCTGGAGTGGGGATAGGAAGGAAGGGACACATCATGTTTAAGGTCAAAAGTCATACTTATCTTCTCGTTTTGGTGTTTAAAAATTTAATAGATGTCAGGAGGATAATACCCAGGATAGAATAGCGTGCCCACCAGATACCAAGTATGATGTTGCTGAATTTACTATGTCTTTCAAAAGTTTAGCACACTGAGCAAAGCTCATCTACTATTAATGACTCACAAACACTAATGTAGTTTATTGTGACAGCATGAGGTAATGTGCGTACAATCTTACTTGCAGTCCAACATCTTTAATTTTACTCAGTGGAGAACTGAATTAGATCAAGATTAATGAAGCATGCCCCGTGAAACAGAATCATCCCTCTTAAAGTGCCACTAATTAAAATTTTAGTCATTGCTCTGCTGTGCGATAGGGGGCGGTGTTGAGACACTTGAGCTCTAAACAGTTGTTTGCATGATTTTCAGCGTTTCGATGTGTAAATAATGCGTACCTGCTTATCAGGGAGACTACACTACAGTGTCGTGTCATAAACTTTCCTCTGTGCTTCTTTGAGTGACTCGATACACCATCTTGTGGTGCAAATCTGTATTGCAAGATGAAACTGGATAGGGCAGTAAAGATTGTTCCATTAAGTGACGTGACCATTGAGACTTTGGTAGTTTTATCTGCAATGCTAAGTTCATAATGGTAATCAATATATTTACCTACAAACGTACTGGTGAAAGAGGAAGTTACTCCATCACAAGACTTTCAAAAACCAATTTGCCTCCAGAAAGGGTTTGTAAAATGTATATTTTTATCCAGTTCTCAGTGTGTCAGTGTGCATCGCGGATGATTTGTAGTCAGGTCCAGTTGCATGCTCCTCTCCTTCCTGACACCTGCTTCGATTCACAGAAGTCACGTAATTTTTTTCTGTATCTTCGCTATATTTGTTAACATTTAATCGCATATCTCTTTTCTTTTTTCTCTCTCTTGTGGAAGGGGTGAGTGTGGGGTATGAGAAGGGGGGGACGGGTGGGTGGGGAGGGCTTCAGGGTCTCTGTGCACTGCAGAGAGTAAGAGTCCCTTTGTATTCTAGTGAAGCTACAGGCCAGGCAGTTATGGGTAAGGCTCCCTCATTGCCCTGTTTCAACCCCCCCCCCCCCCCCCCCCCCCCCCCCACCACCACCACCACATCCCCCTTCAATGGCCCTCTTTGTCTTTCCCAAAGTATCACACAGCCGATTAAAGAGAGGGAATTACGAGTCAGGCTTAACCCACAAACATGCACTGAAAAAAAAACCGTACACACGCATACATGCACGTTATGGGGAACCTGAAATATGCATCTGATCGAGACACGCATATCCAACTGTAACTGCCAAGGCTAAATTAGTTCAGCTGCAGGAAACTCGTTTGCAGAATATGGAGGTGGATCTCTTGGCATTTCTGTTTCTGTTGTCTTGTTTTCCAGTGAGGATAGTTGCGCACAAATATCAGCATCACTAATGTTCAGCTCACCTCTGATGAATCTGTGAAACTGAAGATCCAAGTTTCCTTTGCAGTTTTAACAAATGAATGAGTCACAACAGCAGGAACATTTTTTTTAAAGGAAGCTTTCGAGAGGCAGACTTGTGTTCAAGCAGATAAAGTAGAGCTTTATTTTCAAGTGAGAATAAAAAGGCCATTAGTCATCATCACATGCTCAGGCTTTTGCTCCCGCTGTTATTTCGAAGTCGTGTTCTCGTGTTCTGCTGGAGGCGAATGTAAAACTCAAAATACTAATATGGCAGTAGCAGTCAGACTCTTCTTCTTGACGGAGAGAAACAACAGTGCATACAAACGTCAAACAAATATAAATAAGAGGTGAAAAAAAAGCAATCGCAAAAAAACCCAAAAAGAAAACTTGTATTTTTGCACACAGCTGTGAGGACGTGTCACAAGCTGGAGGTAAACGGTTAAATAAGCACTTACTTTAAGCTTAGATTGAGCAATAAACCAAGGCAAATGGTTAAAATCTGTGTCGAGGCACAATAAACATTACATATTACATTTTTTTTTGTATTTTGTGGCTTATTACATGGAGATCAAGACACTTAAAATAACAGTATACTCAAAACAGGAAACAAAATTAGTTATGAGGCAAAAGTCACAACACATAAAAAGGGTTAATTGATAGATTTAAAATGACACAAACAAAACACAAACGTCAGTTTGTAGTTTTTGTTTCATGTGTTAGTGACATGTATTAATAAGAATAAGGCACACTTTATTATTGAAATTAGGCTTTGCTGATTTTCTGTGTTGGCATCTTCCACAGTGTGACTTGTCTTCAGCACAACAAGAATCAAACAAATCTTATTGAATACTGTTCTATATACACGCCTTGAATTACACAGAAGCAAAGAGAAGCAAAGGCAGTGCTGCAGACTTTTAAGTGGAGATTACAATGTGGAATATAACCGAAAATATTAAAAGTAAAAAAAAAAGAAGAAAAAAAAGACCATTTCTACTTTGTCTTGTCCAATGAGACACTGTGATCTTTGTTGGTAAAAATAGATTATCTGTGTATATTTATTGTCTTTCTTATGACCGTTAGCTGTTAAAAACAAATGAAAATTATCACAGTCATCAGTGCCGTTGTGAAAGAAAGCAAAAGTAGTTTTTGACACAAACATTTAAAAGTCAATCATTACTAGTGTGGAGGGGAAAACAACACATCACAGTGACAAAGAGACTAACTCAGCTACAAAATATAAGGTAGTTTTGAGTGTCACGTTGGGAGAAACAACTATTAGATCTGCTTCTTGTAAATAAAAAGTTTTGGTGTCAAAACTTTGGTCATTTCACAACAATTTAAAATCTTTATGCATCAGTAAAGGTACAACTGTATCATCAAGTATGCTGCATCATCTATCCTGATGAAAGTCTTTTTTTTTAAGACTGAATATACATTTCACTGCAAAATCTCAGCATGGTTGTATGGCATTTTGTTCCAGGCCTGTTCATTATGTGTACAAAGATATTTTGAGTGAACACAGCATCGTACAGTGAAATAAATAGGAACATTTGTGGCTCTGAATAACAGTGTGTTATCAGTGTTTTGTCACGGAGACATTCATTTGAAGTTCAGCGTCTGGTTGATAAAAGGTCAATCTTGCCTGAGAAGTTAAAGGCCAGCGGATAGTTTGGCACACCTTTCTCGAGGCATTAGCGTTTTCATATCGGCTGAATTTGGCTTCCTCCTTCACAAAACAAGTCGTGTCAATCCTCACGTTGTCCCTGCTGCTGCTGCCGCCTCCTCTCTTGGCTTGTGGGGAAAGGCTTGCAGACTGCAGTTCGCCTCCTTTGATACTCATGAAGTCACCAAACTGACAGGGACATGATCCCTGGCCACTCATGAAAAACTGCCAGTGGTTTGGAGAGTTCGAGGCTGTGTCGTGGTGTAGGGTGGATGTTTTTTTTCTTTTTATTTGCATCGTGTCACCCATCGGAGGACCACAGTGTGTCGCCCCCCTGCCCCCCCCGCCCCCCCTCCCCCCCCAGTAATCAACTGCTCTTCAGAACCACCAGCCTCCAAGGTCCTCCTTGGGCTGCGACAGCATTTGTGCATCTGGGCAAGAGCAAAACAGGGCGTCTCCCCTCCTGCCTCCCCAGCCGACTCCACCAGTGCCGGCCCACTCCCCCCAGACCAGACCGCTTTCACCACCAACTCTGCCATCGTTGCTGCTGCTTCTGCCTCTCCCGCTCCTTCGGTCTGACATCTGGGTTGGACCTGCACCGGGGCCCTCTGGTCTTGTTATCTGTCATGGCCGCGACAGTGTCGTGTAGACGGGCTGCTCCCAGTGCGTGGGGCTGTGCGACTGCGACACACTGCCGGGGTCGGTGATCGCAGTGTACAGGGGCCTCTGCGAGGGTCCCATGTAGGAAAAGGCGGAGTACAACCCCGAGGCCTGGCTGGAGTGGGCGTAGTACGACCCCGAGGCCTGGTGGTCCGCGTACTCGGCGAACTGAGCCCTCGAGGCCAACGAGGGGAAGGCGGAGCTGTAGTGAGGGAGGCTGAGGGGAGCGTAGGTGACGTGGGAACTTGCCGAGGCTGCCTCTGCAAAATGACCTCCGCCTCCTGGAGCCTCACTCTTGATCTGAGCCTTGGAGGGGTCTGAGCCCAGAGTGGAGCTGTGATGTTGCTGCTGCTGCTGCTGCTTGGAGAGCCAGGCTGCCGAGTGTCCGCTGGCCGCTGCCAGAGCTGAAGAGATGCCGTAGGTGTACGGAGAGACCTGCGAAGCTGCCGCGGCTCCTCCTGCTCCAGCGCCCTGTCCAACGCCTGGGTGCCCGTTGGGGGGAAGGTACTGGTCAAACTCATTGACATCAAAAGGTTCCATGTTGGCCATCACCTCGTGGCTCATCTCACCAATGTCCACGTTACCAAAGTCAATGTGAGGTTTCCCAGAGCCCGGAGCGCCTGAGTTTCCTTCAGCTCCCATGGCGCCACGAGAGCCCCCATTTCCAGCGCCGTCCCTCTTACTGTCCCCTGTCTTCCCAGACTGAGGCTCGGTCTTCGGAGTGGTGGGAGGTGTCGGAGGACTGTGGCTCTGACCTGTGGAGGCACAGAAATCTCATTAAAGTCCTTCTGCTCTATAGATTGAAAAACCTTTACCTGAGTATGTGTCACCCTGTCCAGGAGAGGCTACACAGATTAAACAATCAAACAGTGTCTGTGGGGTATTGGGAGGGAGCCTGCAGCCCACCTGCAGCATGAGGGTGATGCCCATCTGCCAGAGGGGACCCGGCCCCCCCACCGTGGACCACATCCAGGTGGAGGCCTTTGTAGTGGGACTGGCTGTGGCTGACCTCACCCTCCAAATGGCCGTCAGCCTCACTTCCTGACCCAGAACCGATCTTTCCATTCTTGCGACGACGAGGCTGGTATTTGTAGTCTGGATAATCTTTCTTGTGCTGTTTCCTCAGCCTCTCCGCCTCCTCAATGAAGGGTCGCTTGTCACTTTCATTAAGAAGCCTTGGAAATAAGAAATAAATGTGACTGGTAGATTGCTTTGTTTAAAGTGAGGAGAAGAGAAGAAAGGTCAGTGATCAGTCAAAGTGAGCTGCACAAAACGTTTTTGTTGTAATATGTTGCCAAAAGTATGTTCATTTTAAACCATATATTGTTGTAATAGTACATTTTACAACATGTTAACAAACATAATAATGATAAATTAATCCTAAATATCTTTCAATTTTTGTTAATGAATGAATGAAACAGTATCCCATCAATCTTTATCTATTTTGGATTCCTGTGCAGGTTAAAGCTTTGTCCTGATAGTCAGGGAGCCTCAGCTTCATTAGCTGCATTCACGTCTTCCAGGGGCTTTTAGCTGTGGAACAGTAATGAAATAACCCAGGCCAAAGTTGCATCCTGTCTGCAAACATGGAACTGAGCTCCTACAATTTCTCCTGCTGGCAGGAAAGGCATGAGAACCCCCTGACCTTCCTCTCAGACTGCCCGCTCATCATGTTTCTCTGCAATATAATGACAGGGTCCAGGGTCAAGTCTTTATCTGATTAATATTTGAGCCTTAAGAGGTTAATTAATTTAACCTTTCTGACCCTATAGACAACAAAAAGTGGGAAACAAACCATGAGAAAGGAAAGTTAAACTGTATGCTCTGGCAGATCAACAAAAGAACAAGGAGAAGGAATGCCATCTTGCTGATTTCTAACACCTGAAATCAAACTACAAAATCAATGGAATAAAAGAAGAGCGAACATTCATTATATCAGTCTATGCGTTCATCCACATTTTTAATAACATGATCTATGCATATAGGTGTAGAATGCTTGAAGTTGAGCAACTGTAAAAGGCACAAAAATGCAAAGGCATCTCAAAAATAGTGAGAGCATGGTGAATTGTAAATTTCCATAACTTAACAGAAATCATAAAAAGACAGCAATTAAATATTTAACCTAATGAACTGAAAAGTTAACTCTCTTCAGGATTTCAATATTTGGATGGCATACTTCTATTCATCTAATTCATCTTTATTGGTGGGCTCCTGGACTCTTTTTCAAGATTTCCTTCATGCACAAGCTTTCTTCATCACCATTAGAGGTAAAGATTGCATCTATCTTCTTGTATGTCTGTAAGATAATTCCTCACTGACATAAATCAAAGATGCAGGGGTGAGGTTGAACTACATGTTTGACTTTTCTTTAGTAGTTTTAATGATGTCACTGTTGACCTAATATTTAAAAGCTTACAAAAGGATTACTTCCTGACTTACATTACTTCCTGATATTTCTCCTGTTGTGCCCCCAGCACATTAAATGTATTTTTCTTTTTTGGGGGGACTACTGACAGCAGCTATGTATTCAGCCACGCCTAGATGGGCTGTCCCCCTAAAATGTTTCAGATTTCTCTCAACTGGAAATCTTGCAGTATAGTGTGACCATGCATAATGAGAATATTCCTGCTGTTAGGAGTATACAGGCTGTGCAGAGTCCTCCTCACCTCCAGAGCTTCCCCAGGGTCTTGCTGAGCTCTGCGTTGTGCAGGTGCGGGTGCTGGTCGGCCAGTTTCCTGCGCGCTGCCTGCGCCCACACCATGAACGCGTTCATGGGCCTCTTCACGTGCGGCTTGCTCTTGCTCCCGGTGTTCACGCGCACCGGCATAGGCACCAGCGTCCAGTCGTAGCAGTTGAGCACCTGGCTCACCGCCTCGCGGATCCCCGCGGGGAAGCGCTCGTCTTCGTCGTCGGATTTCACGGACGAGCAGCCGGCGGACACGTCGTCCAGGCCCGCCAGCTGCGGCTGCTGCGGCCCGTGGAGGGGGGAATCCCCGCCGCCGGCCGCACCGGAGGAATGACCCGGTGACATGGAGCGGCTGTCGTCCGACATCCCGGGACTGAGCTCGACCTCTGAAAAGCTCTGCTCCTCTCTGGACATCTTCCTTCACAACAAGCCTCCAGGCGCGCAGAAGGATGAAAAAGGCCTGTTCCTGTAACAACTCTGCTCTACCTGCTGCGCTCCTTGTTCTTGAATCAATCCTCGAGTGACGCACGGAGTGCCGGCTGACAGCTGTCTGATCTGTCTCTCTGGCCTACACGTCCAAGTTATAATATAAACTGCCAGTCCGTCTCTACTCTCAGCCTCCGTTGCAAAACTCTGTGAGGATTCCACATTAAAGTTCTTTCCATCCGTATGGTTGGTATCATAGGCGGCTCAGTGCGCACCTTGGACCCCAGCTTACCTGATAAAGCGCAACTATCTGCGCCAAACTCACCCGCGCTCTCTTCCCTCCTGACTTCCCCTTCTCTCTCTCCTCCGTTTGTCCCGCGGTTGAAATCCAACTGCGAGGACCTGAAACAGCAAAAGGGACGAGGAGCAAACTTTTAGCAAGTCACGAAGCGGAATAATTTTTTAAAAATTTTAATATTTCAGGTGTTGGTCAAGTTTAGATCCCAATTCACGTCCCTCCATCACAATAATCAAACTAGGTTTTTCCTCTCAATTGAATATTTTATGTAATGTGCACTATCTCCAGCCGTGGATATTTGCAAAGGTCCAACTCTTCAATAACGCCTTTTCCTCCACCACCCCGCCCCCCGCCCCCCAAAACAAGCTACTGTTGAAGGTTTTGCAGTTATTACAACATCCCCGGAGAGAAAGTGTCGGAATGATACGAGGCCGCAGCCACACAGACCTTGAATTTATACTCTGCAGCTCTTGGATAAACACGACCAGGCGCTGGAAACATAAACCTCCGTGTGCGCGAGTCTCTGCTGCACGCGCGTGTGTGAATTAAACACAGCGTGTTTGTCAAAGAGGGCCGAGGGAGCAAAAACGCGTGGCTCGGTTAGTCCATTAAATCAACACCCTGCTTCCAACTTTGCGTCTTAAATCACCGAACTTCCTGTGAACTGTGCAGCAGCAGCGCACAGTCAGTCGTTTTACTTTCTGCTTCAGTGTCACGTTGCAGGAAAATTAAACCCAAGTCTGGTGACATTAGGACAGAACTCGAGAGTTTATAAAAGATATAATCCAAATTATTCTACTTTTTGAGTATTTGATTGACAATATGTCTGAATGAGTTTTAATATTGTGTTGCGCGGATGGTTGACTGCTCTTTTTTAAAAACTAAATCTATCGCTTTACAAATTGCAT
The DNA here is from genome assembly GCF_963383615.2 of Lipophrys pholis. Taxonomy (NCBI): domain Eukaryota; kingdom Metazoa; phylum Chordata; class Actinopteri; order Blenniiformes; family Blenniidae; genus Lipophrys; species Lipophrys pholis. The sequence goes on from NC_137647.1 coordinate 5,560,545, forward strand.
TGGAGATTAAATTACTTATTGAGTCTAGTGTGACGCTTAACAATCAAGTCTCGAAAACCAGCGTTTAATTAACATCTGAGTTGATGTCGGGGGTCGTATTCCCTTCCATCAGAGGGGTGGATGAGGCTTCACCATCTGTCCGAGCCGGGATAGTTTGATATGCGCCTGCCACCTGGTCCGCAAGGCCACTTCGCGAACTGTCATCTCGCTTCAGAGACTCTTGAATCCGAAAACGTCGTGTGTAACGAGCCAAATGCGTAATTACGCACCCTGCCTGTGTTTGTATTACAGAACACTCGTTTCATTCTCCTGACGGAAAAACACGGGCAACTATAGAACATTTTTTGACTAAGTGTAAATAATTTTCTTTCGTCACTGAGGAGATTATTTATAACGTATAGGATATCTTTATTCCGCTTTAAGACTGGATCACACAAGCGAATAATTACCTTACTAGAGTTTCAATCATCCTATAGCAGCTGCTGAAATTGATTTTGCTGATAATAAAACCTTCATAATGTGAAGTTTCGACATCCTCTTCAGATAAAGTGCTTGTTGTTAATTTGTAGTGTTGGGCACGCTTATCCTGCTCGTAGAGCACAATGAATTTCAGTGAAGTGGACTCATTATCGCCGCCTGACTTACCAATAAGTTGGCCTTAATTGCTTCTTGGAAAGTTTGTTTGTTTGGTTTTTTTTCTGTTTTGTTTTGTCAATTAAGGTTTATAATCCATACAGTTCACCCAGTTCCAATTGAATAGAAAATATGCTTAAACCACTTGATTAAAAATCATTTTATGATAAAAAAATAATAATAATTTTAAGTTACTTTGAAATCACTTAAACGAAGTTTAATTGTTTCATAATCTGATTTGGAAAAAAGTTTATTTTTACAATACTATTCAGATGTATAAGAATACATGGATATAACCCAGGAACCGTTAAAACTACGTTTAAATCAGGAGCACTTATGCAGAAAAATCACTGACAACAGGAATATTTCTTCTTTTTTTCCAGATCGCCACTCTTTAAATGTTTGAATGAAATAACTGAACCCAATTTCAAAATGTTTCTAACTTCGCAACAACATTACTAAATCAGTAAACGTCTCAAATGCCACTGTTACTATTACAGGACGAACGATCGTGGAGCAGCTCAGAAACACAACCCTAACAGCTCAACATTCTCGAAACAGTTGATATAATTCAGAGAATTATTATAGGAAAAATTACATTTCTGATTCTGAGGTTCGTCTCGTGGAATTTCCAGAGAAGAAATTACAAAGTCTAATGAAACCACAGTGTCAGAGCAGCAACAGCAGCAGCAGCAGAGAGGAAAGAGTTGGAAATGCTAAGCGTCTTACTTCAGTAACGAGAAAAGGAGGTCGCCGGTTTTGCACGAGAATCCGTGAGTTCCCGAGTTTCCAAAGTGACGCTCGCTCCCCAGCCCCCTCGCTCGCGCCGCCCGAGAATGAATGCCTGCTCTGTGTGCCGGTTCCAGGGCTTAAAGAGCTCCTTGTATGAGGCAGAGAAAAAAAAAAAAGTTACAGAGGAAAGTTTTAAAGGAGCAGTACAAACGTGGACTCTGGTGTCCCTGATTGGTTAGAATCTCTCTCTCTCTCTCTCTCTCTCTCTCTCTCTCTCTCTCTCTCTCTCTCTCTCTCTCTCTCTCTCTCTCTCTCTCTCTCTCTCTCTCTCTCTCTCTCTCTCGCCTTCTCCCTCTCTCGTCCATCTGGGTCGATTAAGCTAATTAATTAATTTATGCCAACCAAGTTAGGCCCGCAGTGGCCTAATTTTACGCACGGAATTTACATCCATTAAAAGATGATTTATGGCAAATATGGCAAATTATTTTTCACATGGGAGTAACAAGCATACCTGGGGGTTTAAAGGATTTTGTGGAATACAAATAAAATTCACGTTTCATTTTCTTTTTCTTTCGCCTTCATTCATTCATGCGTAAATTTGGATTGAAACTCGTTAATCTGTGCATTTTTTTGCGCAAATAGGTCGTGCAGGTTGTAGCATGCACATACATTTTCTTTTTGGAACTAAAACATTGCTCCAATACCACGTTTGAGTCGAATGTAAATGCTTTCTTATTAGTATGTCTGGGGTTTATGACAGCTGAAAATAGTGTTCTCACGCAAATAATATCCAGGCCACCAGACAGTTTAATTTTACATCTCAGAATATGCTTGAAGGCACCACGCTATGGGCCCTTTTTGGTAGGGAAGGGGAAAAGGGGTGAAAACCACCGTGCGTCATACACAAGTGGCGTAACCAATTCCATGCTTTGGGGGTCTCAGATGTGATTCAGTTCTTTGAGTTTTGTAGATATTTATGTACCAAAGTTCCTTTCTTTTAACTATAATAAGAACAGTTGGGTGGGTCCAGTTATCCCATATCCGCAGCTTGACAACCAAACACCTGCCTCGGACTATCTCAGAAGGCCTTTGTTTGTTTGTTATTGTTAAATCTAAATGAAAAAATAAGTAAATAAATTTAGCGCACTAAAGCTGAAGGTAAACGTAATCTCGCTTCTCTGTGCCTGGGAAGTTAGGATAAAGTTAATGTTGAATCTTGAACCTTTTGGAGGCCAAGGCAGCTATTCGTTTGTCCTTAAACCCAAAAATCTTACCTTTTCTTACTCACAATATTGTGTAAACTTTCATCACAAGCATAATGTGACTTTGCATGGATATAAAAAACAAAAAAATACCATCCAATTATCTTAAATGATCACAAATTGTTGTGTAAATGGGTTGCAAACTAGCACATTGTCCCAGATATCGTGGTTCTCTAATGGTGCAGCGTGCTGCAGGTGTGTGTATCTACCCCCGTCGTGTGTTATCAGACAGCTCATGTGCGAGTTTTCTAATTGCATCAGCGCCTCTGACTGAGAGACAGCGCGTTTAAAAGCAAACAGTGCTGGTATGCAGAAAGGAGAGAGGAGAAGGGACATTACGGGCCGCACGGATACAAACACAAGCGCTGTTCCTCACAACAATGACCCCTTGTATCCCGCCATGCGACACACTGGCCCTCCATCCTAAATTCACCACTTTTTTCGTTATCCATGAATGTTGACTGTGATAAGGGAATCCTAACCATGAGTGCATCTCTCTGTCCGATTCACCCCCTCCTTTCTTTTTTTTTCTTTTTATCCCAGGTGAATTGTAATCATGTGATCAAAACGAGCGCCCCCCTTCCCCCTTAACTGGGAGAAAAAAGGGGAACAAAAAGCAGTTTTGTGCATATGAAAAAAGAAAAGAAAATAAGATAAAAAGCCATGTGTCTTCCCTTTTGCTCACTCTTTGTCCCGGGCTTAAACTCGGACATATAGAAAAAAAACAAAAAACAAAGCTCCAGGAGCGCAGCGACACCGACCGGGGAGCCGTTGAGGGATCGGCCGACTCCCGGGGCTGTAAACCCGGGGAGCATCAACGAGACACTCCGGGGATTTCCAACCCGCCTGTACAGCCTCGGACCTGCGGCCTGGCCCCGGTTAGAAGTGAGTGGAATTGTGTGTTTGTGAAGTGATGGTGGCAAAGAAAAGAGGCCTCATCCTGTTTTTTTTTTTTTTTTAAATTGTTATATTTAAAACGCACGTGTTTTTAAAAGGCAGCTGGATGACGCAAATGGGCACAAATTTGTACTTTGGCGCACACTAAAATACACTTTGTCGTCATTTTCCCGAACTTATCTTCAATTATTTCTTCAGTGATATGAAGCTGCTTTATTCTAGTTAGCTCGCCCTAGAAGAAAAGGGCCTGTGAGCATTTAAAAAATAAATAAATTTATCTTTGGAAATAAGGAAGGAAATTGTATGAAAGAGAGGATGCTTTCTTTCTTTCATATTTTTTTCTGTCTGGCTTCTGCGCATCATACTCTTTAAATTTGAAAATAATAAGGCTGCAAAATATATTTGCTGAAATGCATTTCTAATAGTTTTTACGCATTTTTCTCTCTATTTCTTATTATACATATTATACAGTTTACCAACAAAATAACCTGACCATGTTTGTATCATTCTCATGCATTTCCTTATAACATGTTAATCTCTAACTGGACAGATAAAATTAGATGTAAATATAAATCTTTAACAGCGTTACTTAGAAAGCTTCAAATATGAGTTTTAATGGGATTTTTAAGAAATAGACAAATAAATTTAAAAAAAGCACGTGAATCAGGAAATGTTCACAGTTGTGAATAGTAGATTGCGAGCCTTAAAATCGTGACAATATTCTTTTCCCCTGGTATGAAATAAGAGAAACTTTGAGAAAACATTCTGTTATGTGATAAAGGAAACGAACACGGTTAGATTTCTGCTGTGATGGATTTAGTCTGTAATTGTTACGCAGGACAAACACAAAAAATGAAGACACAGGTAAATTGTAGAGAGCCAAAGAGAGAGAGCAAGAGGAGCACCGACTAAACAGACTCCTCCCATCATGTGAAAATGATGTAGTGTGAAGATGTTTTTGTGGAGCTCATGTGGAGCACAAACAGCTCTTGTGGTCAGCGTCGAAGCGGTCCTGTGACCATGAGGGGAAGGGGGGGGGGGGGGTCACGTACCCCCCGACATCGCCTGTGAGCCAGGCCCAAACCGTCCACTAGGACTCCAGTTGAGATTGCGCAACAATATAAAATTATTTTTTTCCCATTTCTTTTTTAATCTCTGGATCAACAACCATCAATGCTTTCGGGCAATGCTTCCTGGTTCTGCTTTACAAGGACAAATGTTTTCAACATATCCCGCCTCCAACGCACCTGATTAAAAATAAAAGACTTATTGTCAAACCTCTCCGGATGAAAACTCATTTCTTTTAGTCAAATGTGTTGGACCAGAGAGACATCTGAAACGTTCAACAAGTTGATCATTGACTCAAATCCTAACCAGCCCAGAAATTATATCACACCTGAAATATACTGCTCGGCCATTTCATTATATCCTCCATCCATCTTCTGTTCACGAGACAAACGCAGCGAGAAAGACAACATCACTCTCATTCACACCTATTGCAAATTAAAAGTCACCTATTAACCTCAAGTATATATTTTTGGACTGTGGCGATGGACTTTTAAGGCCAGCCAGGGCTGTAACAGACATTTTCACTATAACCACTACTCCACTGTGGGATTGTTTGATGGATGTAAACAAATATGGACATATATTGAATTCTCAGGGTTACGGTTTAAATTCAACAACAGTCTAATAAGCCTATCTCCAGAGATAGTCTCCTTCCACCTCCCCCTGATACTCTCTGTCTAATTTTCTCTCACACAGTTTTTCTCTCCTCCTCTGTGCACCTGTGCAGCACCAGGCAGGTGTGTCAGTACCCCCCCCCCCCCCCCCCCCCCCCCCCCTTGAAGTGGATCAGTCAAGCTTGTAGAAGGATCCGGTGCACCGTTAACTGTGCCGTTATTAAGTCATTACAAATGTAATCAACTCTGTCTTATGCTTTTGGTTTTTTTTTTTATGAGGAACCGAAGCTTGAGATTCTCAGGAGCAGAGGCCATAATAATGAGATATTGATGGATTTACTATTTATTCTGGTGCCCTGAGGGAAGGACAGGGGTCGAGGTCGTGACACAGACTGACACAAGTGGAAGTGGTGGAGATACACGTCTGGCTCATGAACCCACTTTGTGTGACCGTTGAGAAAAAAAGCAACCCGACAATTGCAAATTTCCTTCAACTTTGTATTGTTTTGGAACCTGAAATGTCTATTGATTGCAATTAAAAACTAAAACTCGGGTGGAACAGTGATTCGCAATGTTGCCTCACAGCAAGTTGGCCCAGTTTGAATCAATGCTGAGTGTCTTTATGTGGAGATTTCATGTTTAACCTGTTGATGCATGAAATGTCTCCAGATATTAAAGCTTCCTGCCGTAATGCTGAAGACCTGCTTGCTAAAGTACGATGATGGTCCAACATCTCAACATGGAAAAAGCAGGAATAGAAGAAGGATGAATACAATCTAATTAAACTAATCAAATAAGGTTGCTGTAATTGGTGCTATATAGATAAAACTAAATTAAATTAATCTTATCAGACTTTTTTAAGAGCATGAGTAGTATCACCCCAACTTAATCAAGTGTTGAATAATCATAGAAGACTAAAAAAAATACAGTGACAGCTGCAGCTAAATGAAAGGAAATACAACAATAAGGCAAAAACATTGTTCACATTTTACCAGTAGCTGTAAATAACTTATCTTTAAGTCATTCTTCCCTGATAGTGATGGCTATCAGTTACATCCTCATTGAAAATATCAGCAAATCCTCAAAGGGAAAACATAAATAATTCGTCCTTACAAGACTTTCCTGATCGTTTCACTTTGTGTTTCAATGAAATCAGTCCTCCTCCTGAGCGCCTCTCAATT